>NC_052953.1:7621643-7966143 GCF_013358895.1 Oreochromis aureus | reverse complement strand
ACAGCATTTTGGCTTGAGATCCCTTCAAACAAAACACTGATCATTTTAAAAATGTCTCCAAAGTATGATTAATTCAAGAACTCTGTGACTTGATAACTGTACCTTTGTGGTCTGAAGTCACAAAGAAAATAGAAATTAGAAAAATGTACCTCTCAAAAGTATTTGTTTTCCTTTTTTAATTGGCACTTTCCAGACACTTAACAACACAGATCAAATTCCTTTAAAACACCATTGCCTTTTAGGGAAGTTTCAAAAACATCACAAGAGTGAAAGCACAAATGGTATTAAAATGACTGCATCACTTTAAAACTGAAATAAACAACTTGTCACTGATGGGATTAGTTACACCTGTGCTTTTCTTGCTGTGAAGAGTTAGGATGTCCAGGAACAGATAATAAACACACAACAGCTGTAGTCCAAAACAGTTTCTCCACAAAATTACCATTAGTAGATTGTTGATGAAGCCCTTTATCATTTGGAAATCCTTTCATTTTATCTTTTACTTAGACACTTTTATCTCTTTTAATATGTTTTGTCAGTTGTCTTATATAATTAACTTTACAATTATGTGAACTGAAAAGAGTATTTGGTTTGCCTCAGAAGCATTTATATTTCTGTATGAAACTCCTGAGGGTGGAGAGCTGCATCGATGAACTGGCAAAGTCCTCCAGCTGCTCTTGTAATTATAATGGGAGCAAAGGATAAAGTAAGGTGACATCATTACAAAGTGACAAAGTGTGGAGTGGGAGTGGTGCTTAAGGTGAACCAATGGCTCGGGGAAAACATTTGACTTTAACATGAGTCTTTTTTCAATCCTGGCCATAATTGTTCAAGTTCAAAGCATGTTCAAGTTCCATAACAGCAACCACATGTCACCATGACCATAAAGGTCAAGGCACAGGCAGATGATCGCATCCTGCTGGGGGCATCAGATCAGAAAACAGTTCACTATGTAGCCCAAAAGGGCATGGACTAACAATGGCTTGGTAAGAAGAAAGGGATGGGAATTCATACAAAAGAAAAAAAAAAACCCAAAAAACAAATAACACTTATGTCAGCCTACTTGCTGTTGCAAGAGATGTGGATTCCTGCTTAATAAGATTCATGATTTAAGTTCTTTTTCTTCACTGAGCCATATTTGATTCGTGTTGTTAGATAGTTTACAAACAGCAGCAGTCAAAACTCTGCCAAAGGTCTTAAATCCAGAATGCTATCCTTTCATTGTTTTGTTTTCTTTAATGTTTAATGATAAAGATGCCAGCATTTTGCAAAACATTTTGCTTCATCTTCAAAGCTGTTATGACCTGCTCAGGTGGTAGTCCAGCTAGCTAATGGGCCTGCACTATAGAGATTAATGACAGGGTTGGGTGACTGAGGCCAGTCAATCAGAGCAACAAGGTGTAACCTGTAATCATCATCCCACAGACAAGCCTAATTTAATCCATAAAACTCAATTGTGTGTCACCAAGTTTAGAGTATTTGTGAGACTGTCTACATACTGTCAGGTGATGAGACCTACTTTCAATAAACAAGCACAATCATAGCTCCCTAACCCCGGCAAATTACTTTTTAAAATTATTATGGTATTAGTGTCTTTGCATCTTTTACAGTTTTAGAAAAAAACCCATCTACAGCTATATTAATAGCTATAATTACATGGTTGGAATATTCTAAATCTGAATATTGCAAACATTAAATTTTCTACAGTAAAACAGAAGCTACAACATTTTTAGCAGCTTCTAAATAAGCCATCAAAACTTTTACAACATTTGTTTTGAAATTTAAACACTGAATTGATTTATAGATTTTCACAGGCAAAATACATGTTTAATGTGGTAAGTGAGGGCAAGCATAATTTAAGAAAAATAAAATCCTTCCCCATGTATAACCTGTAATTTTTATGGTTTTGATTAACCTAAGACAAGTCCAAGAAAAAGCCCAAAGACAACCATGAAAAAAAACAGGTATGGAATGATTGCATGCTATGCCAAGGATGATGGCATTTGTTTTTGAACTACACTGAATCAAAATTTTAACTGGTTCTTCTTTTGTACATGCTCCATTCCTCTCCCTAGTTTCAAAAGATTTGTTTTTATTGTAATCTTTTAATATATTCTTGCTCATACAAATAGATTGACAAACACATAACTGCATACATATATCTGCCCTGTATCTCACCTTGAAACAAAGAAGGCATGTATTTCAGACAACTTACACTTCACTAGGTCGCTACTGCTTTTGAATGCTTAAACAAAAGTGGCATAACAGAGCAGAGCAGAGTAGAGCAGAGTAAATTATTCTCTCAGAGTATAGTATGAAGAACATTTATTGTAATGATGTCAAAATCCCTTTTTTGATTCACAAAAAAAGGAAAACAATTAGGCGTAAATGTCTTTTGGTCAAAGAGGTCTCAGCATTCAGGTACTGAGCTGTTACTGACACTCTGTGACACACTGGACTGCTTTTGGTTGTAAACTGATATAAACGTGTGTAACATCCACTGCCATTGGCCATATCTATGCAGGCTCAGCTGGGGCTGGATGACTAGATAGGCCATATCGACTAGGCAATAACCATGGGACTGTTTATGACACTATCAATTCTCAACTGTATTGATTTTCATTGTGGGTGAAAAAATATTCTTCAGTTCCACACATAAAAGCACACGAGCTGTGGATAGTTGCTCAGGTGGTAGAGTGGATTGTCCACTAATTATTTGATACCCAGCTTCTTTACATGCCAATGGGCAAGATACTGAACTCAAGATTACTCCAAATAGCAAACCAGAACCTTTCTCTGTTGTCGGTGATGTGTTTCAGTGTTTCAATGAGCAGTCAATAAAGCACTTTGTAGCACGACTAAGACTAAATTGAAATACATAATTTGCCTTCTGTTGAACAAAACAGCCCCCATCAAAATCAAGTTTTTCAGATGGGCTGTATTGTTGCATAATTCCAATAAAAAAAAAAACTAAGAAAAAAAACCACATCCACAGCACAAATGCAAAGGAGATATCCAGTTCACTTAGGCGATAAGGCCTTACAGACACCAATAATATTTAAAGGAATATGATTAGAATTCTTTACTTAAAACATGACATGGCAAGTACTGATAGCTGAGGAATTTTACACACTACTGTACTCATCAATTTTAAGTTCTTCAGAGACTTGAGCACTCTTTGCTCTTTGAGTCTTTTAGCAATAGCCTTCACTAGGCATGTCCTTGAGAACACAGTAACAAGTGGTAGTGGTCAGATGCCCACACCAGACAGTGAATCATCCAACTGCTGTAGCCCCATTCGGCTTTCCCAAAAGGCCATGCAAAATGCATGAGCTTGAACGTATGAGAAAATGCTCACACACAAACACTATGTACATGAACACAGTCACAGAGGAATACACATAGTGACTACATGAAAGTATAGTCACTGAGGAAGGTGCACGAAAACACACAGACAGGGATTTTAACTTGTGGAAGTACACATCAGCTGATCTAGTTTCAAATGTGCACGCATGCACATGTATAGTGGAGGGCTGAGTTGAGTGAAGTGCTACTCTAAAGCCCAACAGGATTTTCCAATCAAGCAGCAGAAAGATTAATAGAGGCCTACTGCATGCTTTATGGTGAAAGCCGTGCAAAAGAGAAGTCATTACACTGAGTAGGACACGTAGCCGCTACTTGCTGAGTTTTGTTCATAATGAAATTTTAATAAGAGCAAAATTTAATAGGCAGGTTGAGCTGCCATTAGCTGGGAATGACTGGAGCTCCAGTGCCATCACTGGAACTCAAACTACTATGGTCTTTGCATATGAGCATTTGCCTCCAACAGGGTGAGTGAATCAGATTTCCCTAAATTTTGTAATCTGGTGCAAGAGACTTAGAACAAAGATTCAGATTCCTTGCCTGGAGAAGTATCTTAATCTTTTCAGTGGCCTTCTTTTCTTAATCTGCCAAGCAAGGTTTGTCGAATTCAGAGCAATACTGCCTGCTCTTCAGACAAAGTCAAAGCAATGAACATGAGTCTACACTAAATCTCACAGCTCAGTGAATGGATTCCATTTAAGACTCCTATGTGGGACAGATGAGACACCCTTTCTGACTTTCTTGAAGACCGTGTTCTTGGAGGGATAGCGATGATGTCATGCAGTCTTTTGCTGAGGCCTCATGGGATGTTGCGATTCACAGTTATACAGTTATGGGTAGGCCTCCCAAAGCTGTCAGCTTTATAATAGACTGAATAAAGCTATCCTGCAAGCGCTAGCGTACCACTGCCATTTTTCTGAAGGAGCCTGTGTCTTTCAGTTAACCGTGAAAAGACAATAATAATAAATTTAAAAACAAATTATAAGGAATAGGGCCATAAGAGGTGTGTGTCAAAAGCTGCATGTTGTTCTTGACAAACACAATAAACTTTGCTTGCTCATGGCACAGTGCCTCAACTGATTTAGTTTTATGTTAATGAGAATCAAAGGGAACATGTATTTTTCTTGATTGATAATCTGTCAAAAGTATATCTCAGTGCATACAACACATCAGAAGAAACACAACCTATAACCCTTTTTTTTTTCTTTACTCAGCCTTTTAAAAAGAAAAGACAGCATGCTAAAGTAAAATGAAAGAGAAAGATGGAGGGAGGAAATTAAGCAGAGGAAACCCCAAAAAGGAAACATGCATCTAGGCCACTGAGTCATTTCCCGTGTGTTTTGCTTTTTCCTCTTCTTTTTTCAAATATACACTGACAGTATAAATTATGTACATCATCATTGGAGTTTACACAGAGTGGGAGAGGGCCCATGGGCTTTAAGCTTTAGGATTTCAGCTTTTATCCCCTGTAAAGTCTGCCCGCAATTAGTCTGGGAATTAATTCAGGCTCAGAACTTAGCCTCCCCCCTTTCCTCTTTTAGATCTTTACTGATTCATCCAAGCCTCTTTTACTCACACTCCAAAAAAAAAACAAAAAACAACAACATGGGGAATAAATGTGATTTCTTCCCCATGGAGGCCAGATTTTACCCATACAAATAACTTAAAGGTAGCATCAATGTTATAGAAAATTTTATTTAAAAAGTTAGTGATTTGTATGTTTATGCCATGTCGTGATGACGATACTTGTGCATATATGTGCATCTGTTAAAGAGATGTGGTTGGTCTAGTCAATAATGAAGAGTAATAAAAAAAAAAATTAAAAAAAATTCCGTAACAGTTCCTGCTGCACTTAAATGGAGCATGGTTCAGTGATCCAGCTGCAACAAGTGCTACCAGTAAATATTCTAAGTTGAGATTTTATGAAGCGCCTCGCAGTATTCAAGACTCAACAAGGTAGATGAAATCAGGAGTACAACCAGAACCATGCTCGACAGTTTCATCAACATTCACACGGTTCTGCACTTTGATTCTGTTCCCCAGGGTCAGAATGACAGTGCTAAGTTTAACTATAATGTCCTAAGTCATCCGAGGGAGGAGGTTCATTGCAAAAGTCCTAATCTGTGGTATGTATTATTGTGCCAGTGCACGCCCACTCCAACCTATTTCTATGTGGATATTTTTTTGGCCACACTAGCAAAATTATGACTCCTAATTTGCCCTACATGCCAGAATTGACTCCAAGTATATTTGTTCTGATATTCACATAAATTATGTCCACTCATTTCTTTTCAGCTGTCTCTCAGAGATGAAACGACTGCCATTTTGCCGTTCTCAGTTTCAGTTTGTAGCTCCTCTTCTTGGAGGTGCAGGCACACACAAACACACATAGTGTAACAGAGTGCAGGGGAGAGCAACAAAAAAGCAGTCAGATTCTCATCACAATAGGGGGCATCAGGTGACTCATAGCCTGTAAAAGCTACCCAGTGTTTTTTTTTTTAAAGGCTAGTGAGTGCTGAGGGCTAAAAGTGTTAACTATCTCTTCACGCTTGTGTTTCATGTTCAAACAGTAAGGTTGGAAATGAAATGTGAAAGGGGGAAAGGTGTGGCTATATATTCTGGGCTGAGATGGTCATGCTCCAGAGCAGTATTCAGTGGTCCTGAATTTTGTATATAGCACTTCTAAACTTCTATTTTCCGAAGTGAGATCTAGAAAAAAAAGGAAATTATTCTTTGCTTGATGAATTATTTTAACAACTAATGTATTATTAAAATGTTTTTATCATTTAATTTTATGCCCACAGATTTAGTTTTAATTAGCTGTTAACTGACAATCAGGTAGTTCTCGCAGCAAGATCTGTAATACTAACAATCTCAATTTCATTGTACTTTTTATGTGATCCATTAATAGAACCAGATGAAAAATGCTAAAAACCATTGTGTGCAGCCAAGCTGTATGCAACTTTCTTTCCTATCACAATTTTGAAGGTATTCAGCCTCATTTCCTGCTCCAGGACACATGTAGAGAAATAGCAGTGCTAGACAGATTTTAAGAACAGTGTCATTAATCAGTAAATCACCCTGAGCTTTTTTTTGTAATTATCCTGGTGTTTTCCCATCATTTCTAGCTTTGACTGGTAGTCCAGGCTTGCTGCTCCTGGTGGGACCTATTAAGTTCTTCAACGCCTCTGGCACCATGTCACTTTGGAATTGGTAAAGTCTTACTATCCCCGCATCTCTGCTTTAATTGTGCACTGTGATATCACTGGTACACACTGATAGGAGGTCATGAACCATGTGGTCAACAAAACTCTACAGTTCTTTGTGTGTTGCAAAATCAATAATAATCATGTGCATTTTTGTATTGCAAATATTTTTTGATACAGGGAAGTGGCATAAATAAATAACAGGAACATTTTGTAACAAATAGCCAAATATATCACAGTCAGAGAAAGGATGTTTTCATGTTTGAGGAGGAATAAAAAGTAGTGGCAGACCAACAGAAGCTTTTAGACTTGATGAATATCAAGTACTGACCAATGCAGTGCCTGCAGCTGGTCCTCTGTTTCATTTATTATCAGAGCAGTCATGTGTAATGGAGTACCAATGCTCAGCACAGCTCATTTAATTTCTCTATACAATGAACAGTTTGAAAGCTACTCAATGAATAACTTCTTAATTATACTGTGTATTATAATAATCACAACTTAAACAAGCAACTTGAAGCTTGGGATCTAATCCAGCAGTAATATTGGCTTGATACTTCATTGTAAATTGTTTATGAAAGCACAATAGGCTTTCCTATCTGACATGGCTCCTGTATCATACCAGGAAACAATAGCTGGACGTGGGTCAGGCTGGCTACCGTCTATGACAACCCAGTGAGGGTGTGTGCATGTTGGCTTCTTTGATACCCTCTTGGCCTAACAATGCAAGTACTTCCTATCTAGCCTTCTGGGACGATATCATCCTTGCAATTATGCTAAGGTTTGCAGCCTTCTGGGTCTCCAGACATGCACATCTGGTTTATTTGTGCTTGTGCATGATGAGAGCCTGTGTGTGAGAGAGTGAGTGAGTAAACTATAATGACCGAGGGAAGCAGTGGGGCTGGGTGTTGACTGGTAAGTCGCAGTGTAATTGGACAATTGTTCAGTTTAACCCCAGGCTCTCAGGGTTCATAAAGGCATGAAAAGCTCTCCTGGTAAACACTATTAAGCAAGAAAGGGATGGCCGAAGTACTTACTTTGGCTGGCCTTACTTTTTTTTCCATGAGAAACTCCTATGTTCCTCATTCATTATTACACACAACAGTCCGCTTGATGAATACACAGATAACAAAAAAAGCTTGCCTGGAAAGTAGCAACTATGGGAGGAGACGGAAGTGCAAGAGAAATTCTGTGTTGCTTCTTAGTCCAACCTCTATACCTTGTTTGTCCTAATGTTTTCTTGCCTTTTAAACCACAAGTGGGGTCTTCGAAGGAAACCAGGCTGAAATACAGAGTTAGCTAAAAATGAAAAATAAAACTCACATTTATCTTGATACACTGCTGGCTGGTGACAGCACAGCACAATCTCCCTCAGCTTCATCAGAAACAAATCTCCACTTGACCCAATGGAGGCTGTCCAGTCACAGCATTAGAGCTGCACAGAGCTTGGGTAGAGGCCTAGATTCCCTTGGGACTAGGGCGTTTTTGGCATGCACTTTGGTAGCTCACATGATGAGAAGTTATCAAACATTCACATCATGTTAGGTAGCACTACTGATGCCAGATGCCCTAAAGATCTTTCAGAAGTGCTATGGAATAAAAGCTATTATAATGGTCACTGCTGGTCACCGTTGACCACAGCATCCACAATTTTACCAACATGAAGGTTCTGAACCTTCACACCAATGAAAAGTGCTCTGAAATAAATGAATGAAGTTTGGAGACATGTTAGCAAAAGTGCTGAGTGAAAAATTATGGTGAATAACTGTGCGACACAAAAGCGTTTTGAGCAGCCAAATGAAGCTCCCAAAATAGATGTGGTGCGGTGTATTACCTCACCCCCACTCACATCAGTAAATGTGTCCATCACATTCATGCATCCTAAGCCCTGCTGACATGCCCTGCTCTATGAAGCTCACAGTACATACTAGAGTTTTCCCAGTTGGCTTGCATGCAGGGGAGAGTCAGCAGAACAGATGCAAATAGTAGGCCTATGACATGACACTTTCAATTTTTTAAAGACCCATATTACAGTGAACCATGTAGTTCTAAAAATAGTCCAGTCTGAGTCTTTTCCGCCATTCTGCCAGGCTAAATTAAGCCTTAGGCCCAGGAGGGGTAGTGGTGGGCAGAGATAAGACAAGTCAGCCATCAGCACTGGTAATGTCTCTTTGGGTGATGGTGATGGCTCCTCATAATTCCTCAGCATTTCAACTTGGCCTGGTCATAGAAGAGCAGGGATAGGCTTGCACATTCCACAAAAAAAAGAAGAAAAAAAAAAAAGGAGACAGATGTAGTTGGACATAATAGGGGTTGAAAAGAGGGTGGGTGGAGGGGCCAACTCATGGTCACAGCTGCAACCTCGCCAGGGGATTGGATGTGCACTTCTAATAAAGCTCTGTAATCAAGTCACTCGTGCTAACCTCCCACACCCACAGAGGCTAACTTGCCAAAATGCCTATCTTGTGACACAATTTGAAAAAAAAAACAAAAAAAAAAAAAAAAAAAAAAAAAAAAAACAATGAAGGAAACAATGGACATGTAGTACATTAGGAAGAATGACGTATTTAACAACCAATATGTGGTGCATAATAGTATGCAGCACATACATTATTGTGCTCAGTAAAGAAATTAAGCCAGATGCTACACTAGTGAAAAGCCTATAAAATGCAATTGGAATTTCCAGATGAATAAGCACACACATACTTAGATCAGAACTGCTGCAATAAATACCTTTTTAGGTGTGCAATATTTTCATTGTGAAAACTTCAGTGGGCAACAGCAGAATACTTCTGCTCAAGATCTAAAGTGGTTGGTCCGACTAATACAGTTTTCAGCTGTGCAAGGTGGCAAGTAAACAGCAGAAGTGGCACACTCACTGGGGAGGCATTTGTTGATGAGACATCTGCTGGGCCGTGGCTTCCCCCCTCTGAGACAGCTTTCAGTAGACCAAGGCCATGACTCAGGTCTGCACCAGCTGCTGGGCCTTGACTAGATATATTTCACATTTTTCCCCATGATGGTCAGTGGTGCAAATACACCATTGCCATAAAAATCCAGAAGTTATGCCGATAAAAGAAACTATGAACTGAACATGAATCAACAGATGGTTTATAAAAGGGCATTTGCGTTGAGGAACTAACCATCTTCACATTTAATTAAATAGACACTCTTAGTTGGACACAAACACTGCTTTAATGCACACCAAAAGAAGATTTAGGAACGCACCCACTGTGAACATGCACATGTGTATGTAGTTCTGACTGGCTAATCAAACAAAGTGCTTCTATAGACTAATCCTGCTAACACATATCTGTGCTGGTACTCTCTCTTGCTGGCTTCACAAGACCATGATCTTGCAGCAGTGCAGAGTTTTGCTGTCGACTGAAATCATCATTAAAAACAGTACGCATGAACACATCAGTGGTGGGGGTAGAAACAGCATAATTCTCCTTACCATCTGAGACAACATTCCTGTATCAGGCATCCTAAACCAGATCACTGCACAACATTAAGCCTGACAGAAGCCCTTTAATATTGATGTGCCCTGCCACTGTAGCATAAACCACCAAACTGCTGTGGCACTGGATAACTGACAGTTCTGTAATATATGTTTCAAAAGTCAGCCTTTCATCTTGTGAAAGGAAAAAAGCTTTTCACTTCAACAGGTTTCCCCAAGAGGCAAATTCAGCCATTTCTCATTGAGGGGTTAAATTGTTGTAAAATATCACAATTGCTGTTTCAAATATGTGGATATGACAATGCCAATAATCTTATTACATAACTGTTTCCAAACTGTAAGAGGCCTACTAGTAGGCTTGTCAAGGTTTTTCAAAAGAACAGGTTAACTTGATAACTTCACATAGGGGGACTGGGAGCTTAATTTCTCGATTATAGCTGATACAGTTAAACTCACCCCAGTGATAAGTTTTAAAAAATCCAAGCTTTGTAAAGCTAGTACAGGACTTCAGTGGCTTCTAGTTTCTCTGAAATAAAACAAATCAGGATTTCACTGGGACTGACAGAGATTGCATTAGACGCTGCAGCATATTACAAGACCTATAAAGGGCACATAGAGGTCAAGACAACTATTATAACTAATGTAGCCTGTTTTATAAAATGGCAGTATTTGTTGTACAGATAATCTGCTGCAGCCCATTGTACATCCCAATGACATGTGGACAGACCCAGAAGAAGCAAGCTACGGCTGTCATAAAAGACTGGGAACTGTGGTTTCCATTCTGCTGAGTCCATTTCCTCTTTGTGACATTAATGCAATAATTTGAAGATCCCAACAGAATAAATTCTCTCATTAGGATAAGGGATTTGGCTATGGAGTAAAACAACAGAGTTAGAGCACACTAAGCCATCATGTCTCTCACTCTCTCTCCAGCATGTTGAATCCTTGCAGGTTTGAATTAGATTACTAATTTTGAGGCTGCCCTTCCCCACTGTTCTATTTCATGATGCCTTGCCTTCTTGAAAGCACTTTAACTGATTTCCTGAATTTATGAGAATACACACACACACACACACACACACACACACACACACACACACACACACACACACACACACACACACACACACACACACACACACACACACACACACACACACACACACACACACACACACACACACACACACACACACACACACACCTCTGTCTCCTCTACACCTGTGCACTGAGTATTTGTTTGAATAGTTTATTGTTGATAAAAAAAAATCTAAAGATAAAAACAAGATAAAAAAAAATAAACATGCAAACAAAAAACAAAACAAAACAGGAAAACACTCCTTTTGTTAATACACAAGGTAATTAATACCCAAACAACTTTTTTTTTTTTTTATTAAAGACAAAACATTCTGCGAACATTGTAAAAATGGGTATAGGATGGCTGTTGCTCACGTCACACTGATTTCCTATTAGATCCAAATCATCTACAAAAATCAAAAATGTTCCCCAAACCGTTTCAATTATACTTTGTGTCTTTTAATATATGTGTTATTCTATTTAGTGGAAGAATTGACATTATTTATCTTATTCTGTGGGTAATATTTGGCTTCTGAGTGTTTCCCCCACACAACAAACACATCACAATTAGTTCTGTGGCATTCAAACAACTGAGGTTCATTAATTGTTCTTCATTTTCATTGTAGTCGTGTCCTCCGGCTACAAACAGAAAAGAAATAGCTTCAGGTTTAGTGGAATTTTTTTTTTTATCACTCTGACCCATTCCCAAAATGTTTTAATCTTTCTACACTGTCACAGTAAAAGCACTTCTTGAGCCTCTTTTAGTGCATACATCCCTTTTCACTTTGTGGTTTGATCTGAAATATGAACTAAAATACTATGTCCATCATTATCTGTGCACCATTAAGCTACATGTACCTTTAGCATCTAGTCTATGTTGGGACTGGGGTTGAAACATTTAGAGAAAATGGCACAATCAAAATCATAAAAGGAGATACCAATAAGGAAGTGTGACACTTTCTGTTCCCTATCTCAGTGGAACTGCGATTGGGTGGTCAATGAACCTATTAGATATGAATGATGTGAAAAACGGACACAACACACTTGCACAACAGTGACGTATTTGCCCTTTGAACAAAACCGAAGTAGGGCACAGAAACTCGGACATAGCACAGAAAGACAAACTTGACAGATGTTATAAAGGGGGGTGACATCAGTTTTACAATACTCACTTAACATTATCTCAAGATGAGTAAGCCACTCTGTAAAACTATAGTGTGCAAAATTCATTCACACAGGGTTTTCATCTACAGTGCAACATTTCTAAGCTAAATAACATAAAAGAAAAAAAGGGGAAAAAAATACTACAAATCGATGTGAATGGCATGCAGGTGCAATGTCATAATACGGGATTAAATTCCCGCGATCCATGTCTGAAATTGAGTGGGCAGGCTTCTTAAAATAAATCTTTACAAATGACACAGTTTAGCAGTCAAACACGGGTCTGCTTCCTCTCACTCATGCGCTCTACACACAAGAGATGACATCATATTGGGTCAGCTTGGGTTTTAGTGCTCAGCTTGCTATCTACATCTGCCATTTCGAGCGCGTCGTATTAGCCTACATTTACTTTTAACTACTGCCCATTTAATCGAGCACCGTCTCGTGTGCAGGTGATGAAGTCCGGTACAATTCAAGCCATGAATGACTTATAAAATAAAACAATGAATGACGTACCGTTGTTGTCTTTGCATTAAATTAGTGCAGTCTAATCCTACAATCTAAATCCTAAAAAAACCCCACAAAAACAAAACAAATCAGGGTGTGCAGATCATGACTGCCTGTGTAAAAAGGCTTCAGACAGACGTAGTAAAAGTATGCGTAGTGTCATGCATAGTGGACGTTACACGGTCTCAACCGAGAGCCATTGTGACCGTGCGTTGATAGTAAAAGCTCACTCACAACAATGTGCAATGGAAGGTACCACAGTCATTTTGGACGTGACAGATTCAAACGGACTGACACTCACACTGCGTGACACTGCTAAAATAACACCCGGGACAAGTTTATACACCACCCAGCCACCTTGTCTGTTACAAAAACCCCCTCCAAACGTTCACTTCACTACAAGCTGTCATTCGTTTGCTCAGCATACTCACCCCCCGAGGAACAAACCAAACAGCAAAGCTTCTTCTTCGTCAGTTCACAACGTAAAAAAAAATACCCACAATTCAGCCTAGGCTTAAAGAAGGTGCAATAACGAGCAAACGTGCACACTTCGTTAAAGCCGTTAAAAAGCAAACCTACGCACTTAACCCCAGCGAGCTGATGCTTGTCTCCGTACTCACCACCTCTGAGTTGCGTTCAAACAACAAGCCGAACAACGTCGAAAACAGGCGATGGTAGTCATTACCAACTTCAGGTGCAACCTAATCGGCACTACTACTCCTTTGTATCTACTTTTACCGCTTTGACATTTAGCTACAGTAGCTCAGCCGTTGAGCCAAGAGGAAGTGTCATTTTCAGTTCTCAGCGCGCGAGGCTTTTAGCACGAGCTGTTAACCGTTACAGTGGATGGGGACAAACGTTGACAGCAGCGCAACAGCAGAGTGAAAAAAACTACTCACCTTTTGTAAAATTCGTCCTTGGTGAAAAGCGTACGCACTTCGGGGTTATTTTGTCCGACTCTAGAGATTTCGCTGTGACTTCTCGAAGTGCTGTCAGTTGGTCTAGACTTCCTGAATGACGGAGCAGCAGGAGCACAACCCCTAGCCCGTGTTTGACAGCCACTCTGACAGACAGGCGGAAATAAAGTTGTCTCGTGTTGGGAACCGACCGCTGGAGGATGTGCGCTCTGCGCGCTTGGTATTTTCCATAGAATATATATCTGACTGATTGTTTTGCGTGTACTTTATGCTCAATTGTTTTGTCCGAATTCAATACAAATTTTTAAAGTATGACTCATTCTTACAGTGGCACAGCATTAAAAAAATAAAGCTATTAATAAAGCTATTATTAAAAGTGAACGACCAACAATCCTTTACCCAATTTCCTTTGCAAATCATTAAAGATGCATGGACTGAGTCATCCCGATTCTGTTGCAACTTCAGAGATGGCAAGCCAGCTAGTCTGCTAAATATGCTCAGTATGATGATGCCACCTGCTGTTGTACTTTGGAAGTTTAACTGTAAAATTATTGGGATTATTCTGCATCAGGGCCGTTTCCAGGAGTTTTTGCAATAGGGTGGCCGGGGGAGCGGGGAGAGCAATGAAAACCAGTGGGGGAGGATGGTACACAGGAAACCACAATATTTGATCTGAAACGAATACCGTGTATTCACTAGCAAGGACCTCAACCTCAGATGCAAATGAAGAATATTTGCTGATAATGATTACTGGCTCCTGGCCTAACAGATTCCACTGATACCTTTTGGATGACAAACAGAGGAAAAATGGGGAGGGAGGGTGCGGCATGGAAGTAAGAACATGTGTAGGCATAGATGTAAGGTGAGGAGAATGTGTGGATTGTAGTCCCACTGCTTAATATAAATGAACTCAAGTATTATAATTTTCAGGCTTATCCAGACCTGCTTCCTAATACAGACATTGTGCCAGAAGTGGCACTTAAGAGTATAAAAATCTAGATGTGTTTAAATTAATTCAGTTCTATTGAATAGTTGTTTTGTAATGTGGAGAAACAAGTATTCAGACCATCAATAAAAAAGTTGTATTCTTACTTATTTCCCCCAATAAATCAAAAGTTTTACTTTTGATTGCTTAAATGGAACAGTGCATGTTAATGGTCATCATATAAACATATAAAATGTAGACATGCCAGATTTTTTACCCAAAACTACTAATTTACATCCTTACTACTTGGTCAAGTAACATGAAACTATTAAAAATATAGTAAAAATACAAACAGACCCGAAAACACAGACTGACAAACAATACATCATGTTAAGTTAAAAGCAATCACAGACGTAGCTTGAGTTATGCCCTAAACATAGGATCTTTACAGTGTTTTTTTATTGTAACTGGTAAACTATTTAAATATTTATTTCTCTTTTCTCTTCTATAAATGTAAAGTGCCTTTCTCTTCTAGAGGTGGGCCTAGTAACACTCCCAACATCAATTCTTTGTTAATAAATTCATTTTAAGGCAGAATTAATTTAATTAATGTAAATGTATTTAGCATTAGTGCCTATTAGTGCAAGCAAAAGTGCTTGCAGAATCATATGCTTTGTAACGCTCATTCACAATTAATGATTTATTATTGTGTCACTTTGGTGTTGATTAATTAATCATATTCTGCTGGGTAACTTTATCTACAGTAGATTTATGTTTAGAAATCTGCAAAATAATAACTAACTCAAGCTTTAAAATACATTTTATGGAGTAAAAAATACACTATATGTATAAAAGTATTCGGGCACACCTCTTAATTGTTCTTAAGTCAGATGTTTTCAGTCCCATAGCCACAGGTGCACAAAACTCAAGCTGCCACACTGTGTACACATAATGGCACAGCCTGCCTTTACAAATATTTGTGAAAGAATGGGTCATTCAGTAAATTTGAGCATGCCTTTGAGGGAAGTCCATTTGTGAATTTTCTTCCATTCATTTTTACCACTAAATGGTATTGCTGCAAAGCCACACTAGCCACAGTATCTCAGCCATACAGTGGCACACCATGTAAAGGTTACAAAGCAGGGTCACAAAGTGCTGAGGCACAGAGTTGCAACTCTCCCTTAGTATTAAAATCAAAACTGAAACTGTGCATCAGGTGCATCAGCACCTGCAGGTGGCCCGGTATTTTTGTCCATATAATGTATAATATTTGAATTCAAAATATACTGGAGTAGAATGTCTCATGCTTTGATAAAGTTAAGTACCAGTGCATTACTGAAGTGCAAGCTCTCTTCAAGTAGAACTGGGCATTATATGATTAACAGTATTCTCGTCCACTGGCATCACTGGGGTCAAACTATCACTTTTTATGTCTGTCCAAGTACAACACTGAAGACACCACCTGATAAATTTGCTGTTAAAATGATAACATTTCACCAATTAAATGTCAACGTTAACCAAAATAAAAATAAAACAAAAAAACATACCAAATTTCCATAGACTCTCAATGAGAGATGTTACTGAGCATATTCTGCTGATATAAAGTAAACTGCATTTTCCTAAAGTTTAGGTTTTAAACATAATACACTAAATACACCAAAAAAAGGTTCAAACTAAACCATATGTTTTTGTTTCTTTGAATACTTTTGTGATTTGTTTTTTTTTTTTTTTTTTTTTTGGGGTTGTCTTTTTTTTTTTAATAAAGCATACTAAATAGCTTAAATAGTTGTAAAAATTCGACATTGTTTTGTTTTTTCTTCAGCTGTCCGTAGATTTTCTGTAAAATTACTATAGAAACACAAACACATTTTGTAGTTCTTTTGGTCACTACTGTTTGAAAAATGTTTCTGGGTTAATGTGTGAACACTGGGGCGGGGAAGAGGCAGCTGGCAGGGATCAGCAGTGGCATCAATGAAAAAAACTGGCGTTCACCAACCACCTTCCGATGCTAATCCTTAGGAGTAGTGAAAAAAAGAAACTTATTAACTATCCAAATATGATAGGAAATGTGCCTGTTTAGATGTTTTACCATATATTTCAAATCGCTCATAGAAAACTTGGCCGCTATTAATTAGCGGTGACTGTTTCAAATTTTGTGTGCTAATTCTATTAAAAATTGCGATTAAATGTTTTATATGATTCGTTTATTATCGAAATTCTACCCAGGCATATTCTTGGACAGCTTGACACCCGGGGGTCCTACCAGTTGTAGGCGCTCTTCCAAGCAAGCTGCAAAACACAAATCGATTGTTTATTTTGTGTTTGTTTACATTTTTCGAAGCGCATAAATGGCTTCAACTTTGCTGTCGCCCATGGTGGATTATTACAATGATGAAGAAGAACTCGATAGCGTGGATGACGACGACGATCGGAGTTTCAGGGGGAGAGACTCGGAAGAAGGTAACGTTTTCAACAATATCTTCGGGCTCTGTCTAGTTGTTGGAAAAAACGGAAATGCGCGCTTTATTGTATGAATTTGGATGTGTTTTCTTAAAATGCAGCATTTAAGTCGTTTTCCCCCTTCCAGTGGAAACCGTTTGTCCATGTTGCGTGGTATGCGCAACTGCAAACCAAGTTAAAATGTATTTCTCGCTCCCAAAACTGGAAAGCTACTTCAATGCAGCCACACGTTACTTAGTTAGCTTTCTAGCTACGTTTAGGTACACAGTACCACGAGCAAAGAGTCTGCCTGGTGTGGAACTGTCTCAGGAGTGTGTGATTTGAGCTCAGTAAGCAAAGCAAACCGTTCGGTTTTTTCAGAGTTGGCAGCAAGTCGAGCGAAAGAAATAATCACTGATAAACACGCTAAGATTGCTAGCATTAATATTTTGCGTTATACACAAGAGCATGAAAACCGCGACGAAAAACACCACTGACCACAGTGGCTTGACGTACATGTGCGCTTAAAACAGTGCTCCCGAAGCACAGCTATAAATTTCAACCAGTCGTTTTTTGTTCTAAAAAAAAAAAAAAAAAAAGTATGACAGTCCAAACGTTAATTAGCCAACTTGCTACGTAATGTTAGCTCCGAGCATTGACAGGTCGGCAGGAAGGCAAGCGAAATCCTGCGTGCTGTGTCCACTGCTCTGCCCTTTTCACACACTTCACTGAGACAGAACGGATTGCAGGGAAAGGGAAAGAAAGACCGGATCAGAGGAAGGCGATGACAACACTGCAAGGTTAGCCAATTCCCTGACATTGACCTCCAAAGCGAACAGCTGGACTTATTTTTCTTCTCCTCTCCGGATATGTTCTTCTAAGCCTAACTACGTAAGCTAGAGTCGGGTTACACTCTTTATCAGCAGACGCGGCTAACTTATGCTAGCACATTAATGCTAGCCGAAAATGAAAGGTGCTGTGTCAGCTTGAATACAGAGAGGGGCCTTAGTCTTTGCTCGTCTTGACGTTTCAACGTAAAGCCGGTGAATTTTTTTCGTCAGACATATGTGGTTATAACTTGGTTCCCGAGCTTCTGATATCAAACCAGGTTTGGTGAAACATGCTGGCGTTGTTTCGAGAGAGTTGCTGTTGGATTTACAGCACTGCCAAGTTAGCCGGGATCTGTACTGGTAATTACACCTTGCGAAAAGTGCTTAAAAATATAGATCGTCACTCTTTTTTATAAATGTCATTGAGAAAAAAAGCCCAAGGGCAGTTAAGCAGATGTACCCACTTTAGTTTGGTTTAGCTGAACGTTTTCTGCGGTCGATTCAAGAATACGTAGAGGTATCAGCTGTTATCTTGGCATACGTGGATTTCCCACTGTCTACATTTTCAACCCCAGGGCATTCCCAAGCAGGGTGTAGACCATTACTTCATCTGTGCCACGCACGTACTTTCATCTGCAGATATCTCTGCCACCTGTGCATCAAGGTTGTTTTTGAAAACTTATGCCTGTAAACCTTCCTGACATGATCACATGTGAAGTATTTGGGGAAAAAATGTTTTCGAAATTTAGCTGAGAAAATCCTTTTTTTCTTCTTGATTTTCCAGACACTGAGGATGCCAGTGAAACTGATCTTGCCAAACATGACGAAGATGACTATGTGGAAATTAAGGAGCAGTAAGTTTCTTGCCAACTGTGGATCAGCAGCTCTAACCTTTCACTGAAAATCATTTTTGTTGATGAAAGTTTTAAGTTACAGTGCTATTGTAAGGGGATTGGGACTAGCTTTTCTTTCATTGCAGAATGTATCAAGACAAACTGGCCTCTCTGAAAAGGCAGCTGCAGCAGTTACAAGAAGGTAATCACTTTGACTTATTTTCACATGAATGGAGGTGTCAGGAATTATCCATATTTGAAGGACTGCTGCCTTTTATTGTGTGGTACTGTGTGTGAGCATGAGGATTAATTTTGACTAAATATTTGTCAAGGGCACAGCCAAAACCTTACTTATTAGTTATGGTGATTAGGAATTACATCATCAGGCAGAAGAGCAGTTTAAAAGTGCTCGCTTGTCATTGGCTAAAAAGATAAAACAGTGATGACAAACGGCCCTCTGCCATGATCAGCTCATTTTTATTGTTAAGACTGTCTGTTGTTTACTGATGCAAACTGCTTCTAAACTGCTGAGTGAGCTGTTTGAAAGTACTGTCAGCTATCCCAAAAGGCTTTTACTGATCATGCTGATGATTGTAGAAACTGCAGAGTGATAAGTTGTGTTTTGCAAATCCAACAGTAATTACAGTGTCAGTGTATTCTAGTCTACCCTGTGGTTCAGTGTAAAAGGTGTGGCAAAAAAAAAAAAAAAATAGTAGTGGGTAGTCTACAATACTGGATGGTGTATTTTTATGAGTGAAAAATGCCCAACATTAACATCTAAAACACATTTGTGTCTTTTCAGGCACACTGCAGGAGTATCAGAAGAGGATGAAGAAGTTGGACCAACAGTACAAAGAGAGACTTCGGAATGCAGGCAAGAACATGAAGTGCTTTGCTTCTGATGCATCCATGCCAACCAATGTTGGGCACGTTGTTTAGATTTAAGGAAGCTTTCTGTGTAGTTTGGCTTGTTTATTCAGGGAAAAGCACAGGGCTGCAGACAACCGTGTGTAGCTGAAAATAAAAATAGCCACTACCATGGATTTAAGAAGAGAAGTATGGGTAATGAAAGAATCAAGCCAATGTCCTGATTGGAGTTTTTAAACAGCAATTTTTCCCACACACTTAAATTGACCTTCCCATATAAAGCCTTCTTTTGAGGTGGTCTTCAGTATCATTAAGCTGCTTCGTAAGAATAGTAGTAGTCCTTGTTCTGCTCTGGAGATCTGCTGTAAGCTGGATAATATAAACCTGCATCTACTGAAAACTGATCCTACGCTAGGCTTAAAAAGATGACAAGATATAGTTCCAGGTGGTGGAGTTGGGAGTTTTAGCCACATTATCAGAGACTCACTCAAGAGACAGCTGACGATATTGCTCAGTTACTTGTTATAAAAGCGATATATGCATATATTTTAAGTTATTTGGTGGTTGACTTCACACAACATGTGTGCCTTCCTTCAAGGGCTCCTGCTCACACCCACATGTCCCAAACACATAAATCCATGCGATGCACTTAACTGTATTGGGTGGAATGAAAGTACACACTGTCTACTCATTTAAACTTACAGGATGCTGTTTTGTAGAAGACTGAGCTTCTTCTCTCTGTTTCCAACCTGTCCTCTAACCATTTGGCTGCTTTAATTATATTGGATACTCTGCTTTTGTTGACTCAGTAGCTTGTCTTGTTTGTGATCAGCTTTCTCCTTTGCTTGCTGTGTGCCAGAATTGAATGTACTCAGTTTTTTGCTGATCAAAATGACTGTTTATTTAGTTAGGAATGTAGTGCCAAAAGGCTCTGGTAGTACACTCATAATCACTGCAGTGGAGAGTAGTAAGTATGTAATTACCAATGATCAGTTACTTTCTAACGCTAAAAATGACTAAAAGATAAACAGTCAGTGCCTTATTGTTCTCAGAGTTTTACTTGAACTTGAGTATTTTGCTATAAGCTTCTGGTACTTTGTGCTCCTGTGCTATAAGCATTCTCTTTTATGATTTTTGAGGGTAAATAAATTGAATTTAATGACACCGAACAATAGTTTGCTTATTGTGACCAGTTATGCTTTATTTTTCCCATTGACAGATCTATTTCTCCAGCTTGAGGTAAGTACAACAGCATCTCAGACTGACTGACGCTAATGTAAAATCAAAATCAGCCATTATTTCTTTTGTACTTTTTGGACATACAAGCATACAGTTTTTCTTGCTTTCTGGCTTTGTACCTTCTGCAGACAGAGCAGGTGGAGAGGAACTACATCAAGGAGAAAAAGGCAGCAGTGAAGGAGTTCGATGATAAAAAGGTTGAGCTAAAGGAAAACCTAATTGCAGAGCTGGAGGAGAAAAAGAAGATGATTGAAAACGAGAAATTAACAATGGAGCTGACAGGCGGTAAGGGAGCCAGAGCAGGATTATTAATCAGGGACTTGCTCAGCAAAAGAGAGATGGGGTAAAAAAAAAAAAAAGTGTGTGGGTGGCTGTATTTTTCTTCTTTCTACATATTTTAATATTAAGTTATCAAATGAAGTCTGAATTTCCAGATACAGTTAAGATGCTGACCTCTATTCATCTATGCATGTGGATCTCACACTCATTTCTTCTATTCATAGACTCCATGGAGGTAAAGCCAATCATGACCCGGAAGCTGAGGAGACGGCCCAACGATCCAGTCCCAATACCAGACAAGCGGCGAAAGCCTGCACCAGATATCCTTTGCATAAACTTGTGACTGTAAAATATTCCAGATTATTTATACTTGTAGAATTTGTTCTTGAGATACTTTAACATAAATAATGAATTGATTTTGTGTCTTTAAAAAACCCCCCAAAAAACCTTCTTTAACTCTTCAAACCTCAGCTAAATTATTTGCTAACAGATGAGCAGATAATGGAAGATTTAAGAACACTTAATAAGGTGAGTGCTTCTAAATTTCTAGATGTCATGTGTCTTTGGAAAGCAGTGTAACTCAGCAATTCCTATAATAAATCTTGTCAACCCTGCTTTTTACAGCTGAAATCACCAAAGCGACCAGGTATGATTGCACGTGCCTTCTACTACGGATTTTTATAATGAACATCTATGGGTATACTGAGTTACAGTACAAAATTAATACCTCTTAGATGAAGAGAGTAGCACTGGTCTTCTGCTAGGAGAAAGGGCCAATAAAATGCATCACAGTAATATTTTGTTTCTTACATGTATATTAGCATGGGGATATTAATCAGGTGTTTCTCCCTCCCTAGTGTCTCCCTCATCTCCAGAACATGTCCCCTCTGCTCCCATGGAGAGCCCCACCCAGCGTTATGAGGCCCGCATCGAGGACGGGAAACTTTACTATGATAAAAGATGGTGAATTTCAAGTTTTAATCTGCATCTGACACGATAGCAATTCATACAAAGCGCCACCACTAGATGGCCACATTGTCATGCGTTGGATGTTAGCTTGAGCCTGTAAAGATATTTTACAACCACTGGGATAGCAGCCTTTTTTTTTTTTTTTTTTTTTTTTGTTGTGCTACAGAAAGAGAGATTGCTTAGGAGCTACTGAATACTATGCTTAAAGGCACTGTTAAAAATGCATATTTGTAGAATATGTCTGCACAAGAACCAGCAACGCACTCCCTGCTGTTATGCCAAAATAAGAGTGAAAATCCCTGAATAGACACAGCCCTCCCTTGCCCTTCTATTTCAGAGCTGAGTTGTGAATCAGACATGTCAGAGCATAAGGTCATTTGAAGATGGGTAAAAATAATAGAATTCTGTCTTATTAGCCGTTCATATAGACAAAGTAATTTGAGAAGACAGAGCTATGTGCACTTTTCTTTCAAGGCAAAGTCTCATTTATTGATGGCTAAAGAAGATGCCGCCACTGGAAAGCCTTCTCAAAAAGCCACAGGGAGGCACATGCGTCATTATTCTTCAGTGGGCCCTTAATAATGAAGTACCTTCTGTCAGTCTCTTCCTCTAGGTTTGTTCTGTCCTCTATAAGGTTGGAGCCATTAAAAAATAACAGACTTTTTGTTTTGATTTTTCATTCCAATTATCTACTTAGTGCCTTCTCAGGAGTAATGTGGTTTATTCAGCTGGGTAAAATTATTTATAATGAACTCCCCTCCAGTCTGCACTTGTTTGTTTGATGTTTAGTCTGTGTGTGTTTATGCTGACAGGTACCACAAGAGTCAGGCCATCTACCTGGAGTCAAAAGACAACACAAAGATCAGCTGTGTCATCAGCACAGTAGGAACCAATGAGGTGGGTTTTAGTTCTCATTCCAAGCATCAGCATCTCATCCAATTGCATACAGAACTGTATAATTAATTAAGATTGAAGTATTCAGTGTATATAGTCTTTAAAAAAAATTGTCATTCCTAAAAGAAGACCAGACAAGAAGACCATAAGCATTGTCCTATCCAATAGGAATTGTCTCTCTAGTCAAAGCTCAATGTCTTATGTTTCTCCGTGGCATAGCGCTCAATTGTTTTCCAAAAAAACATTAAAAAGACATCAGCAAGACACACTGTTGCGCGGGGCAACATATTCCATCATTACCAGACTCTATGCCACATGTACTATCCTGCTGCTGTGAATAGTCACCAGAGCACTAAATGTTTATTGATAAACAGCTGAAAATAGTCTCTGAGTATACAATTCTATTTGAGGAACATCTGCTAAAAAGTATGGTGCCCAGCTGTTTTAGGATATTACAAAACAATTTGGGAGGGAAAAAAACAAAGGAAAAATCAAAATGACATTTGAGACCAATTGTGCAGCAATTGTACTTCTGGGTTTCCACAAGCACATTACAAGCTTGAAAATGCCTTGCTAGGTATCAAGAGAATTTTTAGTTTTTTTGTTTTTTTTTTTAAGTTAATTTATTGTATTGATATCTGATAAGACTTCTGATAGCTTTTAAAATGTATTAAAACTATAACACATCCTCACATAAGAAAAATGGTATACCCTCTATTAATTCTAAGCTTTTTAAATACAGAGACATTACAAAACTTATGACTCCCTTTCCAGGTTTTAAAAATTAGGTGAACAAAACAGGAATATTGAATCATTTCATTATTTATTTAACAAAAATAAAAACGCACACACCATGATTTACCGTCTTTTAGCAGCAGTGACTTTAAAGGTCCAGTAAGTAACTTTTTGCGATTATTTAAGAAAAAAAAGAATGTAATAATAAATGTCCATTGATGAGTGTGTAATTGCACTTTTCAAGAAATTAATAATCTCACAAAATGCATAGGGGCAGGCTGGGGTTTGTGAAAGTCACCATGGAAGTTACTGCCCAGTTCCATTTTTATGTATGTGGGTTGAGACCGGCTACATACATAGTATTTCTTATAAATTCCTTATAAATTAAAGATCACAAACAACTCTTCTAAACTGTACATGGCCATTAAAATTTCTACATGCATTCTTTCGTCATCTCTTTCTCATTATGCCTTTCTCCTCCCTCATTTCCACCTAATCTTCTTCTTCCACAACTCAGCTCTCATCTCCTGAACAGAAGGCAGAGGACTAACACACTAAAATGTGCATAAATTAGCTTATTGTCGTAGTTTCTTATCGTCAGCAGATTACATATGTGACCCTCTGGACAGCTCACTATGAGCTGGCTAAACAACAACAGCTGGTTATAACCTAACATTTTGACAGCTAATGTCAGGCTTGAGTGTACTTTAAAAAAAAAAAAAAAAAATTCGCACTTTCACTCTGGTAAAAAGTTTGATTATCTTCTCACATTGACATTTGGCAAATAAACCTTCATACAGAGTCCAAAAATATTAGATTCAGGGAAATTTTTACTAATGCCGGGTAACAGCAGCTAACATCAGTAATGACAACAGCACTTACCGATAGAAATGTGCCAGATATGCTCAACAACTCACCTCAGAAACGCTGTGATCAGACACAAGTGAGATTCACTGACTAATCAATTTGTATCAGACTTTAAAAAATTTTATAGCCTCTTTCAGAGTAAATAGACATGGACACATTATTGAGGGCTAAGATAAACAGCAAGCTGACTGCCTATACTTTCGTACACATGAAGGGTGACCAGAGTTGTTTGTCCTACTGCGACCACCGTAGCTTGGATTGTGCACCCGAATTAGGAGAGGTAATGCCTGTATTATTCTTCAATGGGAAATATACATTGTAACTTAGAACGAAACAGGAAACCCCTTTTAACTCTACACTCCACCCCTCCACGCCATCAACTCAATGTGTAGTTTCTTTTCTCGACAGGTGCGTGGATGGTCACGCCATAGATTTCCAGCAGAAGTATAAATCAGGCTTCAAAACCAGAATTCAGTTGAATGAAATCTACTGACATCAAATGGTTCGACAGCTCTCTTAAGGTCCTGCCACAGCATTTTAATCAACTTGACGTCTGGAGTTTTAAAAAGAATTTAGGCATTGCAATTGCCATTCAGTCGTGCTGTTGTACATGTACTGGTTTGCTTGGGATCATTGTCCTGTTGCATGAGCCAATTTGGGCTTTAGTTGTCAGACAAATGGCCTCCCATTTGACGCTAAAATACTTAGAGGAGTTCATGGTTGACACAGTGCCTGCAAGGTGTCCAAGTCCTGTAGGTTCAAAATAAACCCAAATCGAGCCTGTCTGTAGTTCTTGGGGGTTTTGCAGTTTATCTGAGCACTGTATGGTAGCCTTTGCTGGAACATCTACATTGGAAAAACTGTTAACTGCTTTGTACTTGTAAATAATCTTTCTCATTGTAGAATAATGGACTTCACTTTGTTTGGAACTACGGTTTTACCTTTTCAGCTAACCTTTCCCTTATGTTCATTAATAATATTAGACAAAGTTATTCATTACTGATTTTTGAATGAGGTTAACTTCTCCCTCTGGTATAGCCTACATTATTTGTTGTCATGCTTGATGTCTTTGTGCAGCTCCTTTTCTGTTTGTGCCATACATTATGCATTATGATGGGTGAATACCATTACATTAATGAAGTGCAACATTAAAGTTTTGCTTGAGTAGTTGAATGGAAACGGAGATCATCAACTGTTTCATTGCACAGATTTGACTCATTTTTTGATTTGCGAAACAAAATTTATTAAAATGGAAGGAAAACTGTTCATTTTTTATGTTTAATGTGAATTTATTTATGAGGAACTTTTCCAGCTTCCTTTTAAGGTTCACATGTAGAAGAAAGCAGGTTGGCTGTATTGAGGGTTTCTTCTGTGTGTGATTTCCAGATTTGGGTGAGAAAAACAAGCGACAGCACAAAGATGAGGATCTACCTGGGGCAGCTGCAGAGGGGAGCATTTGTCATTCGTCGGCGGTCGGCTGCGTGAAACATTACCACACCCAATCCCATCTGTGCGTTTACCCATCCATCCAGCCAGTGGCTCATTCATCCAGTTTTGGAGTTTAACATGTGGCCTCACATTCATATTTCATTATCTTATATACACTACCCCCTAAAACACAAATATACACAGACAAGGTCTTCTGTGGCTATGAATATCTCATCCAGTTTTTTTTCCCTCTCATTAACCAAATGCTACTGCAGTGAACATGGCCAGATATCCAACTGTTTTCCAGCCTTATATTTGTCACTATGTGGCATGCATGTAAAACTGGTTTGTGGTCACAAAGATGACTTGTTTTGATTAAAAATCTTTCCAAAGCAATCTTATTTACATTTATCATTAAGTTATTAAGTAGTTCTCAAACAGCCTGATTTGAATAACAGAAAAACTAGCGATGTGTTACCGATCAAGTACTGGGGGCAAAGAAAAAAAAAAAATTTACACAACCGAGGAACTGCTTCAGGTTGAACTGAATATAGAAATCCCTCAACTAAAATTACAGTTACTTTATACAGGAAGCAATGCCATTTTCAAGAATATGCCTTTTTTCAGTATCATTATGAAGTAAAAGTTTCTTCCTATGCTGATCTGATGATTTTCTTTTTCTTTTTTTGTAATTTGTTATTTGAGAAATGTTTTTTGTGATGTGACCTTCTCCATATGTGAAACTCCTGGATTAGTTTACCAGTATTTGCATGTGGAGTATTATGTTGTGATTTGTACTGTATTCCATTCTATTAAAAATGTTTTCTGCTTAATTTCAAGCTTCAGTTTTATTTTATTTGTTTTTATCCTTGAATATGAAAAGCACCAAACCACAGTTGATAATCTAGAAAAAACAATTCACAACACAAAAACCATTGTTTATGGGTATTTAAGACACTTGAATAACACACAGGTCTGTATTTACTGCCCGCATATAAATTAATAACTTGTTAGTTTGGTGTCGCTTCAAACAACTGAAAGTAGTGGTTCTTGGTATGATTTGAGTTATCATGAACTGGGAGCCTCTGGCTTTAGAGCTATATTTATTTTGAGAGAAATGTTCAGGTGATTATTTTGTACAGGGATCTCATTGCTGTTATTTATGCATAGACTAGTTCTTATATAGTACTTTTCTAATGCAGCATGTCTCATTCACACATACATTCAGAGAAGCAATTTTTCCTGTCTTAAGTGCTTTCTAAAATTCACAAGCATTCACATTCTAAAGAAGCGTCAGTATCTTCCCCAGGGATACTCTGAGAGACCTAGTAGACTTCCAGCCTGACTAGTAGATGACCTGCTTTACCGCCACAGGCATAGTATCACATGTCTTATACTGGTCCTTTATAGGGCCTTTATGGAATCCTTAAATTTATTTTGTCTGAAAAATGTCTCCAGTCCCCAAAAGTCCCCTTACTTCTGATTGGCTGCCCCTCAAAGAACTCTGGACTTCCACTTTCAAAGGGGAATAGTGCAATGAAATGCACAATGAATTTCTGTCCTTTCATAATGGAAGCCCCAATTCATCCTAACTTGAGTGGGATGGTGGGAAGGAGGTTCCTTTACATGCCTAAAAAACCAAACAATAACAACAAAATAAAACCCAATGTGAATATCTTGATGTATTGATGAAATATATTTCATCAAACTAGGCACAAAAAGTAAAAGATTTGGGTTTGATTGATTATTTTTTTGTTACAATAATTTTTCTGGGCAAAAAATAATCTTGCACTGTTGTAAAGCCTGTTTATTTCCCCTTAAATGGTGTTACAGTAGCGAGGAGTTGAGTATGTGGGTTGTCCATCCATTCATCCATCCATTTGCTTCCGCTTATCCTTTTCGGGGTCACGGGGGGTGCTGGAGCATATCCCAGCTGTCATAGGGTGAGAGGCAGGGTACACCCTGGACAGGTCGTCAGTCTGTCGCAGGGCTAACACATAGACAGACAACCATTCGCACTCACATTCACTCATAAAAACTTGCCAAATCTTCACTCCAACGTCAAAAAGCTTGTTCGCCTTTTGACTCTTGGTTGGTGTCTTTTTTTGTCTGTCTGTGAAGTCTAAGAAACATGACGTATTGGTAATTTAACAATCAATTAATTTAACAAACAAGGGCCTCATTAGCATGTGAAAGAATCATACACAGTCACAGAACCCTGGCATCTCCTCGTTGGCACACTGGATGCCATCCTGCAGCACTTGACACAAATTTTTTTATCAAATTTTAATTTACAGCACAAAAAAAGATCCAGTCCAAAAAGTTCTGTTGACCTTTCATTTTGTTTTAAAAAAATCGGTCAGTAACATATTTCTATACAAGGATCCATTTCATAAATGAGATCAATATAAAAAGCTTAGTCTTTCTAACTCCAGTAGGGGTGTCTTGAAATTTTGGGAGCCTTTCTATTGCACTGAACACATGAGGCTGTCTAGATTGAATGAAGTCCTATATCTGCAATAAGATTCCTTCCTTAGTGCTTATGGACGTCACAGCACCACGAGCCACTTAACAGAATCCACCATTTTGATTTCACGCATGAAATAAGCAGCACCAGCAGAGAGTTTCTAGTAACAGACACCTAATAGCTGTCACTGTCAAGAAACACCACCAGATGCTTCCTTTACACAGGTACATTTCTGTTCTGATTTTACTTCACTTTCAACCTCTCCTGTAGTTATCATTTTCAGCTTTAAATACTCAACTATCCAGTTAGCATGCCTTAATACGGTGCAAGGAAAAATGAAAGGACATTAGTGTCATTTTATTTCAGTTCTGACATACTGATTCTGTTTGCTGACTTTTTGGTTGTCTAAATAACTTAAATGCAAAGGACTTTCTTGAGTGTGGAAAAGAGAAGCTGTCAAGAGCTGCAGAGGCATATGCTATTTTTCTGATGGTTATTAGGAGTGGCCTCTGTCACATGTAAGTAGTTTTTTTGATCTGTTGATCATAGCTCCTTTAAACGCTCTACTGACTGCAGACAAGACCCCCAGGGAATCCTGGACCATTTAATGTTTTAACATGTTTAATAATACGTTATTCATTAAGCAACATTGTATAGTAAAGACAAGCATTTCAATTGCTGTTTATTTTTCCAAGTCAGCCAAGTCAGTGTTCTGTGTCCAAATCATCTATTTTTTCACATCAACTTGCCGATGTATCCAAATAATCAACGTGACCGTGTCACCTCCCAGTTCCAGGCCTCTCACAGAGCGACTCTCAGGCATCCTTACACTTTGTAAACAGCTGAATTATTTGGCATTCAGCACAGATCTCTGCTAGCCGACCAGTCTGCCTCTTCCCTCTTGTGTGTCCTATCACTTTAACCGGATGGCATGTTTCACTTTGCCTGACTTAATGACACTGCCTGACAAGGAGGGCAATTACAGTTTTGCCATGCTGCACAAAATGCAAGGCTCATCTGAAAGGGCTTGTTGTCCACAAGCCCGTCAGGTGTGATTGCTCAGTCTCTTGCGGGGACATGAAATGAGCTGATAGTGAATGTGATGCCTGTCTGCTCCCTTTATTGCACTGCATGTCTGACTTTTGGTTAAAGCCACAATAACATACACTCAGGCACTTAATGTAAGATTTACAGGGCTTGGGTTTATTTTAAGCATTGCATCACATACAGCTCATTTAAAGTGATCAGCAATCAGGGGCAGGGGCAGAGTACATAGCCTTCTTGGTGTATTTAACATTTCCTGTAGTTCTTTTTCAAATATTCATTCTGGTGTCTCACTGTGGGTATATGCAGACTCCCGTATTGCCAAATAACCTCATCTGAACAACCGTCTGTTACACTACGAAGTCCCATGTGGCCCCACACTCAGGAAAAGGTCAGCCAGAAATGGTGCAGGGTCAACCAAATTATAAAACCTTGCAAAGGTCAAAAGTGAAGTCCTGCTGCACATATTTCTTCTATAGAGACGCCCCTAAAGAGAGTCATTACTGTAGTGCGGGGGTGTTAAATACAGGCCCGGGGGCAAAAATCGGCCCAGTAGACTACCATCCAGCTCACTGGAAAATGCGAAGGAGGGCACAAGTTTTAGACTAAGTTTTATAAGTGTTTTTTAAAGTTCTCCTACCGATAAAGACCTTCCCCATGGGCATTTATACTACATCAAAGTAATTAAGGAATAGGTGCACGATTAAATAACAGAAGTGTTCCTATTTTTTCATCTACTATCGAAATTTCAGGGTTTTTTTTTTCAGTTTGGTCACAGTAAAAAAAAGGTCATAGCTACTATGAAGAATTATTCCATAACTATTCCACAAGTTTACTGTATGAAAATAAGTGCAGGGTATTTGAGGAGTGGTGTGAGAAATCTGTGTACTCTGATCACAAAGTGTAATTCTAGGGTCATAATCAGGTCAAATCCAGCATTTGTAGCCCAAAACCCTTCTCTCTGATTGACTACTTTAGAGTTAGGGGCATGAGTGCGTGGATGCTGGTTGTCTAGTGAGGAATTTATATCCATTTATACTGAAATGAAAAAGACCTTCAAGAGGTCCACAAATGCAAGCTATGTTGAAGTCCCAGTGGAAATTGGGACATCTGGGATTCCACTGCATTACAGTGTTTTTTCAAATAAAGTGGACGTTTCTTTCTTCTAAATAAATAGACTGCACTTCAATCTTGTGGCAAGGTTAAAGTAACTTAAATACCGTGCCTCACCGGGGCACACATTAGTTAGCATATACTTACTTCAGAGGATGTACAGTACAGCCATGGTAAGCTACGCACTGACTGACCTTTCAAAGCAGAACAACATACAGCTTGTAGCAGCAGCTTATTTAAACAATTTATTAACCTTAATAGGCTACTGTGTAGTGTTTGTAATTGGTAAATCTATGTTTTTTTGTGAAGGGGTGACAAAATGATCAAATTTTTGAAGTTGAACTTAAAATGTTCAAGTGCATAAATGACTGCTATTTATTCAGGTTTGGATGAACACATTTGTAAAATAGTTTTACATGTGATCAAATTGCTTTGTATTTGTGTGTGGACTAGAGTATGCATTTGTAAGCCCTCAAAGGGTCCACATAAAATCAATGTTACATTTTATTGTACACTTGTAGATCACATCATAGATATTTTGTAACCATTTTAACTAAAATTTCTAAAACAGCAACACACTGAAGAAAAACCATAAGAAGATAAAACAGAACAAAATAAGTGTAATGTAATGAAATCACCACATAAACAATTATGACCTAAAATGACAGTTTCCAATTTATCGTATTTAAAATGTGATCATTACTCTGTGTCTGCCTGAACTGCTTTTCTTAACTGATCAGAGTAGTTTACTCCAGTGTTTTGTTTTTCTTTTTTTGCACATATTCCATGTTAAATAGATTTCACACTTAAGTGAGGAGTTGATGATCCATTCATCTACCTTATAATCTTCATATTTAACCAAGGAGCAGCTCTTACCCCTTCTTGTCCACATTTATGGCTTTCAAATTGCTCATCTCTTGCTTTCTGGGAATGTATCAGTCGCAAGCTTTCACTGCAGGTGGCTGTTTATTCTGTTTTAAATCAATATGCTGAGTAAGCAATGGAACGAGTGGGTGCACTTAAGCACGTAGACAGTTCTGCGGTGATGGGGTACATGAGGAAAATTGATCCATCTATTCACCAGAGTGTGTAAAACACCTGCTCACACTCACCATGCACAAAACAAAAGGAATATCTCCAGCTTTCCATGTCCAGAAGCCATTACAACACTAACTGTGGTTAGGGTTTGTTGGTAAGTCTCACTGGAGCTGTAATACTCCTTGGTTGTTATTGCTTGTACCTATGCATGAAAATTCACCTAGGGCATCAATACAAAATCCTCCTCGCAATCTCCCACCAGCCCAGCTCCAGCGCCGAATTCCCACTTTTATCCTCTTCCTCCTAATTTGAGCATTTGCTCCACTGCATGTTAGCATTGAGATACATGACTACAGGGAGGAGAGCTTCATCTCGCTCTGCACTATCTGGTGGGAACTGAGTAGGATCCAGGCAGACTTAGATTTGCCTCCGGTGTTCAGAGTAGAGGACGGTTGGTCCTCAACAACCCTGTATGTGTGTGTATATGTGAGTGTGCGTCTATGTCTGTTCCCCCAGTTTATCACTCTCCTGCAGGTCTGCAGTGGGAGCAAAATTCATTTACAGTACAAGCTTCTCATTTGACTGTTGATATTTGACTCCAGGTTATGGGATAGAGTTGGAGCCTCACTGAAGCCTCACTGCATTTTGCAACATTATTCATTTTAAACACTAAGCAGCTATTGCTCATTTGAAAATCAGGTGATCGGCTGTTTTTACACACAGTTGTGTTTAGCTGCTCTTTTGATATTAGACAAAAAACAAAGTATGTAAAGAAGTGTTGAAAAACAACTTTCTCCAAGGTTAGTGTGTAAGCTTTGGACAGGGTATTCTCCATGTTAGATAAGAAGTTTATGTATTGAGAGGTTCATTAATCTTTTGCCGGTACTACTGTTGGATGTTGCCTGTTTCTTCTACTTATCAGAGTTAGGAAAATTTAAGCTTATATAAGATTAAACTTTTCTCTATATTCTTTTCCCTCACGGCCTTCTATTTGCAATGATAGTTTCATATGCCTATCACTTGTGTCTTGCAGCCTTTTCTTTAATTTTGATAGTGGATTTACTGTTAGAGGTTGAGATAAGATATTTGCTAACACTGCAAGGGAAATTACCAAACTGAAAAGTTCAGTGTAGCAACTAATGTATTTAATAGTACAATTTCACCAGTTTAGTACAACTTTATGAAACTCACATTTGAGTGATTATGATTTAAGCACATTGAACTATTGATATCCATGAGGAATTTTTCTTTTTATGTCAAAATTTGAATGCAAGACTTTTACTTTTAATGGATTATTTATCACTGACATGTTGCTAATTGGAGGAGTGGAGTGGAGGAGTTTAAGTATCTCTGGGTCTTGTTCACGAGTGACGGGAGAAGGGAGCCGGAGATGAACAGACGGATTGGTGCTGCACCTGCAGTGATGCAGGCGCTGTACAGGTCCGTCATGGTGAAGAGAGCCGAGTGTAAAAGCAAAGCTCTCAATTTACCGGTTAATCCAAGTCCCTACCCTCACCTATGGTCACGAGCTGTGGGTAGTGACCGAAAGAACATATCGTGGATACAAGCTGTAGCAATGAGCTTCCTCTAAAGGGTTGCTGGCCTCTACCTTAGAGATAGGGCTCAGAGTCGCTGCTCCTCCACATCGAATGTAGCCAGTTGAGGTGGTTTGGGCATCTGCCAAGGATGGGAGGAGACCCCAGGGCAGATCCAGGACATGCTGGAGAGATCATATCTCTCTGCTGGCCTGAGAACGCCGTGGTGTTCCCCAGGACAAACTGGATGAGGTGGCTGGGGAGAGGGAGGTCTGGGCTTCTCTGCTTAGGCTGCTGCCCCTGCAACTATTTTTTTTATTTAATCTAACATTTTTCTGAATGTTTTCTTCTGACATTAAAGCGGCTAGTTCAAAAGATTTTTTCACATTGCTGTTACAGCACACGTGCTATATGGCTCTCAATATGTCTATACATTACCTTACAAAGGTGGATGTGCAAATAAATTTTTCTGATGCACTGACAATAATTGATTATAGCACAGAGAATATCACAGGTTGTTGGGTTAATAGGTGTCATGATTTTGCATGCATGCATTGCCCCAGCTTAAATAAAAGGGATTATTTTTCTAGTACTAGCAACATGTCTGAATTAAATTATCTCCCGCTGTGTGCTAGATGTGCGAAAACTCCCAAGCCGATTCTGACGACACTGTCAGGAGTTCATGTGTGAAAATGTCTTTTATAAGGAGAGGTGGAAACCTCCTGACCTGCTCAGGTTATTGTCACACTCAAAGCAGATATATAGACATAGACAATCAAAGCAGGATGAGTGCAGAAAATAAGTAAAGCCAAGGCCAGAACAGATAGTTTGTACAAAAAAGGCGAAAGAATGACAGGCAATCCCCATAAGGGAGTTTTTTTTCACTCTTACAGGAACTACCAGTAACAAAATGCAGACAAGCGCTGGAGTGGTCATAATCACTTTAAAGAAATCCCTCCTGGGTTCTTTTTTTTCCCACCAATTCAGCTATGCCCCGTGGGAAAAATAAAAATAAAACAAATCAGCAAAGATTTTAAAAAAGCAGCTCCCATCATAGCTATATTATTTGTTTATCCACATACTCACTGTTCCTGATCTTCATCTTGGTTTCCTAACATGTTATTGATAAAAAAAAAAAAAGCTTGATATGATCTTCATAATATGATAGACTTGACAAATATCAAATTAGTCATCAAGGCAGTTTTGCCCAATTTAAAATGATTTCTAAGATCAAATCACTTCTATTAGAGACCTACAAGTGGCCATGCATGCTTTTATATCATCTAGACAACTGCAAGTCATTTTAGTGCAGTATGTCTTCCACTTCCAAAATCTGTGTGCTGCCTTTTACTAGGAGCCGAAAGCAAGACCCCGTTGCTGCTCATTTAACGACTACATCTTAAAAAATATATATTTTAAGGCTTTGTTTGATTTTCTATCCTTCATAGCTTAACACTTCCACATCTCAGCCATATCATTAAACCAGATGTATCTGGTGATCTTCAAATTCTAGTTACAAATGAAAATAATTGTGCCTTATCAATTCCAACTTTGGAACTAATTACCATTTCCTATTAGGTCTGCTCTTCATTTGTTCCTTTTAAATTATTTCTTAAGAGACATTTAATCTTTTATCATAATAATTAGGAAGAAATGACTCAATAACTATTTTATGCTTACTGTTCAGATTGTCTACTTTACATTTGGCTGCTGAGTGTCTTTCAATAACAGTAAAGCGCTAAGACTCTGTATTTTGAAATATGCTGTATAAATAAACTTGATTAGATCAGCTTAGCAACTGATTCTAGCCTTTATAGTCCTGCTTTGTAGGTATTTTCAGCACATCTACAACCAATCAGCTTCCCTTTTACTACCAAAATAAATCACTGAAGATTGTGTGAGGCACAGAGACACTATCATTTTGACTTGAATAATTTAACAGGTGAGAGACTAATAAAAACTTTAGGAATCAAATGGAAAGAGCATAATATACCCTGTGACAGGAAAATGGAAGAGTGATGTAATATGTATTTGTTGGAAAGGTGTCATGTGTCATGCCTTTAAAACTGATATTCTGAGGTAGACGCTGCTGGAGATAACAAAAAGCTTGTGTGTAAGGACTGTCTAAGGTCGCCTTGACTTTCACTTCATGTATGGAGACGTCTGTCAATGATTGGTGTTACTGTATAGATCTGAAATCATTCCTGAAACTATTGATAGCAATTCTTTTTTTCTATTCTACACTGTCCTCACAGCAACCTTGTGAACGGATGTTATTAAAATGTTGCCGTTTCAACAGCATGTCTAATAATGGCTTCTTGGCTCTAAGCAATACCCTTCACACCGACTTTGACATTGAAGTTGGAAAAGTGGGATCACTCTTGCACTGATGATATTTTTTTGAAAAGAGTAAGCCATCTATACACAAGGTCCCTAAAGGAGTCAAAACCTTGCTCCCGCTGTAACCTCTTTAGAAGCATTTCAGCTTTCTTTACATTTTATTCAGAAGCATTCAGATGTAAAGGAAAGCATGGAGGCTGTTATGGACCTCACTGTCATCTGTAAGTATATAACCGTTTTCATGCAATTTTTGCATTCATAGGCTTCCTCAAGGTGCTCCATCACATCAAGTGAGGCCCTTACCTTGAAAAGATAGATCACGTCTTGCCTTGTGGGAGGCAGGTAGGCATATGGAAGATGCTGGCGATGTACAATATATCTCCCTTTTGAATGGTGTTTTATTTTTTGCTACAGCAACTCTGAAAGGACTGAAAACAAACAGGGCTCATCCTTTTCCTGAGGTTTGTTAGGTGTGGATATAAGTGTCTTCACACCCTTGAAATAAACTTGTTTTTTTGTTCCTGTTCCTTTTCTTTTTTGCAAAGATGAGAACACTGATGCAACTCTCAGTTTGATTATTATAAGGCAGATACTAGAAAAATTGAGAAACAGCTAGCAGGACTCTGCCCAAAGCAAATACAATTCATCAGCTACCAGCCAGCACTTCTGAAGCTCAATAACTAACTAGCTGTGTCACATTTGTCGACTCCATACAAAAAAAAAAGGATAAAATGAAGTGACTTATCTTTTCTGTTTCTTGACTAGGTGATTCTGCCTGCAAGAATTTTTTGTTGCTCTTTCTGAGACAAGAAAAATGGCTGCTGGGTGTAGCATCTTGTTTAAGTAATGTTGGCCTTCTCATCCGAGTCTGCCTTTGGTACATTTAGTACCATTTTGGTACATTTAGTCAAGCATAGTGAGTATTAGCTAAATTTATTTACATTAATAATAGTTAAGGAGGCACTGTAACAAATTTAACTGTTAAAGTACTAGGAACTAAAGTTACCAGATCTGAGATATTACATTATAGTTTCAAAGTGCTGTCTTCAGTAAATCTTACTGTATAGTGTAGTGTGCATAATATAGGCTTTATAGTATAGAACCAGCTCTTTTGTTGGCACTGTACTACTGTTTCTATAAACTGTTTTTTAAAGTGTAAAACTATTTCTTTGAAAGGCGCATTAGTCCTCCTCGCTCATGCACCGACAGCTTCACCAGTTATCATCTTTGAGGAAGATGATAATTGGTCAGAAAGAATATCTTAAATGATTGTGGTCAGGGCTCACCAAATTGTAAACAATCAACACAGATGATTGTGGCTTTTTTAACAGTGAAAGTAAAGTTTTGACAACCTAAAGAGAACTCAGGCTTTAAGAAAACCACTTAACAGTGAAGCTAATCTGAAAAACAGGGCTTCGGTTTGTAAAGGAGGATAAAGATGGGACTCTGGAAGAATGGAAACAGATCTGATGAGTCCAGATTTACCCTCTTCCAGAGTGATAGGTGTTTTAATGTCTAGTTAGGTTTTCTGTATTTTGTAGTTTTCTTTTTTCTCTCTCCCTACACTGAAGCATGGTTTAAAATGGCACAGGAAGGAGGAACTCATGATTGATGCACTCATGTGTCTGTTGTACAAGCCTATGGAGCCAGTGTTACAATCTGGGGTTGCTTCAGTTGGTCAGGTTTAGTTTTGGCAACATCATGTGTGCAAAAAAAATCAGGTCAGCTGACTGCCTGAATGTGCTGAATGACCAGGTTTTTCCATCAGTAGATCTTTTTTCTATCGTGATGGCACAGGCATATTCCAAAATGACAGAGCCAAGATTCATCAGGCTCAAATTGTGCAAGAGTGGTTCAGAGAGAATGAGACATCATTTTCACACATGGTTTGGCCACAACAGAGTCCAGACATTAACCCCATTGAGAATCTTTGGGACATGCTGGAGAAAAGTCCAACTCTCTCATTGTGAATGCAAGATGTTGGCGAAAATTTATTGCGGCTCTGGAGAGAAATTTTTTGGTTAGATAGTGTAACCAATGCAGGGACACCTAGTATGGCAGGATTTTGACTTAACTGAAAAGAGAACAATATAACAAGGCATGGTATCTGGCTATTTACATTGCTCTTAAAAGGAACAGCACTTTAATATCAAAATATCCAGTATTTCTAACAGTGTGTGGCTGTTTTTCTTCAAGGCCTCCGTGTTAAAAATAGCTGATTTTTGTTGTTGTTATTGTGGAGTTTTCTATGTCATGTTGTGCGTTTCTGCTACCTTGGTCAAGTGTCTTTTGTAATTAGGCTTCCTGGTAAAATGGGGTAAAAAATAAAACAAGTAATACAATGGCACACAGCTGCACAGAACACGTTTGCTTGGCAATAGCAAAATTGAGATGTTGTTCTCACCGAATTAAAGGTGTATATGCATGAGAGTTCAAACAAACTGATCCAATCGCTAAAAAAGAAGTGAGTGGTGCAGCGGCCCTGAGAAGATAATGCTGCTGAAGAAAACACAGGCAGACATGGCACAAACAAAGAAAACATCCTCACCTCTGCCAACACAGAGCCTTTAAAAAATGCTTCAGTGTAGTTGAAAAACCCCCTACAAAATACATAAAACCGAATCACACAGTAAAACAGTGTGGTTAGTAGAAACTGTTTGTAATAATAGGATTAAAATATTTAAATCAACACCTTTTCAGATAGTTGACTTCATATGTCACTTCAGTCTGAGGTGTTTCTGTATTTGCTTGCATTTTCTCACTTTGTGGCATTTTTCCTAATTGCTGTCTCTGCACTGTCAGATTAATGACTTGCTTCTATGGCTTTGTGTATTTGCAGTGTGTTAGCCAGTCAAAATAACACTGAAGATACTAACTAATTGTGTGCGATGCAACAAGCCAGGGATATTGGGGCAAACACATGTTCAATTGGAATTCATAAGTGAGCACTAATCAAATGCAACCCCAGTAACTGAGGAGCACAGATTAAAAATGAATGCGTTTGATTAAGACCATCATGCAGCTTTGTCTCAGCTGTGTGCCATTTTAAAAATGAGCACGATGCTGTGGGGCTGATATTTTAAGCCTTGGGTTGTCATAGTTCTTAGAATTGAAAATGCAGGTGAAGTGGGCTACATAACCAAAAACAAACCTTTAATTAGACAGTACACAATAGTCCCAAAAACAACAGTGAAAGAGAAATACACAAACTGTTATAAGGAGCATAAGCGGGTAAGTTACATGGATGCTAAGATGAAGAGTGAGGGGAAGGTCAGGACTATTTACAGGAAAAAACCAAAACAGAAATTCAGACTTTGATATATGAAATAAAGATACCAAACTCAAAACATGGTCAAACGCAGGGACTGTGACATGGGCACAGAGTTATTTTAATCTGGAATTTTGTCACTTGCTTTCTTTCTGTCTCTTTTGCTTTCGTTGCCATGGCAAATAGTGGTAATACTCGGGTCCTTCAGATGCCCAAATTAAGTGGATCCCACATGCTGATACTGAGAGGTTTTAATAAAAATGAAGACAATGCTCAGAACATTTGACAATATAAAAAATAGAAATAAATAAATAAATAATTAGCAAAACTAATATTAAGCAAACCTTAATTTAACCTATTCAGCTCAGCTGCCAGAAGAACAATATTAAAAATCCTTCTTATCTCATATCAGTCTTGGTCACTACTGTATCATATTTAGATTTATTGAGGTCAAGAGCTTTTTTTCCCCTTTTAGTGAGCTTTTTTGTGTTTTGGCTGCTTTAACAGTAATTTTTCATTTTCCGGATAAATAAGTATATGTTATGTATATGATAAGAAATGTTCACTTGGAATAACAAAGAAACTGTCACAATCTGCAGTGGCAGACCGTGTGGAGAGTGAGTGGAAGACTCAGGTGTGAACACAGACGAGGAGACGGAATTAACTCTAACAAAAGGCGAGCCTTTATTTCAGCTGATATACATGAAACATAAATCAAAGCGAGAAAGCAAACTAGACTGTGAAACTATGACTGAACTAAGACACTATAACAACTATGAACTGAACTATGATTTCTATGACAAGGGGAAGATACACAGACGATGCGACGCTGAACACAGGAAGACGGAGGACTTAAATACGCACATGAGGTGATCGGGGAAATGGAGACACAGCTGACTCGAATTAAACATAATTACACAGGGGAGAGTAAAACTAACCACATGAACACCGAACACAAGAGTCTTTTCAAAATAAAACAGGAAACATGGAGACTTAGACACGACAACACCAGCTTAACAGACCTAAAACGCATGACAGACTAGAAAAGGAATGAAACACAGAAACCAAGGAGACAGATGATAAATAATCGTTAACCTTAACCTCCACTAAACCCTAAATAAGAATAACACACAAACTTATAATCACCAAACTAACATGAGAACTTTAAAATGACAGAATAAGACTCAGAATGCTGGGTCAGAGACCAAGCCTGTGACAGAAACGTCTGTTCAGCTCTGTGGAGCTATGTAACACCTTTTTTATTTTAATAAGTCGTCAGTACATATTTGCTTGTTTAGTTGAGCTGTTCAAGAAACCTCTCCAGATGTTAGCGGTCTAAACAAAAAGTGGACAGTGCAACTGGCCTATAACATATCATCCTGTCTGATGGTATCTGGCAGCTAAAGTGAGATAAGCAAACTAGTTAAGAGACTAGTGAACAACTAGCAATCAAACCAAAAATCTAGTAGTTAAATATTTACTCAATAAGTCAAAATTGAACTAAAACAAAAGTGAACTTTCCTTCATCCAATGACAACAAACGAATGCTATGTGGCTTTGGTTCTAATGAGAACATTGTAGATTATTGCATCATGGTGAACTTATGACCCTTTACTTCCCTAAATGCTGTCTGTCCACCCACATGGACACGGTGCTCCTTTCAGTGTTATTAGCTTTGATTGAGCTTGAGGCATTTTCTCCTTTTTATTAAGGGAGGGAAAAAAAGAAGGAAAATGGATGTGATTAAAGCCCATTGACTGAGATGTCTTCACAAGGCACTAAGGAGAGCTCTGAGTGCTTGCCGAGGCCTCATTTGGAGTGGAGAGGAGGGGATAATGGATTCTGTCTTGCCATTTCTGCCTTCTTTATGGTTCGTGACAGAGCTGGGATGTCATCAGTTTGATTGCCCTGTCGTCGGTCAGTTGTAACACTCTCCTCCATTCTGACTTCTTGTTGCAGCTATAGGAGCCTTTTGGTGCTACATATTTGCTGTAAGCATGAGCCAGTAAATTGGTAACAAAGATGCACGCTGCTTTCAGAGATATAAGCTAAAAGAGAAATTTGCCAAATCATGACATGATACCTTGGTTTCCATAAGCTTTATTACGACTGAGTGCAAAATGACTTCCGATTAGAAAATCCTCAACAACATACTGTCTATGCATAATAATATTCTTTGTCTCGCACCCCCACTTTTGCACCCACTGTTTTTGCACTTGACAGGAAATTGTTTAGCCTCTCTGTTGGCCTTTCGATAATTTTGTGTGCAGCTATGTCAGGGCTATTGAAAAAAGCAATTTGCTTCTTTCTGTGTTCTTCCACGTGCAGAGTAGATAAACACATTAAAAAAATGCATGAAAATTACCACATGAACACAGCTTTGTGCATGCATTTGGGATCCTTTCTTCTTTGCACTTTGCCTCGGTTAGTGAGTGAGGTTGTTATTTACAACTGTTCCCGAAAGATTATTTCTGGTGTGTAGGAAGTGTGAAGATGAAAAGCAGCACGATATCTCTCATGAACCAAGTGCCTGGCAGCCAGCACGCTGTGCTAGAGATGCCATGTCCCATGGAACACAACATCTGTTTCCATTAGGTCTGATTATAGCAACATCCCGCCTCAGAATACATCAACCAGGCTCTGGCATTAGAGGCGTCGCAAGCTGATGACTTCACTTCCCATCTGCCACAGTTTGAATAATGGCAAAGGAATATGTCTAATTCATTGGAGAGTGAAATGCAATTGCATAATCTCTCACAGTGGAAGCACATCAAGCTGCGGTGCTTAATCTAAGATTTTTTGAGGATTGTGACACAGCAATACAAGCAAATTTGAGTTTTTTGTTTGAGGAGGATACAGTCTTACACAACATAACAGCGAATTTAGGAGCTCAGGGATGAGATCTTCCCCCAAAATATAATATTTCTACAAGCTACGTCATGTGTCATGAGTAGAAGAAATGTTGTATTTATTCACTGAATCCCTCACATAAAATAACTCTGCAACCCAGCTGGGCACAGCGTGAATGTCAAGCCCTGGATTTCATTGTGCTCATGACATTTTAAAAATAAGCATTTAAAAGGCTAAATTATGGCATTTTTTGTTAGCCTTGGGACCATAAATTTTAAGTCTGACGAAAAACACAAACACTGCTATTTTCACTAACAACAGCTAGATTCCACACACCTTAGATATTTAGCTTATTACCTACTTCTAGCATTATTTTCAAACCCAGCATTATTTGACAACCATATGCATGGTCCATCCATGGTGTGTTTATTACCCGACTGTGTGGAAACAGGGTAACATTAACAGCTTTGCCATGCTCCTTACTGCATTTACAGATGTTTGCACCCTAGCAACTCCAGACAGCGTTTCCCAAGATAGCATTACACTCTCAGAGTCATTATCGTGCTCATTCTAAAAACATTTTCAATTAATGGGTTAAAGAGAATGCCACTTTATTTCAGCCTGCTGTTTTCTCCTTAACGTGGCCACTGTGGCTCTGTTGATAATGTCATTGTCATTCTCCACTATTGTTGTATAGATGCAGGAACCATTATAAATGTCTGGCTTAGTCTGCACTAGGGATCTCCATCAAGGACACCTAGGGTGCTGAAATAAACCAGAATTAAAACATGTTGTGTGAAAATAGAAATGTGTGTCTGAGTAAAGAGTCAAACATGATTCACTCTAACATCAATAAAGAGAACCATGGTTTAGTAGAAGGTCAGTATGTCATTCCAAAATGCTTATACAAAATCTATATATATTTTTGTACGACAAAACAAACACTGTCCATGAAACAACAACTTCAATGCAAGGGCACAAATTTCCACCACCAGACCCGAGACAGCTGCAGGCTTGAGAGTATGACCAGTATGGCATTACAAACCTTGGCTTGAGGTTGTCTCTGGAGGTCTGTTTGACTGAGGCAGTGTTTAATGATGCTGCCATGTAATGATGGTTGGCATGAAATTATGCTATTTATATGCAGCGGAAGCATCTACCTTGTGTTTATGGCATAAAATATCAGAGATGCTATTTACGTCTAGAATGCAAACTGTCCTCCATTAAAAAACAGGTCCATAAATCTATTATTGTGCCAGCAGTTCATTACATTGCATTGTGACCGCGCCCTCTAGTGGCCTTAGTATTTATAACATTAACGTGATAAGCAAAGGAGGCTGTTCGGACAATTTGTTTTAAAGCCTCGCCGTTTATAAAAGGAGGAGGTTGGGATTGATGGATGGGTGTCACAACTGTGGATTCAACACTTGAGACCACTGTTTGCATTACTCTTTCTGAACAGCATATACCATGAATTACCTTACCTATGATGCCCTCTATGTCACGGTCCGGGGTCGGTTCGACCCAGCATTTTGAGTTCCTTATGTTTTGGTTTTGAATGATTGTTCTTTATGTTTTCTCTGGTGCTTTGTTGATGTTTATTATGGATCGGTGTTTCAGTTATTCTGGTATGTTTCTGCATTATGACTTAGGTTCGGGTTGTATTTTGTTATTATTGCCGGTGTGGTGCAGCGTCAAGTCTGCCTCTGTCTAGTCCATGTCTTAAGTGTGTTCTGTTTCCTGTTTTACTTTGAAGGTTCATGTCCCTGTCTGATGTCAGTGTTCCAGCTTTGCTCTCCCTGTCTCGTTAGGTCTTATTCCTCCCAGCTGTGTTCTCCTTCTGTCTCTAATTCCTTGATGACTCCCTCTGTGTATTTAGCCCTGTGTTTTCCTGTGCTCACTGTCGCGTCGTCCCTCAAGCTGTGTGTTTCCTTGTGTGCCTCCCCGTCAAATGTAAGTTTATATTTCCCAGTTTAGTTTTGTATGCTTTCCCCCTGCCAGCAATAAAGCTGAGTTTTGAGTTCATCCTTCGAGTCTGAGTGTCTGCACCTTGGGTCCTACTCCTGCCTGCCACACAGCGTTTCATGACAGAACGACGCGACCACAACATGGACCCAGCAGACTTACCGGGAGAGCGACCTGATACGAGTCCAACGCCTAGTCGAATGGATAACCCACACATCTAATACAAGGGCAAAGATTGTGGGGATAAATGCTATTGAAACAATCCTCGAAGGAAATTCCTATCTCCGCCAGGTCAGAGGATGTTTGGATTTATTGGCCAGTTTGCATAAAGCCCGGGAAGTGGCACAAGCTCGGGAAATAACGGACCTTGCCCACCAACAACTGACAATAGCCACCCCGAGCAGCCGCATCAGCCTCCCCGCTGGAGGTTTTGCCGGCCGGTCTGTGGGGAAGAATCGACGGTCGCACCGCCGGCGCGTTACCCCACAGCCGCATGGTGGGACTTCAGAACTGCCAGCTGTGCTGTCCTTACCTCACTCAGCTGCCCAGCCTCCTGTAGCTCTCTTAGCTGCCCAGCCTCCTGTAGCTCTCTTAGCTGCCCAGCCTCCAGAAGCTCTCTTAGCTGCCCAGCCTCCAGAAGCTCTCTTAGCTGCCCAGCCTCCAGAAGCTCTCTTAGCTGCCCAGCCTCCAGAAGCTCTCTTAGCTGCCCAGCCTCCAGAAGCTCTCTTAGCTGCCCAGCCTCCAGAAGCTCTCTTAGCTGCCCAGCCTCCAGAAGCTCTCTTAGCTGCGTCTCCTGTGTCTCCGCTAGCACAGTCATTTACTCCGCCACTAGCTCCATTTTCACCTCAGCTATCACTCCAGCCACTAACTCAGTTGCCCTTAGCCCCATCATCCACACTACCACCTGCTTCTCTTCCACCACAATCCTCACTACACTCAGCCGTCCAGGCTACCACTCAGTCAGTCATTCACTCTATAGCCCTGCCATTTATGCACTCTGTAGCTGAGCCATTAGTCGCCTGGCCCGCAGCCAATTCAGCCACCCTTCCACCCGTTACACCTCAATCACAACCGTCACTGCAGTCCCCAGTGCAGTCTCCAGCAGTTCAGCCTTCCCAGTGCAGTCTCCAGCAGTTCAGCCTTCCCCAGTGCAGTCTCCAGCAGTTCAGCCTTCCCCAGTGCAGTCTCCAGCAGTTCAGCCTTCCCCAGTGCAGTCTCCAGCAGTTCAGCCTTCCCCAGTGCAGTCTCCAGTTCAGCCTTCCCAGTGCAGTCTCCAGCAGTTCAGCCTTCCCAGTGCAGTCTCCAGCAGTTCAGCCTTCCCCAGTGCAGTCTTCCACTCAACCACCAGCTCCACTTTCTCCTCAACCGTCACTACTACCTTTAGCTCAGTCTCCTGTACAGTCGCCTCTAGTTCATTCCCCTGTGAAGCCATCAACTCCACCACCCACTCCTCTTTCACCACCACCAGTAGCTCAGCTTGCACCTGACCCATTGGCCCAGTTCTCCGTAGCAGTTCGGTTTTCTGGCCAGCGTAACATTGAGCCAGGGGTCCCAATTCCCTCTGGCTCTACATCAGCTCCTGCTGGAAGCTCTGATGAGCCCATCCAGCACTCCGCTCTCCCATGCCGCCACCTGCCTTCTCCGCTGGAGGGTCCGAGGGGCCCGTTCAGCCTCCGTCTCATGTCTCCGCTGGAGGGTCCGAGGGGCCCGTTCAGCCTCCGTCTCATGTCTCCGCTGGAGGGTCCGAGGGGCCCGTTCAGCCTCCTGTCTCCGCTGGGGGGTCCGAGGGGCCCGTTCAGCAGCCTGTCTCCGCTGGGGGGTCCGAGGGGCCCGTTCAGCAGCCTGTCTCCGCTGGGGGGTCCGAGGGGCCCGTTCAGCAGCCTGTCTCCGCTGGGGGGTCCGAGGGGCCCGTTCAGCAGCCTGTCTCCGCTGGGGGTCCGAGGGGCCCGTTCAGCAGCCTGTCTCCGCTGGGGGTCCGAGGCCCGTTCAGCAGCCTGTCTCCGCTGGGGGGTCCGAGGGGCCCGTTCAGCCATCACCGCCTGCAGCGCCGCCACCTTTGGCGCCTCCGTCTCCGGCTTCCACGCCGCCGCCTTTGGCGCCTCCGTCTCCGGCTTCCACGCCGCCGCCTTTGGCGCCTCCGTCTCCGGCTTCCACGCCGCCGCCTTTGGCACCTCCGTCTCCGGCTTCCACGCCGCCGCCAGCTGCAGCCTCAGGGCCTTCATCGCCGCCGCCAGCTGCAGCCTCAGGGCCTTCATCGCCGCCGCCAGCTGCAGCCTCAGGGCCTTCATCGCCGCCGCCAGCTGCAGCCTCAGGGCCTTCATCGCCGCCGCCAGCTGCAGCCTCAGCCTTCATCGCAGCCCAGCTGCAGCCTCAGAGCCTTCATCGCCGCCGCCAGCTGCAGCCTCAGAGCCTTCATCGCCCGCCGCCAGCTGCAGCCTCAGAGCCTTCATCGCCGCCGCCAGCTGCAGCCTCAGAGCCTTCATCGCCGCCGCCAGCTGCAGCCTCAGAGCCTTCATCGCCGCCGCCAGCTGCAGCCTCAGAGCCTTCATCGCCGCCGCCAGCTGCAGCCTCAGAGCCTTCATCGCCGCCGCCAGCTGCAGCCTCAGAGCCTTCATCGCCGCCGCCAGCTGCAGCCTCAGAGCCTTCATCGCCGCCGCCAGCTGCAGCCTCAGAGCCTTCATCGCCGCCGCCAGCTGCAGCCTCAGAGCCTTCATCGCCGCCGCCAGCTGCAGCCTCAGAGCCTTCATCGCCGCCGCCAGCTGCAGCCTCCATCGCTTCATCAGCTCCGTCTGGTCCAGCCTCCATCGCTTCATCAGCTCCGTCTGGTCCAGCCTCAACCTCGGCTTCAGCCTCGCCTGCAGCACCACTGCCATCGGGTCCGGCCTCTGTGTCTTCATCCACGCCCGGTCCGGCCTCTGTGTCTTCATCCACGCCCGGTCCGGCCTCTGTGTCTTCATCCACGCCCGGTCCGGCCTCTGTGTCTTCATCCACGCCCGGTCCGGCCTTCGAGCCTTCAGCCTCGCCGCCCGGTCCAGCCTCTGCTTCGGCTTCAACGTCGCTCGGTCCAGCCTCTGCTTCGGCTTCAACGTCGCCTGGTCCTGTGGCTGCCACGCCCCCGTCTGTTCCTGCCTCGTCAGCTGGAGGGCCTGAGGAGCCCGTCCAGCCACCTGCTGCAGCCTCACCTGCATCGGCTTCGGCTTCGCCTGGCGCAGCCTCTATCTTGCCTGGAGCTGCGGGGGCCTCGCCGTTCTCAGGTCACCAACTGCCGCCTCGGCGTCGCCGGCCGCTTTCCAGGCCTCTGAGTCGGCATCATGGCCGTCGAGGGCGGCCCCCCGAACTGCTTCCACGTCGCCGCCGTTGCTGTCCGCACGGTCGGCCCCCTGAGCTGCTTCCACGTCGCCGCCGTTGCTGTCCGCACGGTCGGCCCCCTGAGCTGCTTCTACGTCATCGCGGCCGTTGGTTTCTGCACGGCCGGCCTCCTGACCGGCTCTGTCGCCTGTGCCACCCACCTGGTCGGCCCCCCGACCGTTTGACTTATGAACTTTTGTGCCGGCGACCTCCGGGTCGGCCCCCTGGACTGTTTTTCTGTTGCCGCCGTTGCCGTCCGCACGGTTGGGCCCCTGACTTCCTGCTGAGCTGCTCTTTGTGCGCCAGTGTTTTTGTCTGCTGTGTCGCTTTTGGGCTCCTGGTGCTCCTGTTTTGTTTCGCTTCGGGCCCTCCTTCCTGGACCCCCACCGCCCGCCCTGGTCGGGTCGTTTTCTGTTTTTTTGGGGGGGGCGTGTTTGTGTTTCTGTTGGGCTGTCTGGGGCCAGCCCTTGCGGGGGGGGTACTGTCACGGTCCGGGGTCGGTTCGACCCAGCATTTTGAGTTCCTTATGTTTTGGTTTTGAATGATTGTTCTTTATGTTTTCTCTGGTGCTTTGTTGATGTTTATTATGGATCGGTGTTTCAGTTATTCTGGTATGTTTCTGCATTATGACTTAGGTTCGGGTTGTATTTTGTTATTATTGCCGGTGTGGTGCAGCGTCAAGTCTGCCTCTGTCTAGTCCATGTCTTAAGTGTGTTCTGTTTCCTGTTTTACTTTGAAGGTTCATGTCCCTGTCTGATGTCAGTGTTCCAGCTTTGCTCTCCCTGTCTCGTTAGGTCTTATTCCTCCCAGCTGTGTTCTCCTTCTGTCTCTAATTCCTTGATGACTCCCTCTGTGTATTTAGCCCTGTGTTTTCCTGTGCTCACTGTCGCGTCGTCCCTCAAGCTGTGTGTTTCCTTGTGTGCCTCCCCGTCAAATGTAAGTTTATATTTCCCAGTTTAGTTTTGTATGCTTTCCCCCTGCCAGCAATAAAGCTGAGTTGAGTTCATCCTTCGAGTCTGAGTGTCTGCACCTTGGGTCCTACTCCTGCCTGCCACACAGCGTTTCATGACACTCTATTTGAACCAAAACCCTGATATATTTAATTTCTTTTCGTTTTACTCTTTGTTCAAGTAAAATAATACAACGCTATAAGTGTCTGATATGGTTCAAAGGTTAGAAGCAATCATAATTTGTTACAAAGAGTATACAAGCTGACTTAATAGATAAAACCTGAGCCAGGCAGCTTGTCTCAGCTCCCTGTGAACCTAATGGCAGACACCTTGTTGTAAAGGTTTTCTACAACCATTTGTCCACCAGTGTCTGGAACTAGTAGCTTCCTTAATGTGCTCTTCCCACTGTATTAGGAGTGCCAACATTGTGATCCTCTTGATGGATCTGGACCTGATAAGCAGATCTGGTCTCAGTGTGGTGCTAATGATGTCCTGTGGGTAGATGGTTTCCTGCCCGGTGTTTGCTCTTATGACCCTCTGTAGCCATGTACAAGCTGCACCTGGTTATTAGATGCCTAATCTTTCCTTTAGGTGAGTGAGAATAATTTGTAGCCTGAAGCAACAGCAAAAAAAACTAGAAAGCGAAAATTTCGGAAGAAATTTTAAGTGTGCCTATGCCGCTGCTAATCAGTGTAGTTTGCCATTCATACGGCTACAGAGAGCAAAACTCAGCAGAGCAGCCATTCTCCACCATGAACTATGGTAAAAACAAACACCGCTCACGCCTCACAGATGACAGCTTACGGTTTTGTGTAAAGATGAGGTGACTTCGTACAGCCCCGATTTGCAGACGCTGTACACAGAGGTTCATGAGCAGAAGTCCCATTGTACCACGGCAGACCCAACAATGTTTGCATGAACACGCTTTGAAGCATTACGTTATGGACCACTTTTCACACATGGTTGGTGTACCCACACAGCCGGCTGTAGCTTTTCAACTCACAGCCCGACACACACCCAAAAAACAGCCGAGAGAGCACAGACTTTACGCACGAGAGGCGTGATTGCAGATGCCGCTCAGGTGGGTCTGCCTCCCCTGCAGCGGCACTGCAGACCACGCCCCGCCACACACATCAAACACGTAAAATAAATATTTATGCACGTTTGCATTCACTTTTTGTTATTTTTACACAGTGTTCTGAATGAATAACAATGGTCCACAGCCAATCTTGTGTATTATTATACAAACTTTGGTTGTAAGATTCAGATAACTATTTAATAAAAGCTAAATATTTTTATATGAGAGTAAGAAAGAAAAGTATATCTTTGTGCCCCCCTTTCCCTGTTAATGCCTACCTGGCCCCCTGGCAAAAGCTTTGCTAGATCCGCCCCTGCACAGTTACCAGCTGTCAGCTACACAGAAAAGGATCTTGGTGTCATTTGTCTCCAGTAGCGGTTTTTGACACGGGCGGTTGCCCGGGGCGGCATCGTGGTGGGGGGCGGCATCACGGGCATCGGCAAAATGCCCTGACATCATGCCAGCGCATATTGGGAATGGCATAGGCACCGATCGGTTTTCTAACGCCCATTTGCTGGGAGTAAGGGCGCCCTCCGTTTGCGAGGTGCGCCTGCTGCTTGCGGCACAGGGAGGAGAGGGCGGGGCGGCGGGGGATTCTCTGGCTGGCTGGAGCAGCATCTAATAACCAACTCGCAAAATAAAACAAAATAAAAACAAACCAACAAACACGAAAACACCAGACATTATGATACAGACTTATAATTTGCACTGATGTATTTTCGAAATTCTATACGCGAAAAGTGAGCGCAAGAGCCCTCGGTGCGCCTGCTTGCTGCTGTGCTGAAGTCAAAGTAAACTTTATTGTCATCTCCGCTACATACAGTAGTGTATACAGAGAGACGAGACGACGAGGCTCCAGTTACAGCAGTGCAAGTAAACAAACAATAAATATAAGAAGAGTAAGAAAATAAATATACACTTTAGGACTCGGTAAAGGGATCAATAACATCAATAACAATTTAACATTTATAATTTAGAGTTTGATGATTTAAAGTCTCACAGACAACCCGTCGAAAGGGGAGGAGAGCCCTGCTGCTGGTGCAACATCCTGGGTTGTGTGAAATCCCAGAAATAAACCCTAGACAGAGTGAATCTGTGAACTAAGGTGTAGGTCTGTTAGGTTATGTTGTGGTGATCCTCGGGTTGGGGGATGGGTGTTCATACTGGAGTGCAAAATTATAACCAATGGAAGATGGACAAGAAAAGCTCAAAGCCATCAGGAGCTCAGTTTAGAAAAAGAGAAAAGACGAGGAGGAGAAACAAGCAAAAGATACCGGAGAGCAGATGTGTCATTGGATAATGGCAGGTCATTCTGAAACAATTAGAATCAGAATACTTTATTAACCCCTAAGGAAATTATGTGGGTTACAGTTGCTCCAAGAAGAAATGGTAAAAATAGTAACAGTAACAGACTAAATTCCAAACAATACATTATGTTACAGATTTTAATATTAATTAGTCATTGTCAATTGTTGATTTGTCCTGTTCTCAGAGGGAGTGTTCGCCCAGGGCGCCAAACAGGCTAGGACCGCCACTGTTTGTCTCTCAGAAACAGTTCATAACTTCCCTTCAACTCATTCATGTCACCTAAAAGGTAAACCTGTTTCTCCATCACCAGTTCAGCTCTGATGATTCAGTAAGGACATCTCCTGGTTTGGACCAGCCGTTTTTACAGCTGTGGCTCCAGCAAACATCAGCTGATACTAGAAATTAAAATCAAATGAATTCTAACAACAGCTGATCAAGCTTAAACTTGCTGCTGTTGTTTAGCGCATAAACAAACAAGAGAGAAAAGCCGATCATTGATCAGTTTCATGATTGAAGTTGCAACAGGCGAGAGAATGACAGGGGTAGAGTCCGCTGTGCAGCCTAAAGACAGAATAAATCCAGCTTTGGTCTATATATCTGACCCAGATAGACTGCAGGTCATAACTCCTTACCTGCAATTCACTTCACCTGACGCAAGGACCGGCGGCTGCCTCGGGTCTCTGGTCCTCATGCCTCCGGTTTCCCTCATCCACCGGCTGCCCGTTGTTGTAGCTCCACGTTAGCCACCACCACTCACACCAACTGAGTTATTTTTTCACATCGACCAGCATCTGGACAGTCCACCACCTTCCAGTGTAACACGGTTACTAAAATGAATAAAGAAAGCATCGGTCCATATAAATGAAAAATAAGTCCAGCTTCGACCACGACTCTTTGCGAAAGAGGGGGGTGGGGGGGGGGGGGGTTGAAACGACGGTAAGCCGCCCTCACTGTCATCCAGGCCGGCTGTCGCTTGTCAGCAAAGCCCTGCTAGCTAGCTAGCTAGCCGGCTAGTTGTCAGGCAGCACTGACATCATCAGAGCACTGTTGCTAATATGGGATGTCTTGATGAAACAAGCAGATATTTGAAGTTCACACAGCTACATTCTCGCCAAAAAATATCTTAAAAGTTTATTTTGTGACCTAGAAACACTATCCATCCATCCATCCATCCATCTTCATCCGCTTTATCCGAGGCTGGGTCGCGGGGGCAGCAGCCTAAGCAGAGAAGCCCAGACCTCCCTCTCCCCAGCCACCTCCTCCAGCTTATCCGGGGGAACACCAAGGCGTTCCCAGGCCAGCCAAGAGATATAATCTCTCCAGCGTGTCCTGGGTCTGCCCCGGGGCCTCCTCCCGGTGGGACATGCCCGGAACACCTCACCCAGGAGGCGCCCAGGAGGCATCCTTGTCAGATGCCCGAACCACCTCAACTGGCTCCTTTCGATGTGGAGGAGCAGCGGCTCTATTCTGAGCCCCTCCCGGATGGCCGAACTTCTCACCCTATCTCTAAGGGAGAGGCCAGCCACCCTTCGGAGGAAGCTCATTTCTGCCGCTTGTATCCGCGATCTTGTTCTTTCGGTCACTAACCACAGCTCGTGGCCATAGGTGAGGTAGGGACGTGATCGACCGGTAAATTGAGAGCTTCGCTTTTACACTCAGCTTCCTCTTCACCACGACGGACCGGTGCAGCGTCCGCATCACTGCAGCCGCAGCACCAATCCGTCCTGTCGATCTCCAGCTCCCTTCTCCCATCACTCGCGAACAAGACCCGAGATACTTGAACTCCTCCACTTGGGGCAGGAACTCATCCCGACCCGGAGTGGGCACTCCACCCTTTTCCGGCTGAGAACCATGGCCTCAGATTTGGAGGTGCTGATCCTCATTCCCGCTGCTTCACACTCGGCTGCGAACTGTTCCAGTGCGAGCTGGAGGCCTTCACCTGATGAAGCCAACAGAACCACATCATCCGCAAAAAGCAGAGATGAGATTCTGAGGCCACCGGCGAAAAGCCCTCCACCACTTGGCTGCACCTAGAAATCCTGTCCATAAAAATTATGAACAGAACCGGTGACAAAGGGCAGCCCTGGCGGAGCCCATCACCCACCGAACGAGTCCGACTTATTGCCGGCAATGCGAACCAAACTCTTGCAACGGTTGTATAGGGATCAAATGGCCCGTAGCAATGGGCCAGACACCCCATACTCCCGCAACACCTCCCACAGGACACCCGAGGGACACGGTCGAATGCCTTCTCCAAGTCCACAAAACACATGTAGACTGGTTGGGCAAACTCCCATGCACCCTCGAGTATCCTTGAGAGGATAAAGAGCTGGTCCAGTGTTCCGCGACCAGGACGAAAACCGCATTGTTCCTCCTGTATCCGAGGTTCGACTAGCGGACGAACTCTCCTTTCCAGCACCCTGGCATAGACTTTCCCAGGGAGGCTGAGGAGTGTGATCCCCTGTAGTTGGAACACACCCTCGGTCTCCCTTCTTAAAGATGGGGACCACCACCCGGTCTGCCAGTCCAGGGTACTGCCCTGATCTCCACTCAACATTGTAGAGGCGTGTCAACCAGGACAGCCCTACAACGTCCAGAGCCTTCAGGAACTCGGGGCGGACCTCATCAACACCAGGGGCTCTGCCACCAAGGAGTTGTTTAACTGCCTCAGTGACCTCGCCCCCGGAAATTGGCGGGTCATTCCCCTCATCCCCAGACTCTGCTTCCTCCTCGGAAGATGTGTCAGTGGGATTAAGGAGGTCCTCGAAGTATTCCTTCCACCGCCTGACAATTTTCTCAGTCGACGTCAGCAGCGCTCCGCCAGCACTATACACAGTGCAGGTAGAGCACCGCTTTCCCCTCCTGAGACGCCTGACGGTTTGCCAGAATCTCTTCGAGGCAGTCCGAAAGTCTTTTTCCATGGCCTCTCCGAACTCAGAAACACTAATAAAAGCAATATAAAAACGAAGTGGTGGCCGCCATTGTTTGACTCGGCAGAAGCGTGCTATGAATTGTGGGATATGGAGTTTTCCACCAAGCATACACCCTTTCGCTTGCCGTAAGTATTCATTGGTTCGCGCAACCTTAAAACTTCCAATGGTTCCTGAAAGCAGCGACGCTGTGCATGCCGTTGATATTGTTGTCATTATGGTAATCCAAATAAGGGTAGACAGGCCGTACCACTGCCGGCATACCACTAGAGAGAGCCAACACACCACAAATGAAGTTTGAAATTCGTTTCAATGGGACCAAAAGATGGAGCCAACACACCACAAATGAAACCTTCCAAAACCTTCCCATTCATTTCAATGGGCAAAAACTTGTATTAAAATATTAATATTTAAAAAACCTATAGAAGTAGTAAACACCAAAAGTCATAGCACACCATTCTTTATCCAGCCACACAAAATGATATAACATATATGAAGCTTGTCTCAAAACTGCAGGGTGAGTTATGCTGCAAAACTGAGGAATAATAATAAGTAGGATAAATCTGACGAATAGTAATAAGTGTGCCTCTTGGCATAGGCACACTTAAAAAAAATCAAGAACAAAAGCTAGATAGATAGTGAGGTAGATAAATGGATAAATAGAGTACTTCAAGCTATCTTGTAGGGCATTGTATCGTATGAAACAACGACTGAATAGAGCAGTTGCACTGTCAGTATTCATCAACACCATAAAGCAAGAGTAGTCAGTCTGCCAGTGAAAACTTCAAGTACAGAATTAAAAAGTTACTTTGAAAAGTGGTTAATAGTGTGGGAGGAATGGGTCAAGGTCTGCCTGTCTTCAAAAGAAGAGAAAACACTTCCATGACACACAGACAGTATTTGTGGAGCCGTTAATTACAAAGAGTGAAAAGCATTACTTTCTGGCGAAATTAGAGCACAATGACGTCAAGTCAGCTGGCGTTGATTCTTCAAGTTAAAGTTCTTATAAGAGAGGCGAAAAACTGCTGTTGAGCAGTAAAGCTTCATCTTGTCACTTATGAAAAATAAAGCCTCCTCATAAAAACACATTCACAAACATTTAGGGGGTTGAAATAGAAATCTGTAAATGTGGTTAAAGAAAACAAAAAATTCTTTGCATTTGCAGCCTTCTGCTGTATTCTTTTTTTTAGTATATACTACAGAGTAATAGCACACATGAGGAAACAGCTTCTAGTACATTATTATTATAATGTTATTTCTTTATGGTTGTTGCTTTCTCAACTAAAGATTTATTTTTGCCTACACAAGGATACAAGTGATGTGACCGTCTTCTTGTTGCTGATTGTTTTGTGTGAAATATCTTGATTTGGGGATCAAGGATCAACGATATCCTTCTTATTCAGTTTTTGACTGTTTGTCCTACATGTTGGCATAGAGTTTCTCTGGACAGGTGGAAGCCACTTAAATGCCGTTAATAAGGGCTAGCTAGGATCAGCCAAGACAGGCTGAGTCTTCTTCAAAGTCTTAATCTTGTATAGGTGAGGAAGGTCAGTCAGGGTCATACCTGCAATTTGGCCGCAAGCTGTAATTACACCTTGAACCTTGAAGTCTCTTCTTGTTTCTTTTTTCAGCGTCAGTGACCTGTACCAGCTGACAAAACTAAATGTAACAACAGATTCATAAAAGAAATAAAAGATTCGCATAAAAGTGCTGCTGACATGAAACATGCAAAGTTTGCATCAAAAGTATATTCTTTGCTGGGCTTTTCTACAGAAAATATCCACCTGAAGCTCAATTACAGTACAGTGGTAAGTATACCGTGCACAGACTCAGCAGCCATATCCTTTATTATCTCTCATTTGGTGTACACATTCATGTTGCCCTCAGGGTGAATTGTAATAACTCTGGTTGTTTTAAAATGCTCAGTTTTGTAAACAGTAATATGAAAAAATGGAACAAAAAATAATTTCCACTAACAGCTCCATTTAAATTGTACTAATCTAAAGTTATACATTGCTGTTATAGCCACTTTATGTGACAGATGGGTGATGACTAGGCACTTAAGTGTTTTACAGTTGACTCCCTTGACAGGACCGCTGGACCAACTTTGTTGTGTTTGTGCCTTGTTATTTATTTGTGCTGTTATTTACAGTAACAGCTAAAGTCTGGGCTCAGGCTTTTATGAGGAAATAATAAATATTTAATTTTTTATTTAGTAATAATTAGAAGTTATCTGTGTGCAGCGTACCCATATTGCTAGCATATGCTAGTGGTGATAATTTAGCAATTCACTCTGCCTTTTCGAAACTGGTCATATGATAAAGTAATATGGTTAGTTTTGGCTGAATAATAAGAAAGAGATGGTGAAAGCGACAAACTAGTGTCTTCAGAACAGGACTAATTGTTTAACTACGTCACTGACTTCTACCGCTGAGACGGGCAAGCCATCACCCTCCTCCACAGAATAACAGAACACCACCAATTTAGATTAGGCAGTGACAAAGTGTTGAAGTCCCTAAGAAGGATAATTGAGTCCAAAGAAGTCTAGGTGCTCTGAACGGTCACAGAAGTGGTATTCTGTGTCCTGTGAACTGGACATTGGTGTCCAGGCTCCCTTGACTGGCAAGAAAAGAAAAACAAGAAGAGACTTCAAGGTGCACAACCCATATGGTGCTTCTTGCAGATAGTAGACCTACAGGAGGGAGATGATTTAGTAATTTAAGTAAAACCCACTTTTCTAAAAACTCTTGTGTCAGTCTCCATTTTATGTTGTGGTTTATGATCCGGGGTATGACAGCGGATTAACCTGTAGCTATATGAACAGCTGTCAGAATGAGTATGTTAGCATGCTAATGTTAGAATTTCACACAATGTGTGTGCTTGTCATGGAAATATTCCAGGAACTGCATCCCAGACTCAAAGATAATGTGTGCTCACTTCAGAGAAAATTGCTCTCTTGGCATGTAGGTGAAAATGTTTTCTAGCTTCTGAGTCTCTTTCCATGTTGTTTGACTCGCTGCACATGCCCATTAGTACCCTATTTCCCGTGTTGGCCCTCGCTGTGAGTCTGCTTTTTTCTGTCTTTTTCATATGAAAGAAACTATACTGTGGTGGGGCTTGCTTATTTCTTGTTTTTGATTTATTTACGTTTTATTTTGTTTTGCTTTTTTTTTAAACTTTTGTTTCATATGTTGATTGTTTAATTTAAGACTAAAAGAAAATTAAATGAATGAGAGGTAAAACTTGAGGGGGTAGGGACAAATAAGTAAATACTTCTGCCTACTCCTTTTCAAACAAATAATGAAATGATATTTTATAATGATTGCGAAGACACATGTTTGAAATGTTTGAAATAAAAATGAACTGAACTGAACTGAACTGAATACTGCAATACTGCAAATGTTCACAGGAACAAACTAGCAGCAGTCAAGAGTGTTATGTCCTGCTCTTTTATCGCATATACATGTTGTTCAAAGGCAACCTACAGCCACAAGGCCAATAGCATCACCCTAGTCTTTATCTTATTTGAAATATGCCCAATAATTGCTCCTGTCGAGACAGTAAATAGTTATTAAAGAACTAAAAGAAAATCATACAAAAGTTCTCACTGGCAGAGTAATGATTATGCTGAGACAGATTGGCAGACTGCACAAGCACTACCTCTGAGTCTGATGATCTGAACCTGCTGAGAAGAGGCACTGCAGAGGGTGCATTAATTCAAAGGTTGAAAAGCTGCCTTAGAGGGAGGATTTCATCAGTAATGGAAGAAAGGATGCAAATCAAGACCAAGTCCAGTTGTGATGCATTGAGTGTAGCTCGACTGAAATTATCATACTGTAAAAAAAGGAGGTTATTTTTCAATATGACAGCAGCAAATTAAAATTTTGCCTTCATCTTCATGAATACTACATAAAAAGGATGGCAAACACTAAAGATATGTGAAAATGTCTAGAGGAGAGCTCCTTTCCGGAACAGACACGAAATTTTGTGAAATTCACTGAAATTCAGCCTTCTAATAAGTCTCGCACACTAGACTGTAAACTCATCATAGGCAATAAAAATAAAATGGATGCAACAGTAAACATGCCATGCTGGTATAAATGATGTCTGCAGCAGTAAAGGCCAGTCAGAAACATGCATTATCTGTCTTATTGGGCCAGTAGTGATTAGGCCTATAAAGGTTTCAAATGTCACCCTTTCATTATACTGCCTCCATGGGGGCCCATCACAGCTGCTAAACCAAAGGAACTGCTCTTATCACCTGCACATCACTTGAAGCAAGCCTTGAAGGTCACGCCTTCTTTGGCTCCTTTTAAAAAGCAAAACTGTGGAAACTTGATGCACAAATGCCAAGGAAGTCATAACGAGCACATATCAGGCTAAAAAAGGTGAATATCAGAGACTTGGATGTTATTGCAGAGCAAGGTATAATTCTACACTGTATAAATAAAGGTTCAGGACAAACACAACCCTGCTCTTGTATGCTTTCATGCAAACTGTAAGCACAAGCACACACACACACATACAGTAAACACCATCTCCTACCTTATAAAGCCTCACAGTGTGTGTTTTCTTTTTCCTGAGATCCCATGCGAGTACAATATTGGATCTTTGTCTCCACTTTAGCAGGACTGATAGCATCTCTGAGACACTACAAAGGTCTTCCTAATCAAAGCTGCTGCATTATTGGAACATTTCTCACCTATCTGTGAAAAAAAAAAAATCCTTTGTCAGCATCATTCTCTTTGTTCCTTTTGTCCAGGCTTACAGACTGAGATGGTTCCAAGAATTAAGATCTTTTTTTCTTGCTTACTATATCTGCTTTTGTTGGAGGAGAAAAACAAAGGTTACTCTGACTGTGCCTTCCCTCTGTACACACAATCAGCAATAACTGTGCTGGTGCTATCTGTATTAACAGCTCAGCTTTGTGGAGGCAGGTTTACGGGCATTAATCCATCCAGCCATCCATCCATGAATCCATGCACTCCAGATAAAATTCATATTTCTTGTTTTAACAGATACTTTAAAGTGAAGTTTATGTTACAACAGTGGAGCTGATTATGGTTTAGATGTAATGATTAGCGGAACCAAGCTAAGATGATGTTCACATGCAACACAGACTTTGTGTCACGGTGAAAAAAAATAGTTGGAGTTGGCTCCTTTTACACTGCTCACTCATTTTCACTTCACTCAGGTGTTACAGTCTACACTTCCCCCCTATAGGATCTTACCCAAACTCTGCACCCTTTACCCTTTTTCTTTGCCTTCTTAGTATAAATGTATGTGCATATAATTGGTAGTAGCTGATAGGGTGGTTGATGTTGCCTCACAGCAAGAGGGTTCTTTGATTTGGACATAACAGCACAGCATGCCAGTCAGAACTCTAGTCAGTACAGACGAAATGTTCAGTGCTTTGTTTTATAAATTGCACTGACTATACAGTGCAGTGTATTTTATATATACACAGTCATAAAATTCAAACCTTCTTCTTGACAATCAAATCTAAACACAGGCAGAAAAATCTGGCTTGCAGACTTTATCTACGTTTTAGATTTGTTTAAAGATTGAGAAACATGTATGTCCACATACAGTGGGAATGCAAGAAATGTATTTTACTTTTTATATTTATTTTGCTAAATTGGCTAAATTGTGGATCAACAGCTAAATAATTCAAATAGCTGAAAAAAATGGATACAAAAGTGAATTGATGAAATCAGCCTAAAACTAAAAGTTAAAAATATATTTTAAAAGACAATTACAAACAAGAACTACTAATACTACAAAGGTTGTTATTAGACAATTAAATAGTTTTAATACATAATAACCATTATGTGTTCCATAATTAGGGAATACATTTTTTCTGCCCAGCGAGGACAATCAGTTATATGAAGCCCACCTACGTTGTAGCTCAGAGTGAATTAAGACTTTAGGAATACTTTATGTGATAAATGAGATTAGTCAGTTCTTGTCACTGACAGAGCTGAGACTGATCTCTGAAATCTGCTGCTTGACATTTTCTGGAAGGAATACGATCCAATCTTTTCTCATGCCTCTTATAAATTGAGTAATGCAATGTCTTACATATTGAAACCCGGTTTGGTTTGAATTTAATAATGAATCAGAATGAATAGAATCTGTGACCATTTACCTCATACTCTGCAGTAAGTATGGATAATTCATCCTGTCTGAATAAGACTGCTTTTTCATCTATAGAGCCAAAGATCTGCCAGTCATAACTGCTCTGTACAAATCATCTGCTTCTGGCTTAGCTTTGATGTGCTGCATCCTTCTTCATACACTCTGGTCAGGCTCAGTTTTAAATTTTTTTTTTTTTTTTTTTAAAGTACATTTTGAAGAAATGACTTTTTTCTACTTACGCTGTAATGTTATAATGCTCTTGTACAATAGCTCTTGCTGAATAAAATACTGTAAAATCTTGGGTCAGGCTGCATTTGGGTCCGTCTTACATCTCAAATTTGGAATGAGTCATACTCACGGAGGAATGAGTCACAAAGATAAGGCTACGTGCTTGATTCTGAACTCATTTCTATGCTATTGCAAACCTCTACTCTGCAGCTTTCATTTGTCCTTGCACCCCTAAAGGGCCCCTTAATGCTCATTTTCACCTCCATATTTTTATTCTTGGACTCTTCTGGAGTATCTTTGCATGATTCATAATTGTAAAATAATCCGTAGCCATTTTTTCTGGCCTTGGAGGAGATCCTCAGTTATTTTTCTATCTGAAAGGAGCTGTTTTAGCTCCCTTCCATTTAGCTCAGATTTTTATTGATTGGCTGCCGCTCACAAACAAAAGGATAGGAGGAAGGAGAGACTTCTGCTCACAGTATTCGTATGTCCACAAACTAAGAATGTCTGCTTTCACTGACATTTTACAGAAGGTAAAATAGGTAAAACTGAGTGTTAGGAGCAGTGTGATGCCTGAGAGCACACTACCAGTCAAAAGTTTGGACACACCTTCTCATTTAATGGTTTGTCTTTATTTCATGACTATTTACATTGTAGATTCTCACTGAAGGCAAAACTATGAATGAACAAATATGGAATTATGTAGTAAACAGAAAAGTGTGAAATAACTGAAAACATGTTTTATATTTTAGATTCTTCAAAATAGTTACCCTTTGCTTTGCACACTCTTGGCACTCTCTTGATGGGCTTCATGAGATAGTCACCTGAATGGTTTTCCAACAGTCTTGAAGGAGTTCCCAGAGAACTGGGACCGACAAGACCACTTGCGGGTCCTTTTACCTTTACTCTACGGTCCATCTCATCCCAAACCATCTCGATTGGGTTTAGGTCAGGTGACTGTGGAGGCCAGGCCATCTGGCGCAGCACTCCATCACTCTCCTTCTTGGTCAAATAGTCCTTATAAAGCCTAAAATATAAAATATAAGACATATTCAGAGTTAATTATCAATTTTTTCTTTCCTATATAATTCCATATATCTTAGTTGATATATTCGATGTCTTCAACATGTACCTACCATGTATAAAGTAGTAAAAATAAAGAAAAAACATTAAATGAGAAGGTGTGTCCAAACTTTGACTGGTAGTATATATATAAACACCTCATGTCGATATTAACTTGGAACATCAGCAACATTAACAGTGAACCTGACACATTGGTCTGTTTTGAGCTGCCATGTGTTATCACGCATTTGTTTAAGTGATAAAACATGTGCACTGTTTTTTGTTGGCTTTAGAAAGAGGTTAAAGAGGTGGCAGTGATCGAGGGCTGCGTCGGTGGTTCTACAGAAAAAAGAATAGCTTAGAGCAGCTCACTTAAAAAGTGTAAGAAATTAATATGAACTAGTTCATTTTAGGAACTGTGAACTCAGTTGGGAACTGTGAATGTGAACAAATTAATTTCCATCTAATTCTTTTGAACTGAACTTTGATCTGGCTCCCGCAAAGCGTGAACTTGCACAACACCGACAGCATTCACACAGAAAGTTTCCCCAAAATAAGTAGAAGGTTCGACTCTTCATGTTGAGTTATGTTCATATTATGAAATACACTTCTTGTATTTGACATTTTACTCAAATTTATATATATTTTGAGGCCAATTTTGTGTTCCTGTGAGGGGCTAGAATGAAAACACTCAGAGGTGGAGGAAAAGAAATAATGAAAGTAATACCAGTAATGATGATATGAGTGAAAGTTTTGAAGCTTCCTGGTGAGAAATCCTTGAAAGCTTTGCTGCTTTTAGATACGATGAAGTAAATTTCCTTATACAGACCAATTCTTCTTTCATATTTGTTTTTGGCATGAAAAACTAAGAATCCCTTGAAAACTCAAGAAAAGAATTTATTTGTGAAAATATTTATTTTAAAAAACTGGCTGATGCATTGGAATGAAACTGATCTGAGCAAATTAATCATTGCAAACACGAAACTGGTGGTTTAAAAGTCACTCATGCTTCCACTCCACTGAAGAGATAAAAATAAAGCTGATCTCTGTGGAGAAATGACAGCATTGTAATTATACTTTGCATTTGATTGTTTTTCCATTGTTTCAGGTTTGACTGGTGTGCTTTTTAATCAGGTCATCTCATCACACCATTTTCCTCTACAATGGTTTTAATGGCACTTGACTGGTGAATTAGTCCCAGCACTGCCAGCTTGGGAGTAGATGTAAATGCAAATTATTTTTACTTATTTGTTTATTTTTTCTGGTTACAGTTTGTGTTGCATTTCTCAGATTTTAATGTAAGAAAAGACATATTTTAAACCTTTTTGAAGGCACATATCCACGTTGAACAAGAGTTTTGTGGGAAAGGAAGTTGCCATCCACCATTTTTAAAAAATTATTTTTGGAGCGTTAGAAAGTTCTCGCTTGCTTTCCCATCCTGCAACAATATGAACATTACATTGAGCATTTGGGCTGGAAGAGGAGGAAAGCTTCTCTCTCAGATGGAAGCTCTCAAAGTAATTGCAGCACCACGGACAGTGACAGGAGTCTTCTGTCCGACGCAGAAGACTCTGCTTTGTGTTTTCATCCTGCTTTCATAAGTGCCTGGCTTTCATTTCTCCAACCCTTCTACAGAACAGTGGATCAACGACACATCACCAGATGTTGTGTCAAAGCCTTGAAAACGTGTTTGAGGTGCAAATCAGACCTCATCAGTAGCTACAATGCCTTATTTCCCTACAAAAAAGCGCAGAAAAAAATTCTGCCTTTCGTGATTCTCTGTCATCTTATCATCTACTGTAGTCATTTCTTTTTTATATCTTCATAAATTTGTAGCAGTGCTCAAAGATGTTTTGTCTCCTTCCAACATGATGTAAAGGTTTAAAAACATTTTTTTTTTCAATTTTATTGCCTAAGTTGATTAACTGATCTGACTTTTATACATAAATGCAACAGCTGGCTTATGAATAAACATGAGTAAACAGTGGCTCACCCACTATCTTTCCACACACACAGACACAATGCACATGAACCCACATGTTATACAGTTATGTTGAACATACTGCAACAATGACGACACAGTGCACTGCTGTAAACAGATTGGCCCTCCGTAACAGTTTCATCATCAGCTATTGCTTTGGGCTAATTCCTCTGCCCAAACCAATAATCATCATTTTCCTAGGGTTATTCACTGGATAATTTGCATTCATAAGAAGTTGGAGTAACATAAGATTGGACTTATTGCTGCATATTGACTTAATGAGCATAGAAGCAATCATAAAATGCAAATAGCTGTTGTCCTTTTCACCTGGATAAAGTATACCATAGTAATAAAAAAGCTGAATATATTACCAAAGGACCACTGTTGCCTTCACCCTCCTCATCTTCTTTAGCTCCTCCGTCAGCCCGTGGGATTTCACAAGCTTCTTCCTGATGATGTTATCACTTGGTATAGCTACATCTAACACTACAGACTTCTTCCTTTACTCGCCTACCACTACTAAGGTTGCTTAACCAGTTTGTCCTTCTGTATCTGGAAGACCAATGCGATCTTAGGTTGGTCATTCTCAACCACAAAATAGGCACATCCTATTTTGACTTTGGGACTTCCAGTCGATACTTGCCACAGATGCTCCTGTGTACTATGCCAGCCATTTTGCCCTACCTGTTAGCATGTGCTGTTATGCACTGGACCATCTCAGGGGCATTCTCAATATCAATTTCTTTTGTCTGCCAGCAGTAAATACTGTGCAGGGGGCTATTCTTCCATGACGGTTCATCTTCTGGCTGCTCTTCTTTCTCAGGTTTCTTCTGCCTGAGGTATTCACTATATTCACTATATTCACAGGACATTTCATCCTGGATAGTGGTTCTCATTCTCACTCACTACTGAGGTAGTTCTCAGCCTCTCTCCTTTCACTTCCTTTCTTTCCTGTCCTTTCGGATAACAATTAAGTCTGAGCGGGAAATAAAACCAATAATATAAAGACTAAAATTCATCACTTAAATAACAAAGAGTTCCACATGGGAACCATAGCTCAATAATATCACAACAACCAGAATGCACAATGTACAGGAATGATAAAATCAAAACAGGAATCAGAGAATTCCCATAAAGCAACACAAGGATCTCTCAGGAACATGAGAAAAGCGTAATGTCACACTGTGTGACAGGTTGGAAGCACAATACTTTATTTTTAGTTAATGTAATTTTATATTAGTTACAGTATGACATTTATTAGATATAAACCCATAAAAAGTTATCATATTACGTGGATTTTATGACTGCGAGTGGCACCCCAGAGATATGCAAAAAGGTGGTCCTGTGTTATTCTTGTAAGATGACAGCATTTCTGCTGACTCCAAAGGCTACCAATGCAAATGCGTCATGGTTGCAGGCTAATGCAAAGAAGAAAGGGAAAAACTGCATGAAGTCTTAGATGAACTAGGAAAACATATTGAATGGATAAAGCAAAGAAGCTTATGTTTGCTAAAGAAAGAGGAGAAAAAAGCATTAAACCTCCCTGGTACACTGAATAAAGAAAAACACGTCATAACAAAAATAAATAAAAAATCAAAATAACAAACCTTAAAAGTTGACTTTTTGCATATTGAATGCTGGATGAGGTAAAGTCTACCACCTAAAGCAGGTGAGAGCAACTGTGCGACTTCACTTTGTTTTACACAATTTCAGATATCAGCTTTTAGGAGCAGTTTTAATATTAGTGAAAGAGGAGGGGGAGAAGAAGACAACATTGCAAACTTTACACACTTCAAAATATTCAAAAGAGGCTTTGCAAATGTTTTGAGGTTGGAAATGTGTTTGTTAGATCACAAAATGTGTTTTTCTTGCACATTACAATTCACAGGTAATTCACAGCCAAGTGTTGGCTGGCCTAATGCTTTCTTTCATCACCCAACAACACAAACTCAAAAACTAATCTTCCAAAAAATGCATTAAGTTAAAGAGGAAACTGTTGCATAAAAGTCATTACACGTGTTTTAGTGGTTTGGGGGTTATGTTACTGAGTTTGAGCTGAGGTGCTAGGAAAGCTCGGCTCACCAGAACTAATCCCACGTTGGATGATTCACAGTTAATACATACTTACAGTTTTTTTTAAACTGAGGAACTTTGACACAGTTTATTCAGTGAGATGGAATCTTAAAGAATCATTGATTTGTTCATGCTGCAGGCTGACACTGACCTTAAACCTCTGATCACTGACTGGGATCAACAGTGCTCATCATTTATGCCATGGCATACTGCTTGTGCTGCACTGTGCTGCATTTTTTCCCCTGCCATTTTACTTTGGGCACATTACTGCTTCTTCTCGGCTGTTCAACTATATAGAATCAAAATAAAGGTTTTCGTGTTCCTCAAAAATTGGAGCCTCTTTTTCATGACATCCAGTAACTGTTAAAAGACAAAACTGGTCATCGTCATACTCTGTACAGTCATTAACACCCATGAAAACCACCAACAGAATGATCTTAAACTTCCACTGCTTGCTATACTACATCACAGACCTCTGTGTCATGGAGCTTCATTTGCAATAATGTGTAGTTACTTTCCTCGTGCTTTTATCCCCTAAAAGGAATCACCCTAAGCAGCTGTCACCAGGCTCTTATACCAAGGCTGCTGGCCTTCCAGGAACCTGAAACTGTCAACTGATAAAGTCTTAAAAACTGACATCATGAAACCACAAAACCTAAATCCCATTACAGAGGCTGAGTGGTCTGGTTTTAAGTTACTTTTGGAGCTTGTTGCTTCCAGACAGGTAAAAAGATTTAGATTGGGATAAGCCTCTTTAAAAAATAAAAAAAAAAATAGTTTCCTTTATCTCTTGTTTCTTGGGAATTTGGAAGGCAACTTCCAAGCATAGTCACACTTTCTTTCGCTTTGATGGGAAAACACATCATTCTAAAGATTGTGACTGCCAGTTCTCCAAACCTGATCAGCAGCTGTATGCATTTGCACACTGGCACATTTCCTGACAGGACTTTAATCAGGCAGTGATAAAGGAAACGCTTGATGAAGTGTCACTTGGCTGTGATTTGATTTGTTTTCTCTTGAAACATGAGGGAGGGGGAAGCCTCTTACTGCATTTAATTTGTTTTTCCACCACGTCTATGGCAGCCATGACAAGAGGCATTATTATTTCACTTTGTATGTCCTTCTTTATAGAAGCTAAACATACCTGTCTCATTGTCTATGAACTTGAGATGTCTTGAACTGCTTAAGAAATATTCATCAGCACTTTTGATAAAAACTCAAGAATTCATACAGCTGACATTTTGTGCAAACAATAAATGGAGAAATAGAGAATAAGAAGAATTTTACTTGTTTACACTGTACCACACCTTCCACTTAAGATTCAAACATCATCCTGTTGCTGACATAAATAAATTGGTATATAACATTGATGGTTCACAAAGAGAGACACGTGCAAGACTGAAATTACCTTTTTTTTTTTTTTTAATTTTTTTTAAAGAGGTTCATAATCTTACTGACTTACATTTAAAAAAATCAATAAAAAACAACATGCTTTAAAATAATAGTGAGAAATAGCCCTGTTTTAAAACACTGGGGATATGTTCTAACAATCTAATGCATTAACATGATGTGACATGTGCCTAAAGCAGTTTTTTTAGTTATATAGAAATCAACATTATCTATGATTTTATTTTGCTTTTTAAAAATTTGTCTCTGTTTTTGGCTGTTAAGATCCCTTTGTCTTATTTACATGACCAGACAACAACACATAATCAAGTGCCCCTGCTGGGCATTAAATGGTGCCCCTACTGGGGACTCCATTGTCCTCCAGGGGGACTTCAGTACACATGTGGGTAATGACAGTGTGGCCTGGAGGTGTGTGATTAGGAGGAATGGCCTGCCAGATCTCAACTAGAGTGGTGTTTAGTTATTGCCTAACAATGATTTGTCCATAACAAACACTATGTTCAAACATAAGAATATCCACAAGTGCACGTGGCATCAGAATGCCCTACATCACAGGTTGATCGGTTTTGTAATCTTTTCAGACTTGTGGCCATATGTCTTAGGTGAAGAGAGGAGGAGAACTTTTCAAATGACCACCACCTGGTGGTGAACTGAATCAGCTGACAAGGGAGGATTCTAGGCAGACCTGGCACACCCAGCTGTACATTGAGGGTGTGTTGGGAGGGTCTAGCAGAGGCCCTGTGTAACACAAGCGAGTTAGTGCACCCTAGCACAGCAAACACAATGCTTGTGTTATAGGGTAGTGATGTTTATTTACAGTGAAAAACAGTACCATTCTCATGCTCTACGCTCTTGACAGTTTTCCAGTTGACGAGTCTCCAGCTCAGCTCTCCAGGTCCGGATGTGGTACTGAAATGGGGAGAGCATGACTGGAGAATTGGCCACATCTACCCTGTTAGCCTGCTTGGCACTTCCCCGTTAAACTACTGCACCACCCTTCCTCTGCAGCGGCACTGCAGACCACATCTTGCCACACCCTGGTTGGCTAGATCATCAACTCCCATCTCCGGCAGCGCTTTAATTACATTCCAAGGGAGACTGGAGACACTGAGTGTGAGTGGACCATGTTTTCCTGCACCTCTGGATGTTGTAGGGCTGTCAATTCTCTGCAACACTGTGTGGAAGTTGGGGACAGTGCCTCTAGACTGGAACATTGGAGTGGTGGCACAGTAGCGCTTTTAAAGGACGGGGACTAGTAGGGATCACAATTCTCAGTCTATGTGAGCATGTTGGCGAAGAGAGTCTGTCTGTTAGTTGAACCTCAGATTCAGGAGGACCAACGTGGGGTTCTTTTCTGGTTGTGGAACTCTGGATGAGCTCTTTATCATCTCATACATGTTTCCCTCTGTACACCCTGTGGGCAGTGGTCCATGAGTAGGGGCTGACTGGTCCATTGCTACGGACCACTGAGCCCCTTACAACTGTAGTAAGAGCTTGGATTGCATTGCTGGCAAAGGGTCAGACTCATTTCCAATGAAAGCTGGACTCTGTAAAGGCTTCTACTTGTCACCAATTCTATTCAAAACTTTATGAACAGAATTTCTAGGCACAGCCAAGTTGTGGAGGGTTTCTGTTTTTGTGGGCTTTTTAGAGGTCTGGGCATCTCTGCTTAGACTACTGCCCCTGCGACCCACACCCAGATAGCAATAGCAGCATCTGTCAAATCTGTCATTATTTTAGTGGTGCAGTCAAAATAAGGAATTGCACTCAGTCTTAGTGGCTCTAGAGAAAACATATGACTGGGTGCCAAGACAGGAACTGTGGTACTGTAGGATGAAGTCAGGAGTGACAGAGAAGTATGTGTGGGTGGTGACACATGTATGTATGAGGACAGTGAGACAATAGTGAGGTATATAGTTGGAGTGACAGGTGGGTTCAAGGTAGGAGTGAGGTTATATCAAGGTTCTGCTATGAGCCCCTTCTTGTTTGCAGTGGTGATGGACAGGTTGACAGATGAGGTGAGGCAGGAGTCTCTGTGGACTATCATCTTTGCAGACTGCTTTGTGATTGCTAGTGAGAACAGGGACGTAGGAGTATGCTATGTAGAAAATCAGAAGCAAGACAGAACACATGTGTGACTGAAAAGGAGGCGGGCATGGAGATGCAAGGAGTAAAGGGAATGAAGGTGGATGGATTTAACCCTCTCGAGGCAGGCGTTGCCGATTTGCAACAGTTAAAAACTAACAACCTGATTACCCCACATACATATTTTATGAGTTTTTTTTACTCAGAAGTTCCACTGCAGGACTTGGTTGTGCATTAGCAACAAAAACTTAATTTGAGCCTGAGAGGGTTAAATACCTGTGGTCAACCATCCAAACAAACAGACAGTGCACAAGTAGAGTGTATAACTAAGTGCAGGCAGAGTGGAAATAAATGCCAGAAGTGCTTTATGATAGAAAGATAGCAGCAAGAGTTAGAAGGGAAGATTTTTAAAATGGCCTGCTATGAGACCTGCTGTGATGTATGATTTGGAGATGGTGGCACTGACACCAAAAGACAGGAGACAGAGCTGGAGGTAGTAAAGCTGAAAACGCTAAGATCTTCAGTGGGACTGACCAGAATGGGGTCAGGATTAGAAATGAAGAGGGACAGCTCAGGTTGAGCAGTTCGGAGACAAAGTTAGAGAGGCAAGGCTGTGATGGTTTGGAGACGTGCAGAGGAGGGATAATGGATGTATTGGACAAAGGATGTTAATGATGGAGCTCCCAAGCAGGAGGAAAGGAGGACGACCACAGAGGAGATTAGTGAATTTAGTGAGGGAGGACATGCCTCTGCACTGTTTGTGTGTGGTTTGTATTAAGCCGAATGAATACATCTGTATGGTATCTGGATATAATATTATTCTTGCCATGTATGTAATGTAGACCATCAGTACTGTCTTGGTCATTATCTGTAATTTTGTGTTTATAAATTGTACCACAGCTGTATGTTTAGCATATTTAAAACAACATAATATCTAAAGTAATGTGAGTGAGGTCACTTATACAATTGTCATTTATTGGCTCTGCCTTGGCTTTACTATTCGATGTAGTCTCACTAGTCTCTTCAGCTTTTTCAGCAAAGAGCTCTGTTAACCTGGTTTCACACTACCTGTGCGGCACTAAACTCCAGAACGACAAGGTTAACGTTTTGCTGATGACCATAATGGAGCATTAAGCACCAGAAGAACCAGAGGAGCTTTAAGAGTTGATGAAGACTGAAACAGACCTAAAGACCGTGTTTGTTCTGCATTAATATGAAGAAAAACAAGAAAAAACTGATAATAGTCATCAGAGAGATTTCCATTTGTCCACCTGGTGGGAATTTGTGTATCATGCAACTTACTGAGCCCATGTGGGCGACAGTAAATTCAATTAAAAATTTAAAAATCTTAAATTTAAAAAAATTCAAATATATCTATATATCTCTATAATGTATCTCCATACAGGACAATTGTCTCTTCTGCAACCAGTTTTGCATTCAAATCTGCCTACAGTGCAACTTTTCGTCAAACCAGACCATGAGCAGTTGTGACAGGTGATAAGTGTATCAGCTCTCCCCTTCTCTCTCTTAGCATTTGATGGAGCGAAGTTCAGCGCACTAGCGGGTAATATACAACACAATGACCATGTTTCTGAAATGTTTGTGTCAGACAATTTCCTCACCTAGCTCTCTCTCACATCAGTAATGGCCGCGTCACGTCACAGAGTGGTTTGGGGAGGCTGGGAGCAGGTGAGGAGCAGCAGAGGGTGTAAATGGAGCTCTAATGTGGTAAAGTGAGTGAGTTGCTGTGTTAGAGTCAAACAGACCACTTACTTTGTGTGAAAAGCTATTGACGACTACAAGGAACGGGAGAGGTGTTTCTCCTCTGAATCATTGCACAGCTCCCCCCCCCCCCCATTTTGTTACTTTGCTGTTATTATTTTAAAGTTTGTGGATCATGCTAGACTGTCTGCACTGCTGGTGTCAGCAAGCTATGGAGCAGAATGGAAATGTCCTACTTAATCCATTATGTGCAGTGGCCTTGTTATTGCTGTTTTCTCTTTTCTGTTGCTGTGACTGCTTTGTTTGCAGGAGTTATGTTGTTTATTTCTTAAAAAAAAAGAAAAAAAACACGTATGTCAATACCAACTCAAACCCATAAACTGTATATAAAAGATGGTAAGATTTGGTCAAGGTAGTTTTGGCCAACTATAGATCTTTTGTACAGGGCTGTAAATATGCGTGTCCTCCTTATTTCTGCTGTAAATTTGGGCATTTTATGCAAAGACTGTGTAAAAGATGCATTTGCTCTGAGAAGTAAAGATGACATTCAGTTTCACCAAAATTGCAATGGCGAAAACTCTCGGCTTGAGTCTTCAAGATGGGTCATCACAGAGTCTACATCAAATTATAAACATGAAATTATACTACAAAAAATGCGATTAAATTAGCTATGATTGCTTCCATCATTTGGAACAGTCACTCAAAGCTAGACTGAGCACACAGAGTTTTTCATATGCTTTTAATGGTAGAGATGGGTGTCACAGCAATGCCATATGTGACACAGATAATAAGCAGAGGCAGAAGATGACCCAAAATGACTGAGGGCATATAAAATCATTACCCTCAGAAGTTGTTTTTGTGTCAAAACTGCAAGAATTTGAAAAGCAATGAGTGGAAAATATTAGCTGCATATTAGTGCATAACTGGCTATTAGTGCCATCATGCTGGTCAGTGCCATAGCCTTTATGAAGGTGTTGGATGCTTTTGCACTGAACTTGCAGTAATAAATGTTTGTGGTAAGGTGACACCCCTTCGAGTCACAGTGTGTTCATGACTTTTTAATGAATATTCCAAATGTTTGTCAGGCACTGCAGTTGGCATGTGTTCAGAGTTTTAGTTTGGGAAGCAGTGACAGCTGATAGCAGAGGAGACAGATGACTTCAGATAGAAAATGCATCACATTATATCTCTTGTGATCCTTTATGGCCAATCAATAATACTGATTAAATTCTGTATTCTGTAACCATTTTTTTAAAGCAAGTCTCCGGCTGATTAAATGGCAGGTCACTGCTCATATGAATTCTTGCATTATTGCAGCATCTGGCTTATTTTCTACTATATCCTCAGCATAACAGTGCTCTTAACTTGCTAATGTAATTCTTTTTACGCTAATGTTAAATGTGTGTAGCTTAAGATCAAAGTTTATGTTGTTTGTGTTTAAACTGTCATTGCTTCTTGCAGTTTCTCACTGAAGTATGCTTTGTGTTCCCAAAGACATCCATCAATGATGATGTGTGTACTTTTTTTCAGAGTAGATCTGTTAGAGAAAAGATAAACAATAAGAATAAAAGTTACGATGCTACTATGGAGGAGAGGAACCGCATGCATGAAACTCAAAAGAGGAATTTAAACAAAAAAAAAACCTTTAATGTTTGCTTTTGAAAACCAGAAATACTAAAATTCCAAGCCTGAAACAAAAATGTGGTCAATTGATGAGTAACGGGTGAGGAAGAAGGCACAATCAGGAGGTAAAACAAGACACGAGAAAAGCAAAGTAAGACAGACAAAAAAACAAAAATTACAAAATTAATACCAAGAAAAGACGAGACACAGCACATAGACGAGACAAAGGGGTCACAGACAAGAAAACAGTGGGGAGGCAGGATATTAAAACATCACCACCCTTTGGACTATTACACATACGTGTATATCTGTACAGCTATAGTGCAGGTTACAGTACTAGCAAACAAAGATGTCGTTCTAATCCAAAACTCTTTTTTCCAGTTAGACACCAGTGAGAAACATTTTAGGTTGTTAATCTTTTATCCTACTTTTCCAGAGTGACAGAACAGCGATCGGGGCTGATTGCTTGTTGGGAAGATAGATCATTGGATTAAATCACCCATCCTTTTTTATCTGCTTATCCATCTTTAATACCCTATATGGTGGCCCTATATGGAGCAGAATGCTGGCCAGCCACCAAGAAACACAAGCAGATCCTCAATGCTATGGAGATGAAGATGCTCAGGTGGATGGTGGGCTTAACCTGCTTGGATCGTGTGATGAATGAAGGTGTCTGAAAACGACTCTGAGTTGCCCCAGTCGAAAAGAAGATGAGGGAAGCGCGCCTACGGTGGTATGGACACATCATGTGCAGTGAGGAGAAATCGGTGTCAAGAACAGCCCTCCAACTCGACCCTGGAGGCTGCCCACCACGAGGAAGGCCGAACAAGCAGTGGATGGACGCAATCACGGGAGACATGCGCACATTGGATCTAACCCCAGAGGACACCCAAGACCGATCCAAATGGAGAAGGCAGAGCCATGCTGCGGACCCCGTGCTGGGAAGACGCCAGGAAAGAGAGAGATCCATCTTTGGGTAACAGGGACCAGTTACATCCAATAAGAATCATTATTTAAACTTACATGCATGTCTGGACTGTGGGAGCAACTTCGAGTAACCCAGAACAGAACGTCCAGACCACCACATCAAAACCAGGAAATTCAAACCAACCGTTTTTATAGGCAAGTTGACAGTATTTTCCACATATCAGGCTGGACAGGAAAATTTATGTTAAAATTTAAATTGTGGTGGGAAAATGGAAAGCAGCAAAAATTTTGAATTAATGACCAGAAACTGTGAGATTTCATTGAAATGAAGTTGGAAATATCAAAAATCCTCATTGCATTGAAAAAAAAAAAAGGCTCATTGAATGGTGAATAGTTTACTGGACCCAAGGAGTGAAGAAAAACCCAGAAAAGTACTAAATATATCTCAGAACAACAGCAAGCAGGTTAGCAATAAGGCTGGATTTCTTCTAGCTTTATCTCCTTGTCAACAAGTCTCATGAAAACACAATGAATTTCACCCTACTGAGGAATATTTCCTGTGAAGCCAAAGCCTGGGTGTCTATAAACTACAAAAACACACCAGGATTCGTGAGTTGAGAAGAAAAAAAAGAATGCCAAGCTCTTTTATCGTTAAGAGGAATATGCAATCACATAGTATTATCGCATTAAAAAGCAATCACAACAGAAGAAAACAGGAAGATGAAAAGAGCTTAATTACTTGGAATAATCCACTGAGGAAGACAAGCAATCAGACTTCAATGGGAATATTGAAAAGAAAATGAAAAAAAAAGAAAAGAAATAAAAAGAAATGTAAAATATCCAAAAAGAGCTGCTAAAAACACTGGAACTGTCATGGCCCCTCTATGCTCCCAGTGCTGCTAGCTTATATTTTACCTGCTCCTTTTCTCCTTCTCTCTGTATGTGTGATGCTTTTCATTGTGCTACATCCTCTCTTCTCCGGTGATCTGGAAATCGTTCCTTCTCCACCAGCATGAAGGAACCTCTAATGCTTCTGTTACACCTTGAGGAGTAGTGAGGAGAAAGGAGGCTTCTTCAGGATACGATGAAGCGCAGGAGTATTCTGTGCAACTCTTTTTATTTAGTGACATAAATGCTGCACCTCTACACAAGAAACAAATGCATCTACATGGAAATGTATTCTCACAGCACATAATTTGTAGTGTTGTGCCTAGGGATCAACAGATTTATAGCATGTCAAAGCTACATCTGGAGATGCAACATCACATACTCAAGCTCCGTTTAAAAAAATGTATAAGCATGAAACATGCATCCTGGGTTGTGTTGTGTAATACTGTACAGGTAATATAGTGTACTACTATGAATTCATTTTTAATCAATTTAGAATCTTAAATGAATAAATACCTCTTGTATTTCATAAGTGTATAAGATAAAACTGTAGATATTTGTGTCATACCAGCTGAGGTAACTGACTTCCTTTAAAACCGATACTGTGAAACCAAGGATATTTCATCTGGAAGCTTTGGGTCCTATTTCTTCCATCTACAGATGCAAGGAAAAGATGCAAGTAAAGGAAGCGAGGAGGCACACTAGCTTTCTTTGTGATGATCTCTGGAGGCACAGACACTCTGGTTCCCTCCAGATACTTTGCTGGCACACACTTTCAGCTCTCTGCAGCTCCAACACAGCTTGTTGTGTCAGCTGTTGAGTTAGATAAATGTGTTCAGACTCTCCTCTTGTGTTTTTTTTGCACTTGTTTTGATTCTCAGTGTGCCAGCTAGCTTTCTCTGTGCTTTAGACTCCTCGTGTGTGCCGGCCAGCTCCCTGTTACCTCTACTCACCTGCAGACTGAACTTCTAGCTTTCTAGCTAAATCCCTTCCTGCCACTCTCCTCTGTCATTTCAACCATCAGTCACCTCTCACATCTCTGCTTGTCAAAGATACTCGAGTGCACATTCAATCCTTGTGTAAGAATAAATCCTTTAAACTTAGTCTCTGTGTTTGTTATATTGTGTTTAAGTTTGCAAGTTCTTGGTCAAACATGAACAAGATTCAGTTTGAAAAAAAAGGTATCACTGCTAATATGTTGAAAAACTGTGACTACGTGTAACAGTTACCTGTTATGTGTGACAGTTACAGGTGTTACTATAATACAGGGCTATTTCAATGCAAGGTATAATATGAAAATAATTTCTGATTAAATAAAAGAAAGTTTTAAAAAAACTCAACCTACAAACGTGACTCTGATACTAAAAACAATTCTTCACTTTAAAGATGAAACTGAATTTCTTTTTCAACACACACGCACCAACATACTCACGAGCCAGTGACATGGTTTAATAAACCAGCCTGTCACCTGCAAAACTGATTACTGAGACCTTCTTCCTTTGTTTTGCTTGGTATTAAAGAGTAGGACAGCTGTCCCCTGGGTGTTTGGTATTCAGTCAAGCTGTAGGAATTGAAATGGCAATTTCACCTCTAAATGAAGCCCACATTGTCCCAAAAAATTGAGCTGTTTGTCACTACAAAACAATAAAGCTGCCAAAGAAGACAAGCAGGTTCCCACCTCTTCTTCCCCTCTATAATTATATATTTTTTTTTAACTCCCCGAGAACAGAAAAACATTACTTATGTGTTTAATTTTCATAGAGATCAATTTCTTGCCCATCGCTCTGCAATTTGAAACCTCCTCTATGGGATACTTTATGCACCAAAGACAAAAAAAGACAAGAAAATTCTGACTTTTATTTTATGAAATTTATGGCAATGGCAGGTCTCGTAACAGTTTCTTAAATAGGCTCATTAAAAACACAGTGTCTGCTAAGCGTTTCATTTTTTAAATCAAATTCTTTCAACAAAAGCAGCACAGACAACACAGGCCATTACTAAATCTTTTCCCTAGAAGAGTCCTTATGAAAGCCGAGTAATCACACTTCCTTTTAAGATTTTCTCTCTTTTTTTTTTAACCATTTATACATATCTTAAGGACAAAATCATTAAATACAGCTAAGCAGTTGATTTCCCTGGCTGCACAGTTTAAATACCCCATGGTACCTTTATGTAGGCGGTTGTGTTGATTGAGCCCATTGAGCCCTTGCCTGTAGTTCACCCTTAAGAAAGAGAGAAAAATCTCTTTTTACACTCTTGTCTCATTTGCACACTAAAGCACTCTTAATTTCCACAGATGAAAAGGAGGTAGCATCTGAAAAGGTGAAAATGGTTTTCGAGGAAGTTTTTGAGGATTTTCTCGACTGGTCTCACATTGTGCATCTGAACGTGGGTGAAGATCTTTTAATACCAGGCAGACGGGAATTTTCAGATCACAAGACTCTTAAAGTGAGATAACTGATTGAGCAGAAGGGAATCATTTCCCCTCCTGTGAAAAAACAATTCACACAGACTTTGCCATCTTGCTTGTTGTCAATATAATCCTTTTTGTTATAGAGAAAAGGGACCTGCTATTATTCTACTCTTGCTTTTTGTTTTTTTGAGACAAGAAAGAATATGTGTGCAAGTTTGGTGGCAATCATAACTAGCGGGCAGCAGTGCACAGCATGCTCTGTATCAAGATAGAACAATAACAAAGGCCAAAAAACAAAACGCCACACCATGAAATTCTAATGAAAGAACAAGTGAGGGAAGAAAATGGTTTCAGATGTGTGTCGAATACAATAAGGTCACATTATGTTTATAGCTACTTGAATCATCATACAGAAATAGGTGCAACAACCCGATCAAATTATCTATAACAGAAAATGACAAGATGGTACAATGCAAAAGGGAAGAGATGAACACCGTCTCACTTAGAAAGCAACAGAAAACTTTTTTCTTTTTTCTTATTCTTCCTTTGTATGATTCATCAATGTGATGAATCGAGAAGTGCCATGTTAAGAATATCCTTACATAACATCTGTGACAAAAGACTTTGCAAGGAGAATTGTGGTGAAAAGTTTTGACTTCAGGATGTGTAATAACATAATTTGCAGACCATAGCAGTAAGAGATTATTTGAAGATAACACGGCCCGTACAAATAGCTCAAATCTAAATATCCAGAATATTAGAGATTAATTAATTGATTAATTAATTGATTTAAACTGCAAACTGTAAAACTTTGTTATTTTCACTGTAGAAGATGTGCAAAAGGGTGAAACTATTGCACTGTGTACTGTGCATTAGATGGAGGAGTTGTACAGGGAGATAGCAACAGGCAGGAATCATTTCCTGCGTCATTCAGTGGTGCATTTGGGTAATCTCAGTCACTCACTGAACAGTGACTGGCCTGCACGTCACGGAGTGAGTGGGAGGTATTGTCCAGCATTGTTCTTTCCTTGGACAAGGGAGTCCAGCTCCATCCCCATAACATTACTTGCCTTGCAGATCATTTTATTGAGTCTGTTGGCATCTGCCTGCTGCCCCGGCATGCAACAGCACAGGGATGGCACTGGCCACAACAAACTCATAGAAAATCCTGAGCGTTGTCTGACAGATGTTAAAAGACCTCAGCCACCACACAAAATACAAATGACTCTGGCACTTCCTATAGAGTGCAGTGGTCTTATTTAATCCAGGCAAGTTTATTGTCTATGTGTACTCTGAGGCATTTATAGTCCTTCAGAATGTCCACATCGATCCCCTGGATTGAAACAGGGGTCATTGGTTTTCTGGTCCTCTTAAAGTCCACAATCCATTCTTTGGTCTTTGTCACATTGAGCCGCAGATGATTCTGCTCACACCACATGACAAAGGAGTCCACCACAGCCCAGCGCTCTGTCTCATCACCCTCACTGATGCATCCAACCACTGCAGAGCCATCAGAAAACTTCTGAAGATGGAAGGTCTTTGTGCAGCAGCTGAAGACTGTGGAGCAGTGGGTGAAGAGAAGAGGGGAGAGGACAGTCCCTTGTGGGGCTCCTGTGTTGCTGATCATCTTGTCAGGCACAGTGTGTTTAAGATGCACATATTGTGGATTTCCTGTCAGGTAATCAACAATCCAGCACACAAGAGAGGTAACCGCCTGTATTGCTGTCAGCTTATAACCCAGGAGGTTTGGCCTGATGATATTCAATGCACTAGGACTGTCTTCAGACATAGACTCATCATGAATAGTTTATGAAAGACTCCTCAAAGCTGGGTGGCACAGGTCTTGAGGGCACAGGGACACACCCCATCTGGTCCAGCAGACTTGCCTGAGTGGAGTCCTCTCATTTCTCCAGATTTCAGCTGGTATGTCCATGGGTCTGGCTGACAAGTCGGTTGGCAACCTAGAGTAAGCAATGCATGCGGTGTGTAGCTGCTGCACCGTGATCCCATTCTACAATCAAAGTCACAGATCTTCGACAACAATGAAGAAAAACTCTCATGTTTGAGACAGAGCTATTAAAACAAACTAACACTAACATTTTTACTAAAGTGTGACTCAGCCAGTACATAGTAGCCTGTCAGAAGAAAATTGTGTATATGTGATCAGCTACATGAAATGTATTCTTTTACTTATCATTAAGCAAATGTCTACGTGACTTTTCACCTAATAACTTTTGTGATGATAAACTGGTTTACCAACTAGCAGCTTCCTCTGTTCTAGAACATACAGATTTAGAAAAGGGGAACCTCAGCTCTGAGTTCTGAGAATAACTCTGTTATCATACACACACACACACACACACACACACACACACACACAGACACAGAAAAGTATAAATAAAGAACGCAGGCAGAAATGAGACGCAGGTCGTGCGTCCATGACTGCCCTCGCGAGTGAAAGAAATCTGCAGTGTTTGTGTTTTCTAACTCAGATGTCTCAGCTGAAGAATGGCAGGGTGATTTAAAGAAATCCCCTGTCATAGCCTGAAGGCGCATGAGAACGCCTTCAGAAAATGAGAATGAAAAAGTTCTGTGACTGTGCCCAAAGACTAGGCAGTAAAGACTAGCCCTAAATGTATCTGGCTATCTCCTTTTAAGTATTCTTGCGTGAACTACCTGAATGCAATTGGTGCAACCTCCACGCTTTTGCAATTTGCAACTAATTTTCCACAACTCTAAAATTGTACTGCATAACAATATAAACCGTTACCAAGATTTTAGAGTCATGGACCCATTGTTTATACTAGACCTTGGGTAGCTTACTTTTACTATGCCAACCACTCTTTATAATACATTGCTCTTTGACATGTGAACACCCTATCCAACACTGTTCCTCCTCCTCCTCAAGCTGTCATATAGTTTCAAAACTATTTTACAAGGACAGAAATGTGTTCAGCATGTTTTGGGGCTCAAGGATAGACACAATGTGATGGGGTGAGAAATACTGTTATCGTTTTGTTTCTTTGGAAAAACAAACAAACTCTGAAGGGTACCTTTAGGGTGATTTGAGAGTGAGCTGTATGTGTCACACAGCCATCTCAGTATCTGGTGGAGAATATTCACTACTGAATAATTTAAAAAAATATATCAGGCTGTCCTTTGATTATGTGTGCCATTAAGTGCCTGATTATACATGAACCCCATGAAGAAACATGATTGTTTGCATAAATAATATTTATACAAACCTTCCACTGAGATACAATTTTTTTTGTTATGCTTCACCAGCACCCCTGAATGACTTCTTGTGGATGCTGTGCACAAAGCACTATTCTTTCTCCCTGCTTGATTACATGTTAATATATTCCAGAAGTTAAAAGTTCTGAGTGCAAAATGATAGATTTTCTTTTATCCTGCAACCCCACCACAGTGACTGAGGCAGCACTTTGCTACACCCCCAGAGTAAACGTATTCCTTTGGTCACACTTGGAGTCTCGGAAGCAAAGCAGAGGTTTAAAAGTAGAGCGCAAAAAGGATTCCCAAACATCTCTGACAAACAAACCTATCCCCTCCAGACGTGAACCTCCACCATGCTGTGAACCTTGTTAGAATAAAGACATTGCCAATCCAGCTGCGAACCTGTGATAGATGCTTAGGTAATTCCTAATTTCAGCTGACACTGTGTGACCAACAACTATGGAAAGAAAACAAGCATTCCACGAAACATTCCTATTTTACTTTGTTGGTTTAGTTTTAGCATCATTCGTCTTCTACAGTTCATGACCTGTGAATGTTTGGCATTAGTGGTTCCGCATGTTTAGTTCTAAAAGCTATGACAGGATTCAGAAAATCCTGCTTTCAGAAAAAAAAATCTAACTCTTGATGCATTTTGTTTGACAGTCATTTGGGAAAAGAATAATCTAAACTGCTATATAGTCTTCAATAACAGAAATGGTTTAAGAAGTAAACAATTGTTAGATATTTAGTTATGATAATTTAAGCCCTCTGATACAAGATGCAACTGAGGCTAACAGCTCTGTGATTTAATTACAGCTACTATTAGCATACCAACACGCTTACAATTGCTTTGCAAACATAAGAAAGCCTATGTTGGTGAAAACACACCAACCTGCCTGTCTTTTTTCTCTCTACCCCCCCCATGTTTTTGCACATGTCGAGGATCGTGTCAGGATACATTTCACTGTGTGTTATACTTGTATAACTATGCATGTGACAAATAAAGAACCTTGAACCTTTTTTGACCACCAATGACCAAAAAAGAATAAAAATGGAATGGCAAAAAAATTGGAAGACCACCAAGAACCCCTCACAGAACAGACAAGACATAAATGACATGAAAAATGGCAGGAATATCATGACAGAGAGTCAAAGGAGAAGGTGGGAGAGTCGAGAGGAAGCAGCAACTGTGAGCTGATTATCCACCACAAGCTCAGAAGTATATCAGCAGAACCAACCATCTGATGTGGACTGCCATTTGGATCAGCTGATCTGCTGGTAGCTGGCTGAGCTCAACACAGTATGCTGCCAGAAGTAGCAATATGTTCAGCTGTTGAAAGCCAGATGTTTTTTTCTTCCTTTCTGATACTGTATTTCAGCTGTGCAACCTTTTGAGACCTGAATGCAGATAGGCCAAGCAATGTGAGAACCCGAAGTCAACCTGCAAATCCATACTGTTGTAATGTGTAAAAAAGTAGTTTATATATTGTTCCAAACACATCACTTTAGAGGGATCTTTAGAAAAACTGGATTCATTTGCAATAAAAGATGGTGTAAACAGGTTTTAACATAGCTGCAATCTAATCAGTATAAACACAGAGCTACCTCCCATATATATTAATTCAGTAACACAAAGAAAACAATATCAGACAGCAGAAAAACAGAGCCTAAAGTGTGTCATCACTGAGAAAAGGCCACAAGGTCACTGGTGTACTTACAGATACCAAGATAAAGGTCAAACTGTTAATCTGAAGTAAAAAGTCATACTACATGTTAACTGTCCATGACCACAGACTCATACAGGAACGCAAATGCAATATGAGAGTTTTATTTGTACAGAAACCTGCCACATATCCTTGGTTGTAGCATTCAAACATGTTCTGAAGTACGCTGACATAGGTTTCTAAAATGTTCACTGATGAAGACTGCCAACCAAGCCGGAGGGCTAAATAAAGGTTAGGTTTTGCTGTATAAGTAGAGAGCAAGGGAGAAGGGAAGAGAAAAGACTTAGCTGTGACCCGTTTTTGATGGACACTTTTTGCCTCAAACTAAATGAGAATACTTTATTTCTGGTGAAGGATTAAAAGAAACCTGAAGGAGAAGTGAGTCTGGTCTCATGCAGTTTGTGCAACTGACACACATGAATGTGAGGCACACTGCTAATCAAAAAAGTGATATATTCCACATGAATTACACAAGCTGTATTTTAAAATCACGGTGATGCAACTCTACCCTTAATTGTGTCTCCAGTCACGTTGGACTATAATGAGCTGATTCTCTTTAAGGAATCTTTGTTAATCACCACCAACACGGCATGACTGTGGGATTAATTTTGTCTGTTGATTTAAGTGTTGATTTCGTCAGCCAGAGCTGTTTTTTTTAGATGAAAATGAGACAAAAAAAGTAGTTGCTGAAATGCATGTTGCTTTGAGACATGAAGCATCATACTTAAAGTTGTGATAAAAGGACTTCTACAGAGAGCAAGATAGAGCAAAAACATTTTGGTACATGGCTCACCCTGAATGGTGTGGTGGCAGATTTCTTTTCTGATGTATTAATCACATATACCATGTCACTTTAGTATAGGAAGATCACTCCTGACACAAATTGTATGCATGCATGTAGAATGTTATCACAAGTAGGCCCCAGGTTTTATTGCGACTTCACAGAAGGTCCATTGTAGACTTCAAGATCTCCAGACATCCTGCTCTTAGGGAGGTGACGGCCAAGCAGAAAACAAGGTCATAATTCTCTCTGTGAAGGAGAAGGTTTTAAGGATGGGGCTTGATGGTATAGCCCCCCGTGAGAGGGGCCAACATGTAAGAGTTTGTGGAATGTCTTTGTCTGTCTCTGTATATGACGTGCAAGGGTGGCGGCCACAATTCAGAGATGATCCTGAATGCTTCTTTCCACATTGCAATGTGTTTATTAAACCTCCAAAACGTTGATTCTGTTCATCTGGACGTAGCGTTTTGTGGGAGAAACGTTTCGTCACTCATCCAAGTGACTTCTTCAGTCTCAGCTGACTGCAGGTTTCCCCAATCTTATAAACAGTACATTTGCATAATGACGTAAACCAGCCCACCGAAGGAACAATGGGCTGGGAGGTCAGTTCCTTAATCTAATTATGCAAATTCTCATGACCATTGATCAACAACCACTGACCAAAACCCACTGATCAAAGACCACTGATCAATGGCCATGAGTCCCATTCACAGAGAGTTGGGGAATGGCTGCAATCACAGCATTGTAAGATGGCGAAAGATGTACCCTTAGGCCCCTTCCTCGATTCAGAGATGGTCTTTCCCTTTTCACGTAAATGGCCTCCTTGACTCCGCGCTCAAACCAGCGTTCCTCCCCGTCCAAGATGTGTACATCCTCATCCTTGAAAGAGTGTCCACTGGCCTGTAGGTGTGAATAGACTGCAGAGTCCTGGCCTGACGAGGTAGCTCTTCTGTGTTGTGCCATCCGCTTCGCCAGAGGTTGTTTGGTTTCCCCGATGTATAAATCCTGGCAATCCTTAACAGCGTACACTATGTTACTCAGCGACTTGTTCCTCTTCCATTGAACCCCACATGTAACCTCGGCACCGGGATGCCAGGTCCTCTCACCTCCGCTCCTCCTCCCATTGGCGAAGCTTCGAGTAACCCCTGGTTGAGCCTTTTAGCCCAGGCCTCGCTTCTTCAAGCTAACACCGCCCAGTTTTCGCTGGCCTCGGCTATCCCTCCCCCCAACCCACCAGCCCCAATACCTTCTCCTGTGTCCGCCAACCTTCGCCAACAAATCATTGCCGGTAAATACATAGATCTAGCCAAGCTCATTCTTCCTCCTCTCACACAGCCTGCTCTTCCCAGGGTGATCGATGGCCACGATGGCTCCGTCATCATTGTTGGCACGGCCCTTTCACGGGCGAAAGAGCTCACTCCGCTTGAGTTTGCTTTTGCTTTCTCGTTGTACACAGACATTCTCTGCACCGCCTTTCCCTTCGAAGACAAGAGTTCGACTCCTACCTGTCCATCGTACTCGATCTCGCATTACGATTTGGCAGCACTGGCTTCTATCAGTACCACATCCACTTTGCTTCTCAGGTAGCTGCTGGCCTTCGGCAGTTTAACCAAGACACTTTCTGAGGCAGTCTCGATCAGGAACTCTACTGTCGCATCTTTGCCACTCGTTCTTCTCTCTCTTGCAAGTCGTGCGGTGCCCCATCGCATCCTGCTTCCGCCTGCATCATCCCAGCCCAAAACAACTGTCAGCCCTCACGCCGTTCTTCCATTCTTACCCGTTCGACCCCGGCTCCAGTACCAGGAATTCCCAAACCCACGACTTCCACTCCCTCCATGCCTTTGCCACAAGGTTTGAACAAGTGGGGCAGGCCCGTCATGCACCTAGGAGGCCGCTCCATCTGCAATAACTTTAACAACTCCGGCTGTTCTAGGTCTCAATGCCGCTATCTCCACTCTTGCTCCTTTTGCAGCGGCGGCCATTCCCGCCCCGCATGCCCCCACAACCCCACCGAACCATGCCATTTTCTCACTAGACTTGCCAGCAGAGGTGCGTGACTCCCCCAAGCTGACATCATGAGTGCCTTAAAGTCTCGCCAATCCACCCCGATTTCTGGTGCCCGTTCGGAGTCATCTTGATGGAGGCCTTTTAGTTCACAGTCAGACTGACCTTTGTTTGCTAAAGCAGCCCCAAGCTCTTCAACTCACTCCCCGACGCTCCATCTTAGATCCCCCCTAACAACCATAAGCTGCCTTTTTGGTCCATCTCTAGATGATTTCCTGGTCGCCTCCCCTCCCTCGTCTCCGCCAGCCCACAGGTTTTCCACTCCGAAGTCCGTCTTTTCCGAAATCGACTCTCCACCATCGGAAGAGCAAACAGCGGGACCTTTAACGTCCCTCGAGTCCTCGGCACCGAACGTTTCCAGGCCTCCCTGCCCATCGAATAGCTCTATCTGTCATGATCCTGGGTCTTTTGACCCAGCGTTTTAAGTTTGAGTTTATTTTGATGTTTATGGTCTATTTTTAAGTTCATTAGATTATCTAAGTTCATTTGTTTATTAGATCCCCCTTGTGTATCCAACCCCTGTTAAGTCTCCCTTGTCCTTCATGTGTTTCATGTCTGTGTTTCTTATGTTGTCATGTTTGCGCTTCATTATATTTCCCATTTTATTTTGAAAGAGGTCCTGTGTTCCTGTATTTTGTTTTACTCTTTCCCTATGGCGTTGTTATGTTCATGTTCTGTCTACTGTGCCCTTCTGTCCCATGTTTCAGGTCCCTATGTTCTGTCTCCCCAGTCTGTTAAGTCTACATTTCTTGAGTTCAGTCAGTGTGTTTCCTGTTTTACTTTCACAGTCTGTGTCCTATGTTAATGTTTCTAGTTTTGCTTCCCTTGTCTCGTCCTGCCTAATTACTCCTAGCTGTGCTCTCCTCCTGTGGCTCATTCCCCCTCGTTATCCCACAGTGTATTTAAGCCCCATGTTTCTCTTTGTCAGTGTTGTCCTCCAACTTAGCTGTGTGATTCTCCCTGTGTTTCCATGTATGGTTTAGTATTAGTTTTCCCAGTTTAGTTTTATTCTTTGTTTCCCTTCCACGCCAGCAATAAAGCTGTGTTTTTTGAGTTTACTTTTTGTCTCTGCGAGTTTGCGTTTGGGTCCTACTCTTGCCTTCACACAGCCGTATTGTGACACTATCGCATCACTCGTCTCCTCCAAACTTCTCCTCGCCCCACGTGCTCCAAATGTCAGCTGCTCTCCCCTTCGGGTCATTCGTACCGTGCTCTACGCATAATCCCTCAAGGCTGCTCCTTTTATGTCCCACCCGCTTAACTCGCAGTGTCAACACTGTCACTCCTCGACTCTATCATGCTTGATAGCGCTCCAGAGCCAAACCCCGTCTCTGGCAACTCCTGCTCGCTAACTGGAACGGCATCTCTTCTCCTACGACGATTGGCCGTCGCACCCCGATGACGTTCAGCTCTACACAGGCATCACCCTTCTGCTGGCTTTGGGGGCTATTACGACGGAACGTGGTTTCTCCTCAGCCTGGCCTCCCGAATTTCGCCATTATATCCACGAGCAGTTCCTGCCTTCTTCAGCCATTTTCGAAACCTATGCAGTCATCGCGACCTTCTGTGGGGCCATGAATGGTCAAGAAAATCCATCCTCTTTCGCTCTGACCATCTCCCCGTAGTTGACATAATCAACAAGACCGTAGCAACTCTCCTTCCATCATGTCCTCCATGCGGCGGCCCACACATCCAAATTCTTGGCCCCCATGCAGAGGCCGCTCCGACTCCGGTTCCTCCATTTTCAGCCACAACATTCGATATCTAAACCCTAGCATCGCGGAACCCAGCAGTGTCTCCAAGTAGCAATAATAGTCTCACAGCAAGCACATCATCCACCTATGGGACCGCTTGGAACGTGTCCCGTTCGTTCCATAGTAACTTCAATCTTTCCTTCCCATCATTCGACATCGTAACCATTACAGCTTAATACCTTATGCCTTCCGGTTTCCGTGCATCAAAATTCCCTCGATAAAGACATACCTCAGCTGCATCAACTTCTTCGCCAAACTGCTCATCGAATCCGGCCACCCTGTAACCAGATCATGGTTTCTTTCACGCATTTGTCAAGTGCTCATCTTCCGAGATTCCTCCCAATCTCTTCTCTAGCCATTCCCTCCGCATAGGCGCCACGACTCCTGCCTTTCGCAAGGAATCCCCGACCACATAACCAGCTGCTCGGCCGCTGGTCATCACAAGCCTACCGTTATACATTCATAACAATCTCTAAGACCTGCAAAAACGCCCAGTCTTCACTTGACATGATGATTTATTGATTAGCATTCAAATATCTCAGTGAATACAGAATAAAGATTACCACAAAGCAAGAAAGCACGAGACAAGGCTAATCAAAAGGTATTGGCTGAAGTATTTGCTTATTACGCCAACCCTTTTAACAAAAGATCTTTTTGCATGCAGCTCCTGTACACAGGGCTCGAAGCAATGAATAAAACAAAGCAAAGCAAAGCAAAACAAACAAACAAACAAACAAACAAACAAACAAACAAAAACAAAACAAAACAAAACAAAACAAAGCAAAAACAACTTTCCACCTTAGATAAGTAACTACATCAATGCAAAACAATCAAGAGTTTCAGTATTATTATTTTTGCTCTTTTCATTCTTGATTTATTCACTTCCGCAGGGGATGCCTTCTTTGGGGATCTGCCCAGCCCGGGAGCCGTCGCCAGTCCCCTTCGAGGTCTTCCCCAAACCGCAGCACCAGTTCATACTTCCTCATCCCTCTTGGTTTATCGTTCCGAGGATGTGGTCCCAGCTAGTGAAATTACACAGCCTCACTTTACTTATCGCCACATCATAATGTAATAATGATATGAAGTGCAACAGGAGCCATTATAACTGTATATTCGGACAGCACAGTGGCATAGTAATTAGCACTGTTGCCTCACAGCAATGTCCTGAGTTCAAGTCCACCATCAGGCCGGGGTCTTTCTGTGTGAAGTTTGCATATTCTCCCTGTGTTTGCGTGAGTCCTCTCTGGCACATCATGTCATGATTTAAGAAACAGCTGAGAAACAAAGTCACTGACATCTATAAGTCTGGAAAGTGTTACAAAGCAATTTCTAAGGCTTTGGAACACAGTGAACTATGCTGAGAGATTATCCACAGAAGAAGGAAACTTGGAACAGTGGTGAACCTTCCCAGGAGTGGCTGACCTACCAAAATTACTCCCCTAGCACATGGCGGCTCATAAGAGAACCCAGAACAACACTTAAATAACTGCAGGCCTCACTTGTCTCATTTAAGGTCAGTGTTCATAATTCAACAATATAATGTAGTGTCAGTAGTGTCTTGTTTCCCCCAGCTGTCTCCATTTCACTTAATAGCACATGTGTATAACTAGTCCTGTCCTTTTACTTCGTCTCTCTCTCTTAGCATCTGTATCTCTAACCCAGTGTGCCCTTTATTTTCCCACTGGCACCCGATGAAAGCTTTTGGGTTTCTTTTACTTCTGGTTTTGGATTTTTTCCTTTCTCTTCTGTTTGCATATTAATAATCTAATTTTGGTCATTTAGTGTGCTCTGAGTCCTACATTTGGATCTTTAATTATAGGAACTATGACACTGGATTTTCAACATCAAGAAAATCCCATACAGTACGCATACTCCCTACTCTTCTATTTAGCATGTCAGCATAGATGTCAGTTTTTGACCTCGTGATTTGACTGTAACTCTGTCTCACTAACGCAGGTCAAGGTGAACACTTGAGATAAATGCCTAGTGTGATGTTGTTTTATATATATATATATATATATATATATATATATATATATATATATATATATATATATATATATATATCAGCTAATCCAAATGATCAACAACAGACAGACAGACAGAAACATGTTCTTGTGCAAGTTTCTTGTGCAGCAAAAATAAAGCTTCACACAACAAACTCAAAGTCAGCTTTTTGATTTGTACAAGAGGAAAACATGCAGCTTCATTCTTTTCTAATGAAAAGAAAGGCACCTTCACTTCATCTCCAGTCTGGCTTTTATACGAGCAAATGCAAACCAAGTTTTTCCCTAATAGATTGAAATCACAGAGACTGAAGAGACTCGTTTTTGTAATATTGCTATCACCTCTTATTACATAGTGTATTTCCTCAGAAACAGATAAAGCATTGAAGCAGTTTCTTTCTAACAGAGTAGCTGAGGCAGAGTGGAAATAATTTAACTCACAAAGCAAACAGGAACATTTCCGTGCTGATAAATGGATGCAAGATGGAACCCACTTGGATCTTAAATTCTCATCCCAGAAAGAAGCAATATCAGGAGAGATACATTTCAAACATAAAGGGAGACAACAGAGTGCTCTCGCCATGTTTGATCATCTTTTACTTTTCTTCTGTGAAATTTTCATTTGGCTGGATGAATAAACATTAGGGGAGGAAAATTGTCCAGTCTGTGCATTCATCCTGTCACGTCTTTCTGGGTGCTGCTGGAAATAATGACTGCAACTTTGAAAAGTTGATAATGGCAATTTGAAAGGATGTCAAACCATTAAAGGAACTCTAAAGCACATGCGGGCTTGATGGGAAGTGCCATATATTCAGTGGTTATATGACTAATAGTGAAATACTGAGGCATCTTATACGTCCATTTGACAAAAGCATTTCACATAAACAAAGAAATCTAAACATGTTAGGCTTTTTTTTTTTTTTTTTTAGACTTTTAGACAGCAAGCCCACAGCCCTAAAAGTTGGCAATGTGAATCATATTCACAGTGCTTAAAAGTACATTCAGATTCATATTGCAAACTGTATTTAATGGCATAATAACAATAAATAATAATGATTATGATAAAACATGGTGATTCAGCATCATCTCTAAATTTGCAGGGCTGTTGTATTTAATTTATGCAACTCAGAAAATGCTTCCTTATACTCCAGCAGGTGTTTACATGTGGTTGGACAGGTGTGTTTCCTTTGGACATTTTTTGACAGACAGTTATCTTTCAACAAGAATTAAATTTTGCAGACTCATGCTGTAGCCAGGAGGCACATAAAAGACACATCAGAGTGAAGTCTAGAAAAGCACTTGATTTGGGTAAAAGGCTGGATATAGCTGCCATTAGGTCTACAATCTTCTTGGAAAATCTGTTTTCCCTTTTTGAAATGGTTCCGTCAAAGATGTTGAGCCTTTTAAGAGAATGACAAGTGGACACAGTGGGTTCATCAAACTATGAGAGCACAACACTTTCACAAAGTTGTCTACTCACTTCCGAGTTCTAGGCTCATACCCAGGAGAAGAAAAAGCTCTTTCACTGGGGAAATTATTTTCACCGGGGACTTTTAAGGGCATACCTGCAATCTTGCAAACAAGCATTGCTCATGCAATAGCCACAGACTGAGATTGTAGAATGGCATTTGTTGGTGTCCATGCACGTACACAGCTTAAAAACAAATCATGTCCCTTAATTTAAATTATCAGGCCTGATACCTAGTGTACAAATCATTAGCAACATAAGCTCTGATAGTGAGAAGATGGTCTTCAATGCATTTTGTGACATCACAGTGGCTTGTCCAATAGAAAAACATTTGAGAAATGAAATATTAATAAAATCTCACTCATGGTAATAATAAAATGAAACCGGTAAAAAGGCACACTGAAGAGGCTATTTCCAGGAGATAACATTATTCAGTTCTTTTCAAGCTGTGTTTCTTTGGCTGTTAATAAAGTTAATAGCTGTGTGTTTCATTAATAGCATTGGTCATACGGAGTTTTAAATATATGAAAGTTTGCCTACTATCACTCAAACATTAATCCTGAACAAACAGAAAATTCTACATTTAAAAGAAAAAAAACACTCACTTTGAGTCTGACAGAAGATTCTTGTTCAACATTTTTTAAGGATTCATGGACAAAATTATACTGCAAAGTTTGAACATTTGTCCAATTACTCAGAGCATCTGTTTTTCAGATGAAACAGATACTGTATGCATTTAAAACAGGTGCCTCAAGCAGAAAAACTGTTTACCTGTGGACCTAGAAAACAAAACAGACGTGGGTATAAAAATTTTAAAAGCATGCACAGAGATTTTTTTCTGTGTGCTGAGGAAGTCGGCTAAAAGACGAGATGCTGATTCAAAACAGTTCATATAATTTTTACAAACATGCACATTTACAAAAACCCACACAGCATGCATGTTTGTGTGATCTAAAAATCAATGGCAGAAGCTGATTGTGTGCCAGTTGGTTTTATTTGTTTAAGTGGTCTCCTTGTCTTTTACTAGTGAAAGTCCATTAATGCAAGAAAACAGGTAATGAACAAAGAGGATTTGTTTATGCGTTTCACAAAATGCCTTTTATGAAGAGAAAATAGTTACTGTGACAAGTTAAACCAGGGGTGTCCAACTCCAGTCCTTGAGAGCTACTGTCCTGCAGCTTTAAGATGCATCCTTGTTCCAACACACCTGAATCAAATGAATGGATTGTTACCAGGCCTTTGCCAAAGTTGGTCATGCTGAAAAGGTAATACAACCATTTGATTCAGCTGTGTTGGAATAGCTGCAGGACAGTAGCTCTCAAGGACTGGAGTTGGACACCCCTGAGTTAAACAATACTGGCCTTTTAGCAAATAAGATTACAGGGGTCAGTGGTTTATATTTATTTGTTGTGTCACATCAATTTTGAGCTGGCTGTGTTCAAAGAGAACTAGTCTTAAGCGCTTCAGTTGATGGCAACTGAATTTCCTAGGTTCAGGAAGATTTTTCACCTTTCATCCTTTGTTCTTAGTAATTTTACAGATTGTAAATTTGTTTATTTAAATTGATAGATATTCTGAAAGGTGATGGGGATTGAGGCATTTGGCCCTGAGTGAGGTTATCCCCTTGGAGATGTTCCTGAGAGTCATCATGTGAGTCATTGGGGTGCCGTGAACCAAAGTGTGAGCTTCTGTTGTTTCATCAAGCCCCTTGTTGGAAGCCTTATTTCAGACGTTTAACTTAAAACCCATTCAGAAACCCTGTTTACTTCAAGAAAGGGTAAGTGCAAAATAGTAACTAATTACTGGGTTTCAGCACTCAGTGTCTCCCTCCATTCCTTGTGATCCAAGCTCTTTCACTGACCGTTCAAAACAACTGAAAACACATTAGCCTTTAGATGGGGCCAGACGTGTCTTGGTATTAACCATACACTACAGTGAATCTTTATATGCAGTCTACACAGCCTGCACACTACAATAAATGGATGGAAATTCAGCCTGAATATCAGACCAGCGACAGCAAAGATAAAGACTGTTCAAAACCATACTGATATCTGGATACTGGATGAATACAAACAACATGAATTACATGCTGTGAGCTTCAAACTCTTATACCCTGCTTTTCTAATAACTCTTTTTTACCTCTTTGAATTTTCACTATTCATGTCAATTCATCAGAATGCTTCTACATTAAGCACATACAACAGAAATTCATAGGATCAATATGAGAGGCAGAAATACTCTAAACCTGTTTTTGTGTGTGCTAAGCATTGGGTTCACGTCTAGTAAACATCATCTATGTGCTCAGCATGAATCACTGCATCACTCACTTTGATTTACAATTTCACATTCCGTGTTTTGCACACTGAAACATTTCCTCAGCATCTAGTTTGCCTGAATTTCAAACAAGCGCTCAGCAGAGATAATCCCATCATTTAATCAACATTACCAAACACTTTTAACCACGTGCACTTTTTCATTCTGAGCTGCTGCTCGGCAATAAGAAGGGTTCTTCTGCCAAAGCAGGTTTTACACATCTGTGTCTTTACATCTTTCTGGCGATATATAAAGACCTTATGAAAGGCTTCCTGTAGAGGCTTCAACACTAAATCAGGACTAAGAACACATCAGTAGAAAACACAGTAGTTTAATCAAGTGTAAATGTGTCATAGCAAAGCCCATTCCCCTCTTAGAATGCTTGCCAAACACAAGAGAAACTATCCTCTAACCCACTGTTCCAACTGACAGTGCACATCCTCTAAACACTGCGAGTGGAGCTTTGAGGGCACAAACTGGATAAATCCTGTCTCTGTACTTGCTGTCGCTCCGGGCCAGTGGAGATTTTCTTGGGAGCGTTCAGGGCTCGGCCACAATGCATTGTGGGGGGTGCTGGTGAGTCACGGTTGTGTGGAAGTGCTGATAGAGACGAAGAACAGCTTCCTTAATGTCAGCTGTAATACCTAGGCAGACTTGTTGGGCCTAATCGAGTGTGGCACTTCCCAAAGCACCAAAAGGAACAGGAACTACAAGTGTGGATCAGTATTTGTTTGTTACTGCACATGGGCCCTGGACCAGATTTAACAGCAGTTCTGTTTGTCATTTTTGTTGTATTTAACTATAATCATTGAATATTTTCTTTTATGAGAGTAAACAAAATCCTTTGGAAGCTCAAAAACAATACCTTGCTGAGCAAGAAGGACCCTTCCAATGTGATTTAAAGCCTGTGGGCATAACCTTCTGCCCTACTGAGTATGAGAGTGAAAACCTAACCAAGCGTGAAGAGGCTGTCTTGTCCACTCACATACTGACACATTGCTGATTCATAGACAGCCATGGATTTTTTTTGTTTTGTTTTAAATCCTCAGGTTTGAATACTTGACACACCAACAAGCAGTGAAAAGATAGAAAAGGATTTTTAGCATTTCATGACATGAAGGAAAAAGAGAAGAGATGAAATAAAGTGTGAAAGGTTTTAGGTGCTGGTCTGGTTCATTTCTTTTTACTGGATTGATCCACAGGGAGAGACTGTTTCAGTATTTGCTTTTCTTTGGACATTTCAGAGAAGAACACATTTATAGTGAGAGAAACAGCAAATTGGATTCTTGAGGAGGTGAGGTTGAGTCTCTGTGCCTGTCTGTTTCTACTAGTGGCATAAGCAACTTTGCCACTGCATATAACATTTCAAATGTTCAAACAGCTAGTAAATGTATTCCCAAAAGAGCATTGGTTGCATGTTGACTCAATAGTCAAACATTTCAGAACTATTTGTCTTTTCTACTTTTTTCCATAGACCTCAAGCAATAAATCCTACTCTCCTGCACCACCACTAAATCTGATATTTCAGACTTATATGTAGAAAAGCCACAAATAATATAACATGTTAGCATGCTACATAAAACATCTGTAGAGATTCTGGACTGTTTAAGTGCTAAATTAAAAAAAATACTTCTTTTGCTTTATGCTCTTGTGTTGTGAAGCAGATCTTTTGTTTTGCCAACATACTGATCTGTGCATTCCTCACTGCATTCAGCTACATACGCTACAATGCTCTCCTTACGCTTGGTTGTTTTTCATTTAGGGTGGACAAATGTTCTGCCTCAACATACTACTAGACTTGAACCACAAAGGGATGAGAATCTGAAGCACTCGTGGTTACAGAAGCGCTTCTGGATCACTGTGAAGCTCAAACTGAGGCAGAATCTCATCCATTCTTAGAACAAATCACCAAGGCATAAGCTGAGTAATAGTTTGCCCATAAAGACCAGTCGTTTGAGGGAGAAATGAAAGAGAAGAGCAGTTTTCATACATGCACTGCAGCTTTTGCAGACATTTAGATGACAAAGATGTGTGTAAGAGTGCAAATATCCAACTCAGACACAATGAAAAATCACAGACACTTTGAACAATAATTAAGCCTTCTTGCCTTTTAGTACAATGGAGGACATGAAACTTCTCCAAAAAAGTTAATTAAGTCCAGTTGCGTTCATTTGACACTTAGATAAGATGGGGATAATTAAAACAAAAACATCTTCCAGATAAACATCAGCTTTGTGGCATATGTGTTTTTTTTAAATCATGTCTGGATGCTGTTGTTACTTCCATCCATCCTCATCCGCTTTATCCGAGATCGGGTCGCGATCGGGTCGTGCTGTTGTTACTTGTGTAAATCAAATACAGCCTCAGAACAATTAGAAAGACTAAAGACTATTAATCTGTCAGTCAGTCTTGACAGCTGATTTAAATACACATTCATAATCCTCCATGTGGTTTTCAGTGGTCGAAACATGCTCATTTACATGTCATTTGTCACACTCGAGATTTTTAAACAAAAGATTATTCCATCAGCGCTAAGATGTTAAGGGATAAAACTGAACTGACTCCTAGATTCCTAACATGAGGAGCTGACAGCCTAAATGTGAGTCTTTCTAAACTGTTGTCAACTTAGAAAATCAGTTTTCACTGTTAATGCATCAAATTTCCTCTTAAACTGTAAGATAGAGCTAATTCAAAAGCTTGTCATGAGATTGTGGCTGTGACTTTTAACACATCAGTGATTGACATCATAGATAATGTATCCAGATGAGGAACCCTGCAGTAATCAGCTCTAAATGTTTTTCTTAATTCTCTCTAGAGCTGATGTAGTGGACACAAAGCTTCATTCATTGACTGGATGGCTTCATGTTTTTGCTTTAGGAAAAAGAGATAAGCTCAGAGTATTAAGTTGGATTTTCTAAATTAGGGTTCATGCACTAGTTCCAAATCACTTGTGCACATTTTGTAGCTCTTCTGCAACAATAATATAAAATATAAATACTTAAAATGTATGTAGATGCGTATAAAATCACAGCAATACATTTTACTTTCCGTATTGCACATCCTGGCATTACATCATCAGCTGAGCATTAAACTACCCAATTCTAACAAGTCTCATGTGTCCCCAAAATATGTATTTTAAGTTCCAATCCCTTAATATTAAAATGTAGACTATTCAGTGTACCATATCAAGCTGAGCCTCCTTACCCTTTCTGCTTCCTCAGCTACTTCCCGGAACTGTTCTATTGAGCTATAGCTCTCTGAAGGAGTGGCCCAAATAGCTCATCGGGGAATATAGGACCACCAAGAAGCTCATGCTTCTGAGATATGTGGAGCCACATGTCATTCTGCAGTATCGCATGCCAAGCCATGAATCTGGACAAACTAAGGGAGATATGGAGAGAGTCAAGATGACCGCCATAGCTTTGCTGATGTCTACAGCCTCGGGTAAAGAGTCTGAGCTTAGTGACCGTGTTGAAGACAGGTGAGAATAGTAGCAAAATGTTTTTTATGCCAACTGGGTAGCAAAGTAGTGTATACACTGTAGTGAGGGAAGCAGACTTCATAATGACAGACGGTTGGGTGTTAGCTTTGTATTATTCAGGTTTTGCTCATTATTCTGGGTAAGCACAATGTGTTTATGAGCGGAAAATCCCCGAAGCACTATGCAAATCAGTTTTCAAATGAAGATATAAAACTGTATTACACATGCAACAGTTACACTTCAGGATGGTGGAAACTAATGGTAATTAGCAGGATAGCAAAGCATCTTCAGGGTCCTTTATCAGCATCTTTTCACTCCTGCTGGGAAAGGGATCCCTCTTTAGTTGCTTTTCTAGTAGTCCCCAACCCCCACCCAAATGATGGACTTTTACTAGGGAGTTTTCCCTCCCACCTAAATCATGGGCCAAGAGTGTACAGCTTAAGACAAATTTGTAATTTGCCACATTGGGGTTTAATTAAATTTGACTTGACCTGGTTAGAAAGATAAGAGTGAAATTGTGTTGGGGCAGTTTCTACTCCCTCTCATGCTGGGTGTGACAATCTACAGTACATCACTTTTTTTCCTAGCTTTTATTGCACATTTCTTGCCGTTTGGGTATTAATCACCACTGGGCATAACATTTTATATTCTGTCTCCTACCTGTTCCATTGTAATCAGGTTCTCTTGCTATTGCATTATTTTTTGCACATTAAATACATTTTGGTACTTCAAAAGATGACCCATTAGTCTCCTCCTCTGCCATCAGTAATCTAACCTGTGTTCTCTGAGGGATATACACCAAAATGGGATGGATTTCAGAAAGATTAGGTGTTTTTGGCTTCAATCATCTATCAAGTTGCAGGTAATTTTCTTCTTGTAAAAGTAGCAATCAATGAGGGGCACTTCTGGTAAATTGAATTGGGTTAGATGGTGATTGGGGACAAGAATATGAATGAGGAAAATCTCTATTACAACATAATTTCATATGAATCAACGTAAGGCATTACATCCACATGCTACAGCAGGTGTAACATTGTCTTGGATAACAGGGTATATACACTATAGGATTCAAAGCCAACTGATGATGGATCTAAGTGAAGGAGTTGTCTCTTATTTTCTATTAAATTTACAATACTTCAGTTCAATTGTGCTTAAATTAGAGCAGAATGTTGCAGGATGAAAATAAAAGCTGTACCATTTCCCAAGAGCAGACCAAATGTGCGTATCTAAGCTTATTGCACAAGAGAATTACTTTTGATTTGATCATTTCCAAATTTGTCCCACCTTTCTACACAACTTAATTAGTTCTGATTGGATCTTGTGTCTCCAGAATATTTTCATCTCCTTTTAATTCATTGATGAAAGTGTCAATATATTTCATCATAATTAATTTCAGGGCGAATGTAGCTTAGGAGATCATCCATTAATTGGAAGGTTATTGGTTCGAAAAGTGCTATATAAGAATTAGTCCATTTGATCATTAACAGTTTTTGTCCCCATGCATTAGTTTTTAGTTATAATCTGGTTTTTGTTAGAAAAAAAGGTCATTAACGAAAACCATGATGAAAATTGGTCAACGAAATTAACACTGCAGCAGGGAAGTCATAAAATCTGTATGATGATCTATCTGACAACCTGGACAACGTCATTTGCTGTAGGGACCAGTCCCCAGCTCTGTCTTGTATTGGTGGATGATGGGAAATTACAAGTGGCATGTGAGAAAGCATAAGTCTAACAAGTGAAGAGTAACCTGGAGCAAAAACATACCCTAGATATAGTCTCCCTGTTGTCCTCCTCAGTGGTCACTTGCTAAATGCTTTAGCCATTATTGCATTCCATCTCCACAAACATGACTCGATAGATGATTTTTCTTTCACGTCAGTAGGATCTTTTAAAAACTTAATTAGGCTACTGAATCTTTTTCAAATTCAAATTCAAATTTTATTTGTCACATACACAGTCATACACAGTACAATATGCAGTGAAATGCTTACACAACTGCTCGTGACCTAAGGAAAAAAAAAAAAAGAAAAAAAAAAAAGAAAAGGCTATGAGTAAGATAGGAAATAAATATGAAAATTAAAAGGGGTAAATTTAACTAGGACGGAATAAAATAAAATATACACACATATCTCATATACATATATATACATATATATATATATATATATATATATATATATATATATATATATATATATATATATATATATATATATATATATATATATATATATATATATATATATATATATATATATATATATATATATATATATATATATATATATATATATATATATATATATATATATATATATATATATATATATATATATATATATATATATATATATATATATATATATATATATATATATATATACACACACACACACACACACACACACACACACACACACACACACACACACACACACACACACACACACACACACACACACACACACACACACACACACACACACACACACACACACACACACACACACACACACACACACACACACACACACACACACACACACACACACACACACACACACACACACACACACACACACACACACACACACACACACACATATATATACACACATATATACACACATATATACATACATATATATACACATATATATATATACATATATATATATATATATACATATATATATATATATATATATATATATATATATATATATATATATATATATATATATATATATACATATATATATATATATATATATATATATATATATATATACATATATATACATACACACACACACACACACACACACACACACACACACACACACACACACACACACACACACACACACACACACACACACACACACACACACACACACACACACACATATATATATATGAATTTGTTGAAAATAAAATAACTGTACAACACAAATTAGAATGAAGGGTAAATTTAACTGGGAAAGAATAAGATAAAATATATATGAATTAAAGTTTAAAATAAGGTAACTGTACAGCAAAATACACAATACACAGTATAGAAACATATAAGAATGTATGAAGAAATATGAATATATATATACACAATAACAGCAGCATTTTACAAGTATTTAAATGGAAATGAAGAAATATAATGTCCAGTGTTGTGCAAACCACATTGTAGGTGTCTTGTGCAGTGCAAATATGCTTAAAGTGATTAAGTGTAAACAAAGTCCAGACTGTCCAGTGTGTGTAAGAACCATATGTGTGGGTCCGTTCTATGTGGTGGTGTGATTGAGAGACTGTATCGCCTGCGGGAAGAAGCTCCTCCTCAGTCTCTCTGTGTTGGTCTTCAGGGAGCGGAATCGCTTTCCTGACCTCAACAGAGAGAACAGTCCGTTGTTGGGATGGCTGAGGTCCTTCACGATCTTCCTGGCCTTGGTCCAGCACCGCCTGCTCTAGATTGAGTGCAGGTCAGGGAGCTCGGAGCGGATGGTGCGCTCAGCTGATCGCACAACCCTCTGTAGAGCTCGTCTGTCCTGCATGGTGCTGTTCCCGAACCAGGTTAAGATGTTTCCCGTCAGGATGCTCTCTATGGTGCACGAGTAAAAGTTCCTGAGCACCTTGGAGGGCAGTCGGAAGTCTCTCAAGCGTCTGAGGTGGTAGAGGCGCTGTCGGGCCTTTTTCACTACGGTGTTGATGTGACAGGACCATGACAGGTCCTGCGTGATGTGAACTCTGAGGTATTTGAAGCTGTCCACTCTCTCCACTGGGCACTCGTTGATGACGGGGGTCTGGTAGTTCCTCTCCTGCTTAGTACTGAAGTCCACTATCAACTCCTTTGTCTTACTGACGTTTAGAAGGAGGTTGTTCCTCTGGCACCAGGTCTCCAGATTCCTAACCTCCTTCAAGTAGGCCGTCTCGTTGTTGTCAGAGATAAGGCCCACCACGACGATGTCGTCAGCAAACTTGATGATGGTGGTGGAGCTGGTAGTGGCCACACAGTCATATGTGTACAAAGAGTACAGCAGGGGCTCAGAACACACCCTGGGGGCTCCAGTGCTGAGAGTGGTGGAGGCTGAGACATGTCCGCCCATCCTTACTGCCTGTGGTCTGCCAGTTAGGAAGTTGGAGATCCACTGACACATAGATGAGCTGAGTCCCAGGTGCTCCAGTTTGGTGGTGAGTGTGGAGGGAATTATGGTGTTAAATGCAGAGCTGTAGTCGATGAAGAGCATTTTAACATAATTCCCCCTTCTGGTGTCCAGGTGAGTGAGTGATGTTGGAGGAGATGAGAGATGGCATCGTCTGTGGAACGATTTGAACGGTAAGCGAACTGTAGTGGGTCCAGTGTGTCTGGTAGTGAAGATTTTACAGAAGGTTTTTCAAACACAGACACAGTCAGTTCATTTCAATATGACATTCCCAATCTCACAGTATTGATCAATTAAGAGGTGATATTGAGTTGAATGCAATTTATTAACAGTTGAACAGGGGTGTAAACCGTGCAACAATACTTCTGACATAAGGATAGGTAGAACAAAATGCATGGATGGATGAATGAATGTTTAGTATTCTTGTATTAAGACAACTTAAATCCCTTCAAGCAACAGAATGGACCTTAAATTGATGATTGAAAGAAGTTATTTTTATACTATGTGACTAGTGGTGTTTACAGTATCATCACAGGTTTTCTATGCTGGATTTGTTTAGTTAGAAAAAAAGAAAAAGAAAAAATGGATTTGCAGATTTTATGGTGAAGTCTCATGTTTGTGTCTGTGATCTATAGCGCAAATATTATCAAAATGCATGCAGCTGAATTTATGTAGGTCAATCACGTGTTTCTAAAGTTTATCCACATAAATGCTTTGATCAGAAGATCAACTGCCACCAGTAACTGCAGAAAAAAATAAGACATGCTTTGTCATTAAACATCAGCGCAGTTAGCAGTAAATTCTGTCGCAAATGTTAGAGAGTCTGTTTCTGCCCTTGATTTCAATATTTCCCTCCTTATATCTTGCAAGAGCATTAGCTGCACAAATCTGAGTCCGTATCTGTTACACACAATCTTGTGAGGGCGCTTACTTCATAAATACCAACTGTAATTTTTGTACTTTGTATGTGGGTACAATGTATTAAAACCTATTTCAAATTTGCCCACCAAACTTTTGGTCATATTTGAACAAAGATTTCTTTTTGAAAAAATTACAAGTCCTGAATTAATTTCACATCTGTGGACATCCAGGTGTTTAAGCAGTGGCACCTGGTGATTTTCTGTGCTTGTATTTTATTTTGCATTCTGCACTCTGCATGGATATTTTCACCTTTCTGCACTCCTTCCAAGCTGAAAAATTGTAAAAATTATTACTTCTATAGTTATCACCAAAATATTAATTGACTGGCATGAGTGATGGAGACATTCTATAGAACATTTATTTTGTAAAAGCAATAAAGCATAATGAAAACACTTCACTACACCGCTCAGATATGTGAAAGCAGAACCTACAGCAGCTGGTTTAGCATGCTGGTCACCCTTATCAACAATGACCATGCACAAACTGTCACGGCTGACTCAGCCAATAGTTACAAATGGAACCAAATTGAACAAGGACAGCTAATAAATGTTTTAAAGTTTTTAAAACATTTTTGAGCAAGGAATGAGGTAGCACCTGTGGGGACACGCAACACATTCATGCTGATTTACAAGTCTGGGGGGGGGGTGAGTTCACTGAGGGAAAGACTGAGGCCAATCCTGATCATTCAAATTCCAAAGAGTCCACAGATTTTCACACAGATGAGAACTGATACAGTGTGCTTTCTTGGATTACAGGAGGTTTTCTGGGGGTGGGGCTTACTGGTTTGTTTCCTGGGAGATGATGACCAGAGGAGACACTAGAGGAATGGACAAGCTCGATAGAGACAGGTTGGATATATGTTGGACCAGTCTTCAGCCACCAGGGAAGCAGTAGGAATTAGGAAAAAGGACATTGGCACAAGGATGAATAGAGTTACCGAGAGGAGCCTGCTTCCCATGCTTAGAAGTCAGTCTATCTCGAGGAGACCGGATACAGAGGGTGAAGGTGATTGGGAAAGTAGAAAACACTCCACCCCTAAGGGGGTAACAGGTAGAGAGAAGCTCATTGAACAGAAGAGAGAACGTTTTCACTTTGGTTTTAACTATATTTTTAGATTTCAGTGGGTAAGTAGTTCCTTGTCTTGCTTGCCCTGGAGGAATGCTACTTGATTTATGAATATTGCAATTCATTTAACTTATATTGTTTATTAGCTATTAACTTAAACATACATCATCTGTGGCAGAAAACACTGTATTCTTAATTAAGACTAGCTATACCATTATTTAGCTAATGAAAAAAATCTGTTTAATTTATAAAGCTGTAAATGTTGTTTCCTTAAATAAAGGAAAAGTAGAGTCATTTTTGTGATTATTTCTAGAGTAGCACAGTCTCTGATAAGTGTTTGCATGCAAAAAATTATATTTGCACACATCATTAGCATCAGATGCTCAAGCTCCCCTTAGACAAAATGATCCTGCCAGTAAGCCCTGACCAGTCAGACAAATGCAGCAACACACCATCTCAGGATATTTCCTGGCAACCATGAAATGTTTGGTCAGACATCAATCTTTCTTTTTCCTGCAGAAATAGAGGTCGTGGCTTGTGACGTAAGAAACTGCCTGTCTGTGTTCCTAAGATGGAAGTCTAGCCCGATTTCAAGGTAGACTGCCCTGCTAAATTTAGGTGCTGTAATTCATTCATCACCCAGTTAGTGAATGCACCAGATATGCCCATTCTTCTTCCTAGGTGTTAAATCTGTCCTTCAGGGGCTTTGCCCATGACTTTGAAACAGTCTGCTGAACAAGGTTTCCTCAACAAATTTGTCTGCCTGTATTGTACTCCATAAAGGTTATCACAGTTGATCTGGCAAAAAGCTCACAATTAGCATGAAACAGACAACAGCACTTCATTGTCTCTCTTTAAAAAAAACACAACAACAACAACAACAACAACAACAACAACAACAACAACAACAACAACAACAACAACAACAACAACAACAACAACAACAACAACAACAACAACAACAACAACAACAACAACAACAACAACAACAACAACAACAACAACAACAACAACGCTAAAGATATTTACGTCGGTGGGTGCCACCCCACACAGACAGCAGTGAGAAATGTGGTCCATCAATATACACATGGGCCAAAAATGAAGGCACTTTGAGACCTTTTGAGCAGGAATCACTGCAACTGAACTATCACTAAAATTCTCCATACAGTGCTTTGTGCATTCATTAAGCCCTGGCGGAGAGCAGAGATCCTCAGACAAAGAAATTTTGTTCCGTTTTGTGCTCAGCTTGATCACTCAAGAGTTTTACTTTTTAAACAAAATGAGTCATGCATGCAGAGAAACAGCCAAGGTTCTTCAATATATTTTAAACTTAGACATTTGTTGATGAATGCAACTCTCAACTCACCCACACTTTCCATTCATTGCGACTCTATCAGGATCAGTAAAAGCACACTTCAATTCAATTGTGCGTCCAAGGCATTTATGTCTGGACGGTTTACCAATTCCTTTTGTTGATGACTGTGTGAAACTTGCATATTGCACAGTTTCACATTCAATGCCAGTTTTCAATGACAAGCACTTCACACATGACAGTGAAAGAGGACCACTTTCATATATGCTATCACAGAGTTTAAGTGGTTGATGCTAACAAATAAGAATGACAACAGGACACTGATGGAAGTCATGTCGGTGACTGCAGCCTGTTGGGAGCTGTAAGAACTGTATCATTAATTCAAGGAGGTAGAAATCTTGGCATTGGCATTTCAACTGTTATTCAATATTTGCTTATAGAAGCTGTGACTCCGTGTGACACATCAGTCTGGATGTGATATGTATACAGTAAACATATTTAGAAGTTTAAGTGTTTGGGTAGTTTTTAAAGCATTTTCACAATAAGAAATGCATTTAAAAAATTTTTTTGTAGTATGAATAGACTGGAATAGACCGTACAAGAACTACTATAATGTCATTGACTGGTTTTGGCCAAGATTTACAAAATTGACTGAATACAGTCAATTTTCTTTATACAGAAAACTGTATAAAGAGGTAAAGATAGAAAGGTCATTTCCAATACACTCTATAGAAGTCTTTTTGTAACCACAGCTACTGCCATCTGGTGGTACTGTAGTACATTCAAATACTGTACATTTTTTCGCGATTTTATATGTTTTTATTTGGTTCTAAATGAACTACACAGCAAACATTGATGCTTAATAACTCTTCGCTGACAGCTCTTTGTTAATGTCTAGTCAGTGTTTAAATGTTGTTCCAAAATTTCAAAATGAAGTGCCCGATAAAAAAAATCTAGTCGCAAATGTCTGTGTGACAGTCTGCAGAGGCAGACTGTGTGGGAGGAAAAAAAGAGGATCCAAAAGCAGACACTGGAGAAGCGAACTATGGTTTAACAAAAGGCAAGCCATTTATTATGACTGATTAAACATGAATGCAAAAGAAGGCAAAAAGCAGACAGGATGAAAACCAACCTGAACCTAAATTGGGAAATAACTAAATAAGCTATGAAAACTGTGACGAGAGACATGGAACTATGAAATAAACCGAACACGAACCTGATCAGTGACAAGAACTCTGAGACGTGACATGGCTAGAGATGAAACCAAACAGACAGCAAGAGACAGAGGACTTAAATACACAGGAGGGTAACGAGGGAAGTGGAAACACCTGTGAACACACCGCTGACACAAATGAAAATGATGATGCCACAGCCACAGGACGTAAAACAAAACACATAGAACATGGAGATACCTGACTCTTCAAAAATAAAACATGAAACACTGAGATGTAGACATGACAACACAAGCTAGACGATTAGAACACAGAACATGCGGAGAGACAAACATACAGGCATAACTGAAAGTAAAACACTGAGGACTCATAACCAAGGAGACATAGAAAACCCTGAACTAGACTCAAGCCAAACTAATAATAATACTAAAACTTATCATTACAACATAAGAAATCAAAAATACAAAAATACTCAAAATGCTGGGTCATAGACCCGCCCCCTGACAGTCTGTAATGTATACAAGATGTAGACTCCCAATAAGTCTATGATATACAATACACATTGAAACTTTTTTGTCTTCTTCATCTACAAAAAGGTCTTGCTCACCTCCTATTTTAATATTGTAGTTCCACCCTGTCTGGTCTCAAGTGCAATCCTTTTTATTTTTCCTGCTCTGTTGTCGTCCTCTATTTCTAGGAAGCTGAATTAAAGAGGTATATAAATACATTAAGGATTTCATTTTCCACTTACAAATGCAAGAATCCTGATTAAGATTTATGATGAGATCTACAATCGCAAGCCCTTAATTGCACTGAAAATGAAAGCAGTATGGTTGGGCTGTGTTAGTGTAGCAGCAATCAATTACTGGGTTCTCCCTGAATAGCATTAATTGATGTGAACACGCCTTCAGCTCTGAGCCCATTATCCAGCGATTACGTTGCAGAAAAAAAAAAGAAAAAAAAAAAGAATCTATTCATTTGAGCGATTTCACACTCCAAAAAACACACTTGCATATTTGGAGGAAAATAAATGATTAAGTGTGTTGCTGAGTAATGATGCACTTCTCAAGTATCCTGTTAATGAGACAGTTTGAGAAGTTAGTCAGTGAATGAAGCTTGTGAAAACATTTTGGGTAAGCTTTTGAGAAGTAATAAAGGACTTGATTACTTGGTGTAGTGCATTTTTCCCCTTGACCTATGCATGACACTATTTAAATTAAGTGAACAAAAACATTTGTAATCGAATTTGAGGCCAAACTAAAACATCCACTGAAGCTGACAAAGGCAAAACAAATACCTTAGGCTTGTTAATACACTTGCATGAGAGTCAATGAGCTTTTGGCAAGGAGAGCACTGGCGATAACTTCTCGTCCCTCCATCCACTGGGCAGACTTCGGCTAACAAGCCATTCAGTGGGTCAGTGGCAGTGATGAAGGAGATGGGCAGCGGCGTACCCTGAGGGGATGCATTAGTCAGTGTTTTAATCGTCGCAATGATAATCATCTGTGGCAGGAACTGCAGGGAGGCAGTTAGGGCCTATTTGCAGCTCAGTCAAAAGTGCACATACTCAGATTAATGATCTTCTGCACTGTGTGAAGGAACAGTGGTGGTGAGGAGGAGGTGAAGGGGCGGCAAGACCATAACTGCTAACTTGTCCTTGATAGTGACCACGGAGATGAGTTTGATGGTTTGGATGAATTTGTTAGACTTAAATTAAATTATAAATCAATGTATGACAGTTGAGTCTGACCCCAGGTTTTAAAATATATTGTAAATTAAACAGTTAAAACTGTAATTAATATTTGTGTTATACATGAAAAGAAAATGTAAAAAATTCAAATGTATATGAAATCCCATTTCCTAGTTTGATTTTAAGTTAATTTCTTGGCCGCATGGGGCCATAATCCATCAATAAGGATTTATTAAAGTCTATTTTCGGGGAAAACTGCCTCCTCATTATTTCTAAGCAATTACTCTAATTACCTGTCCATAAAATTTACTACTGTTGCTAATCACTACTATGCTGTTTAACAAAGCTACTTTTCGAGTTACTTGCAGACAGGGGTTCCAAATAGCATGCACTTTGAAATAAACAAAAAGCAGAGGTTTATTGTCAGAAGGGGAAAAAGTGTGCCAAAAATATTTTGTTTATATTTAAATACATTTTAAACTTAGCATTTTCTATTTGTGTCCATTACATTTAAGCTAAAGATCTTCTTATGGTCTGAAATTCTTTTTTTTTTTCTTATTTGTTGAGTCTTGATTCCTGTCTTTATTTCATAGATGGTTTCTTGTTGACCTTGATTTAAATCAACAATCAATGTGGTCAAGGAAAGAATGAGGACTCAAGAAAAGAGAACTATGGTACAGAGAGAATCTGACTGCAATAACACTATGAATAATGTGACGCTGGATGCTTGCTGTAGTGAAACTACATTATCCATAAGATGGATTACAAAAAGTGTCCTTACTTCAGTCAAGTCTGTTCTTACCACGTTATTTCTGACAGATCATACAAATGAGAACCACCTGTGAAAAATATAATTGCATTACATTTTATTATTTTAAAAAAAGGAACATATGCTGGGATTTAAAATTAATTAGCAATGACTGATGCAGACTTGTCTTAAACCTTTGATAAGTCAATATTTTTTCTTTTTTCTTTTTTAGATGGATTGTGTTATGGTCACAATGTCCACAGGTCACCTGGGTGTTTAACAGGCTTTTATTCAAGGTTTAAGATATGTCAGGAATTCATGGTATCAAATTACATAATTAATTTACACCATCTGTAGAAGTGGTAATTGGCAAAAATTCCATGCAGAAACAGAAACCCCATTCACACCACTAAATTCAGGTGTTCCAGTCACTTCCATAGCTATTCCATGGTGCATTAAATCAAGCAACTGGGCATGCAAACTGCTTAAGAATTCTTAAGAAAGAATAGGTCTCAGGAGCGCATGAATCATTACCAAAAGAACATTTAATCCACATTTGAAACTGCTGCTAAATTTAAAAGCTATGTAAATGTGAATTGAAGCTTTCCCACAATGCCTAACAGCTATGTCTATGTGACTAAACTGGATAAACAGTAACATCTGAATCAGAGTGAATACAGCAATCACACATCTTACAGCCAGAACACTTGGACTCATTTTTGACTCTTCTGGATTTGGTTGTTTGGTTTGCTTGGTTATGTTTTAGCATTAAAGGTATATGATTTAAAGCACCAAAAATATTTGGATAGGTTCATGGGGTGAGAGGTGCTTTGGTTTAAAATAACCCTTTTATAATGTTAGACGCATGTTAAAGGACAAACTTCTCCCAGATGCAACACACTTGTCCTACATTCCTATGTTTAGTACACTTACGAGTCATTGGTTACCACAGTTACTCATCTGTAGCCAGCAAATAATTTTAGCTCAATCATACCATCTACATGTACTTTTGATATTGAGAGAGTCATTTTTAACTCTTTTGGACTGCACTTCATGTTGGAAATATATGATAAATAGTCAAAATTATAATTTGAAGCCGATATTTAGTCATGACTAAGCGTAAGGATATTATGAGCTGGGAGTAAAACCACAAATGATTTTTGATAAAAAAAATCTAAAAATCTAAAAATAGGCATAAATGAAAACGTACCAAAGTAAAGCGATCGCTCTCCTTGCATCGCAGACAATGCTATCATAAATCTCATTGTCTATTTGCATTCATCATTTTCATCACTGCCATCTTGTGGCCATAGTTGGTATTGTTAATAAAAGCCATGCTTGTTTCATATTCATGGGAAACTGTAGCTGTCTCCATTTCACAAGTGTGCCTGTGTCCCGTTAATGACACGGGACAACCACTAGTAATATGTTATGGCATATGATGCTGGCCTAAAAATGAATAAAAAGTATTCAGCTCAGTTTGCCTTTCTGTAAAAATCACAGCATGCCACAAGTTTAGACACTGTCATGGGTGCTACAGTGCTTACACCATGTAGGGAACCATGTAATGTATAAGATTTATTATTTGCTCTCAAAACAGTGCAAATGATGCAGCATTTTTCTGTATTATTGTGTATTTTTTTCATTAGCCAACTAAATACACTCCACACTCTGAGGAGAAACACAGGTCCTATTTTGTTGTTACCACATGGTGCCTTTCAGGTTTGTTTCCAGCCAGGTAAGCAGTTCTTAATGTAATTCATCATTTATCTTCAGCTGCTTTCCTGTAACACAAAGCTTGCCTCTCATGACATGAAGTGGTTCATTTACCACAACTGTATAACTGCTGGCTCCTTTTGCATTTGTAACTTTAGATATTGCCACGCAAGGCTTCTAGCCTATCAAGACTGATTGATTGCAGGCTTGTTAGATCTATTATGGTTAAACAAATGCTATGCTACAGCTGGGATCCTTTTGAATCGCAGTTAAAGTATAACATACCCATGTTCTGTTCACAAGGTGCGGGATCTAGCTTTTTTCTGCAGTTGCATCTGCAGGTTTAGAAAGTGAAAGTCAAACCTTAAAACTAGAAAGAAGTGAAGGTTGTGTTTGATGGAGGAATGCAGCTAATCATTATTTTCATTTCATCAATTAACCTGATAGTAATTTTCAAAATTAATTGCCTGAGCAGTAAAAAGAAATTCTCATGAGAGCAGAACATATTAAATCATCTCAGTATGTTTAATTCCATAGATTAATTTTAAAAAACAACCTCTCTATAATTAAAACCAAGCGATGGCTCATTTTTCTTGTTTCACAATGCAAACCTGTTTTCCGAATGGAGGAGAAATGTTGTTTGTTGAGCAAGGAATGGTATGGATGCAGTGATGAATGTTGCATATCAGAATTCACAGGGAGCAACTATATTGTGCCTCACTTGGACTCAATCTCATAATATTAAATCCGTCAGGCATAATTGGTTTCCTACCAGATTAAAACATAAAACTGCAGGGAAGACACTGTTCCCTGTTCACCACCATCTGTGCTCTGTGATGTGTCATTGCACCAAAACCTAATGAATTATTAGGTCATTAAGATGACTCGTAATCTACCACCTTTTAACTTTTGATGTTTTAACTCCATTCACTTCCTATTCTGCACCGTAATTGACCTGTGATACCTGTCACTCTTTTTGCTGCACATTTCCCTAAAGATTACACAAACAAATGATCATCTGGTTACTGTTCCTCTGGAGCTATCAGCCACAGGACAGCTGTGTTTCCCAGTTACAGCCAAAGCCTGGCAGGATCCCCAAAGCACACTTCAAACACTGCTCAGTTATAGAGACAGAACTCCCCTGCATGATGCATATGTGCTGCTGATCAAAGCTTCAAGCCATTTTGTCTTCTGCCGAGGAAATGGCAAGGGTGTTGTTTTCATTCATATTTAGCTGCTGGACACGTGGATAGGGAAACACTTGAGGTGTGATCACTACAACTTTTAGCCTTATCCTATGGTATTATGGTCATGGGCTGGTGTCAGTGACTGAAATCTCAAGATTTTCAAATTGGCCTTCAAGGTAACTGTTAGTCATTCACTGTTTTATTGGAAAAATCTAACCTAGTGAACAAACCATGTGCAAACAAAAGTTCTTAGCTATAAAGTTGTTTAAATGTTGCTGCAGGTCTTTGCTTTGTTGTACATGAATTCTGTGTATTGAACATTAACATATTTTGCTTCTTTAGGACTGTAATAAATCATTGTTTTCCATTTTGATTTTTGGGTAAGTTTACACATTAATTTCTAAAGGATGGAGAAAAAAAGACATCTGTTTTTACCAGAGCAGGATTTGGAACAATAATAAGAATAAAGGCTTAAAAAGCAACCCACATTACATAGCTATTGTGGGAAAAGTCACTGATTTGTAAAGTCCTATTTTGGAATCTTGATTTCGCCTTATGGCCATCATCACCTTAATCATAACGACCCTATTTGGATGAGGGTGGAGGTTAGCTAACACCAACCCAGATATTTGCTAATTAGTGCTCAGTAACAAAGAAAAAATGAGAACTTCACCCTCCAGAATAGGAGCTGCCATAGTCTGTAATTGTGAAACAGACTAGGAGACAACAGCTCACAGTTCACATGTTTGTCACTAGACTGGAAAGAGTCTCTCTTAACTCAAGACAGCAAGCTTGGAAGAGAGGGAATGGGAGTTAGATTCAGTTCATAGTATGGGTGAGCGACACAGTAATGAGCTGATTTATTGTTGTTTTTCAGTCACTTACTTGGGACAGAAACAAAGCCACTGGTCAGATCTTGGGAGGAAACCAAATCTACAGGAAGGTGAGCAGGCAGGTGGGTCAAGAAGGTGAGTATTTGGCCGAAATCTTCAAGAAAAAGCAGACCAGCTCAATGGAGACTGGTAAGGGAATCTAGTTTTGTAGCTACTCTTCAGCTGCATGGGAAACACTGGACCAGGTGTCTGGCCCACATAGGCAGAGCCTAGGTAGACTAAGCTCAGTCTCTTTGGAACATAAAATGTAAGGAATCACGGGAAACAAGACTGACCAGTGCAAGCTATGACAGAGAATGAAAAATCAAAAACAGTAATTATAGCAATCTGAACAGTATACTTTCTTGTAGTGAATTCCAAAAAATCTTGGCCACAGTGGAAGCAATGGAATTCAGTTTAGCTGTCACGGTCCAGGTGAGTCACCAGTGTTTTTCCACCACATTACGGTTCCTCCCCCGGGTGGAGCATTCAATCAGTACACCTGCCACTGTCACCTGTGCAAGATCTGGGCAAATCTGCAGCCGGTATTTAAGACCAGCGTTCGCATCTCTTCTTCGCCAGTTTGCCAGCTAACCAACCTCTGTAACTCCTCATGCTGCTCCAAGCTCACAGGCTAACCATCCCTCACCTGCCTGCCCTTCTGCCACCCATTTCTCTGGACCATTGGATTCACCAGGTTGGACTTTCTGTACTCAACTGTCACTGGACACTCACCCGGCCTTCTAGACCTCTGCTTGCGCCATACCACTCTGTTTACCACTGCGCATAAGAGACCGCTAGCGAGATCCTCCCTGTGTTTGCTTTTGTGTTGATATAATAAAGAGTTTTGAACCTCTATCATTGCTCCTGCTACCACATCTGGGTCAACATGTGCATACTGGCCCCTGGGCCCCTTAACATTAACCTTCTTTAAAAGGCAACTTAGTTTGATCATTAACAGTTATGAAAGCTCTTACCTTACCAACATGTTTGAAAATAATGGATAAGACTCCGTTCATAATAAAGTGACTCAAGGAATATGACAAGTAGTCCATATGAGGCTTACATAACACGATTTATTATAAGCTAAAAAACCCCCAACAACTAATAAAACAAAAACACCAATGGATGTTGATGTTGACAATATAAGTCAGAGACCGAATAGTATATCTGGGTAAGTTTTTATAGCCTAAAAGGCTCAGATGGGTTGCACCAGCTGATGATGTTTCAATGCCACAAAATGATCACTGCAGAATAGCCCAGACCTTCCTTGGAGACAGTGGGAGGAGCATCACACAGTGTTGGCATCCAAAAACAAAATGGTGAATAAAGACAAATATGTGCTGGAGAACAAGGATATTACTTCTTGTTTATATTATTGACTTGTGTGGCTTTCAGCTGACTGATAATGTTCATTTATGTCTACTTGCATTCTAATTCACTGTGGTTTTGGTAAGCTGTTTCAGAATTTGTTTACACATTTGAGAATCCCTTGTTCCAACTGAAAAAAGCATCTGCTCCTGAGAATTTATGCAAACATGTATCTCACTTTTTCTCATTTGACTTGGGGAGGCAACCAAATTACCTCTTGTTTTCCCCGGTGCCCTTTCCCTTCATCCTACATTTCCACTTCTCAACCTTGATCACAGATATGTTTTTTTCTTCACAGGGAGAGATCTGAGTGGGAGGGTAGTACCTTTCACAAAGGGGAGCTAAGTCACAAACACCACACTGACAAGTGTATTCACAAAACATAAGTTGTCAGTGGCTGGACATGTGTTTTCAGTGTCACAGAGAAAAATAACATCCTCTCTGAGGCTTATTGTTTTCTTTTAAGATCTGATGGCTGAGAGGGAAGATTCATGTCCTACTTGAGGACAAAATGGACAAAAAATACTGCTGTTGAAAAGCCAAAAATGAACATGTGTTGTTTTCTGGGGATGAGAAAATACATTTAGTTTTTCCACTTGTCCATAAGTTTGGCTTGTGTTGTGTTGAGATGATGCTGGCACTCCGAAGAAACAGATGCCTTTCATTAGCTGCCATTTCTTCTCTGTGACATCATACAAACATATTCCTGCTTCCTCCCATGGGTGATTGCAGGTCCAATGTTATTTTTTGCCAGTGATGTGCAGAGTGTGTGCGACAGAGAATGATAAACAGGGAGATTAAACACAAAATAGGACAATGAGATTGAGGATGCATGACAGGGAAAGAGTGAAAGATTTCTGTTCCAGGAGGAAGAGGACTTATCTGAAAACAGGTTTTATACTTACTCGCAGGAATAAAAACTCAGGTTATATGGCACTGTGCTGGTCAGGCAGACCGATCCAGTAGATTAAAGCAAGACATCTGGCTTTGATGCTTCTTCTGCTCTATGGTGACTGAAGTGGAGCCGGATGGTTGAGCTGGATTGTTGTTTTGCCCAGTGCTCAAGTGTCCTCTCATCCCTGGATATAGAAGTAATAGCTCTTCCACGGTTTGGATGTAGAACCAGGGGTCATCTTACAGTCATGTTCTACATGAGGCTCTGGTATCAGGACTGTTAGGATTCATGGTATATATCTATGTGCATGCAGTGCATTCTCGTGGTGTCACATTGCTTTTTGATGGACAGGCTGTCAAGATGCCAGCACCTCATTTGCGTAGATTTGAGGTCTAGGCTACTTTATGGAAATCAGGCTGCAAAAAATTCACGAAAAACTTTGAAACTAGCAGTTGTCAATTTCAAGCAAGACAGATTGAGTCTTTGCAGAATTTATTACTTGTGTTAACTGAAATGCATTTTCCCACATTGTCCTGTGTCAAGATGGCACAGCAAAAACAGCAAACTTTTGATATTGAATCAATGTAACTATGTTAAAGCGATGGTCGTCTATGAACCTTTTTTAAGCATATAGAAAAGCTTTAATTATAACAGGAGTAAAATAAAATATTTATTATATTTATATTATAATTATTATATTTTAATCTTCGTCTTCAGATTTCATCTCTGATTTTTGTGGAAGATGTGATTCTGCAACCTTCACTGAATGACAATCTCCAGTTTGGACAGTTTGCAGATGAGTATGAAGCGGCTGGGAAAAGAACTACCAGTGCCCAGTTGGTGTTGGGAATGAGCTGCTGCCCCAAATGGAATTTCTTAAAGTATCCTGTGAGGGAAGTAAAAGATTGACAGAGGAAGTGTTGCAGCACCTGTCTGTTGTGGTAAAGAAATAACTGTTATGAAAACAAAGCTTTTCTGTTTACTGGTTGATCTACATTCCTACTCTCACCTATGTCCAAAAGTTGTGTGTATAAACCAAAGGAAAGCTTTCTTTTGGTTTATACAAAAAAGGTGTCTGAATGCCCACCAGAGATTGGATTAAGAGCTAGGTTGATTCACGAGGGGCTCAGAGAAGAGAAAGTACTTCTCTACATTAAAAGGAGACATTTGAGATTGTTGGGGCATCTGACTAGAATACCTCATAGATGAGATGTTTTGGGCATGTGAGACTGGGAGGAGCCCCAGGCGCAGAGGAGGACACAATAGAGAGATTCTATCTCAGCTAGTTTTAGTTTTCCTCTTTGCCTAGACTGCTGCCCTCTGCAAGCTGAACTCAGATAAGTGGCATAAAATGGATGGATGGATGGATGGTGGATGAAAACAGTAGAAAAAAACACCCCAGTGATAATGAAAATAAAAGTACTCCTCACTAAAAAATTCACCTATATCAAACGGAAAAGTCAGTAGCCTATAATGTGTTGTTGTTGGTTTGATCCTTGATTTCTTATGTATTAACAAGGAATAAGACTTTAAATAATAAAATTTGTTCTTGTGTAGATATGATAAAGTATATTTACATAGCAAAATAAACTGCCTGCAGCAGAGTAATTTATTTATTTTTTAGAAAAGTTGAAAGTTTCAAATAATTTTTGAAAGCAGCCTTTAGGTGATTTTTTTTTAATCATCTATAATGGAAAATAAATTTAAGAAATTAAACAGACATTAAGACCCAGTGCCTGCATGTTGTAAATGAAGTGCTTTCATGGTTGTATTAAAAATGATTCAGAAATAATGTATCTTATCACATTTAATAAACCTCAGGGGCATAGTGGGCTTTGATGAGCGACTGAGTGTTTCTACATACTTTAATAGTTTATCAGAAAAATCCATATGGCATTTATAGTCAGTGAAATCTTAATTTTTAGTTCGTTGACAGGCTTATGGGCATGCATGAGAAAGAACTGCACATCAGTACTCAATGTAAGACGTGACTGGGACTAACTTATTGGTGCATTACACATATACTGTACAGTCTGAGCTGACTTCTGAGAGTCTCTGAGTCTTTTGTGACTGATGCATGGAGAAAAGACTGACATTTTTAAGAACACTTTTTGTAGAAAAGGGAGATCTTTCTACATGACAAGTTGACCAATTTATTTAGTTTGTGTTTATTTTTAAGTCATCTTTAGTTTAGAAGATCAATAAATGCATCTACACAAGCACCAAAGATGAATTCTGCTTCTGAAATATCAGTAGTTGATAAATTCATTCTCTCTTGCTGTAGGACAGCATGAGTAATCACACGTTATCTGCATTAGACACATTAATGGCTGATATTTACAGAGAACATCACACAGAAATGTGTCATCATCTAGTCAGGTCTGGGTGATAAAGTCTTATGTTTTTTTTCTTAGTTAACACCAGCAAAAGTAAGAAAGATAAATCAAGACAGTAAGGTCATAAGCTGGATGTCATGGCATACTTTATACAGACTATTAGCCAATGTTGATTGAAATACCAGCACATCAATGAAGAACACTTTCACTGACAGGATTAATCACTCTTCTGCTGTTAGCAGTGCTTATTTGTGTGCTGTCTTCTTGCTGCTGCTGATGTTGAGGGGCATTAAAGTCTGAGAAAATTAAGGCCATCAACGCATGTGTCATGCAGAGTGGCTGATTGCAGAATTCCCACATCAGGGAGCAAAGTCCATTACCATTAGTTATCCACCGATATGTGCTGCTGAGAGTCACGGATGATGGAAGGAGGGGATGCCGAGGAGGAAAAGGCAAGAGGGGGTGAGATGGAGACAAGCTAGGCAAGACACAACAGAGTGGGAAAAGAGAGTTCAATAGAGCAAGCTAGATTGAAAAGAAAAGGCACGGACACATACATAGCTTGGGAGGAGACACAGGGGTGAAGAGATAGTGAGGGGAGAAAGTGAGAACAAAAAAGTGCTATTGATTGTCGCCTCTGCACCTGCCATACTGAAAGGAAAAAGTACCAGACAAAATGAAATGTCATCATTGGGGAAGAGACTGGCAGGTCCCCTGACTCATCTCCCGCAAGGGCCACTCCGGCTGTCATCCACCATTCCCTCCAACATTCATCAACATTCATCTCCACTTACCCAGAGCGAAATTCATCTGACGGAAGCACATGCAAAAGAAATAATAGTGGACTAACATCAATCATTTCACACACAGGGAAGAAGTCTTTGTGTTCACTTTTCTAGGTGATAAACAAAGAGGGTGACTTTCTGGGAGACTAACACTTTTTTTTGTTTATTGTGCTGATGGTCATAACATGCTTCTACTTTGACATGCACAACCTTCACAGCAGTCACAGCAGTCATATTTAAGGAATTATTGCCCTTATGCCAAGACCTAAACCTGAGGGAAAAAGAGAAGTCTCACACTAATTTTGAAATAGTCAGTGGAGTAAATCAGTTTTACCAGTGGAATGCTTGCATAGCATGACGAGTATAAGCACTGTTGTTATGGTTACCTACAGTTCAATTTTTCCTTATCACGCATCATTAATATGATGAAAAACATACCTTCTAGGTTCTTTCAAGCTGTTTTTCAAATGAACTTTTTTTGTAGCCAATTTTCCGTCTCCAGGAAAAGGAAATACTGTTAAAATGAATCAAGTAATACACACACACACACACACACACACACACACACACACACACACACACACACACACACACACACACACACACACACACACACACACACACACACACACACACACGAATTGTTGTGAAACTGCGTAGGATGGTCAGTTCTACCAATTTAGACCCATTAGCCAAACCATAAAAATCCAAATGCAGATGCCACAGCTAGACAGATAGATGTTAACAAAAAGCAAACCTTTATTCAAGCTGAAGGCAAAGTCCAGAATCTCAGAATCTATAAGAGAAGCAGCAATCTAAATATTAGAACTGATGGAGAGCACACACGGAAAACATTAGTGCAACATAACAAGGACAAAGGGAGGATTTAAATACACAAAAGGAAGATTAGGGAAATGGGAACCAGGTGGGTAAACATATAGGTGCAAACAATCAAGGGATAACAAGATAAAGAAGAAAAACTAAATGCAAGACAAGGGACAAAAGACTAACAAAATAAAAATAAGAAAAATGACAAAACACAGAGATGGAGACTAAACAGGAAGACACAGGAGAGGCAGGATAAACAAAAACTCCATCCATCCATCCATCCATCCATTCATTTTCTTCTGCTTATTTGGGGCTAGGTGCAGCAACCTGTGTGGAACTCATTCTCATATCTGCCATTTCACACTTGTCTGTGAACTGGCCACCGCCCGATGAAGCTAACAGAGCCACATCATCTGGAATAAGCAGAGATCAGAATCTGAGGCCACCAAGATGCAAGCCTTCTGGTTGTTGTCACGTGCAGTCATGAACACCCTTATGTTTGAACGTGTTCGTTAGGGACAAATTGTGGTTCACGCAAGGTTCAGTAACAAAACACCATTCGGGTTCAGATCAATGAGGCTATTCCTCCCAATTACACCTCTTCAGGTGTCACTGTTATTGCCATCATGAGTGTTGGAGCCTCCCAATAAGATGGCAGTCTTCAGGTCGAGCACCTTTGATCACCCTACCCAGAAACTCTAAGAAGGCTGGGTATTCTGAACTGTTGTTCGGTGCATAACAGAAAACCCATTCTCCAACCTAAAGGCATAGGGAACCAACCCTCTCTTCCACAGGTAAAAACAGAGTCCAGCCCCTCTCCAGGAGACTGGTTTTAGAGCCTAACCTGTGGGCTGAGATGACCCCAACTATAGTTAGCCAGTATCTCTCAACCTTGTACACAGCATCAGGCTCTTTCCCCACCAAAGAGGTGACGTTCCATGTCATAATCATCAGTGTTAGTAGTCAGGTATTGGTCCGCCAGGGTCTCTGTCCTTGACTGTCACCCAACACACACTGCACCTGACCTCTGCAGGCAGTGGAGCTACAGGAGGGCGGGCCCATGGCTCCCTGGCTCCATGGTGTAGCCTGGGTAACCTTATCCTAAGCAGGGTAACTATTCCCTTGCTCTTGCACTCAAAAGGGTTGTCTGAATCTTTTCCTGGTCCTTTACCCAGGACCAATTTGGCATGGGAGACTCTACCAGGAGGCAAAAGTCCCCTGACAGCATAGCCTGTGGGATGCCTAGGATTCTAGACCCCTGCACCACAATAAGGCAGCGATTCGTGCAGGGGTAAACAAAACAAAAAACAAACAAAATCCTCAAATAAATAAAAGCACAGCTATAATCATGAATAGGATGATAACTCAAACCAGAAAGGAAATAACTTTTATGAGAAAAATACAAAATTCTAAACATCACACCACAAAACAAAACAGGTTCTATGATAGGTTCGACTCTTCTTATTTTAAAAAGTACCATATTGGAAAAAAAATGTATCAAAGTATATATGAAAATAACCATCCTGATCTATTACCACAGTAAACTCCTGCTTATATACTTGCTTCTCTTAATACAGTGTGATGTTTATTTTAAAAATTAGGGCCCCAGAAAAGCAGACTATACTTACTTTTCCAAATTAATTTTTTAAAACCTGTTTTTAACTCTTTAAGACCTACCATAGAACCAAGTCCGCCAGAGCTTATCTTTACATTTTTACATGCTGTAGTGCCATTTTTGGGAGCATTTCAAGTTGCTATACATCAATACAACCATTATAGCCCAAATTTTAATCATATGTATGCATTAAGTGCATAGTAATTACATAAATTGCAAAAAAGTGCAATAAACTACAAAAAAATGAAAATCATTTTTGTTTTTCTTTACATATGTTTCTAGTTAGAGAAATTTCAGCAGTATATCCCTCAAAACTGTAAACACAAAAAAGTTGCACAAAATAGTTTCCAACAACAGGAAATTTATTTTGAGTGTCTTCATAGTTTTATTTTTGAGATTGTTTATATACTGCAGGAAAAACGAAAATAAATATAATCCAGATTTGCAAAAAAACAGCATGTGGATCAAAATAAACTATTTCCAGCAGTGCGATTTGAGTTCTAAGCATCCCAGGAACTATTCAGAAAAGCATGGAGTCAAACATGACTTTTAAATACACCAGTATAGGTTTATAAGGCCCTGAAGGTAAAAAAAACAAAACAAAACTACATTTCCACGAAAATGACGTCACTTCCAGTTTTGGGCAAGTAATGGCAGTCATGCGATAGTTCGCGCTGACGTCTATTCCAACGTAGGAAGTGTTTTGAACAGCTGATCGGATCGGCAAAGCGTGTTTCTGGAATATTATGTTTTTGTTCCTGAAAATTCTTTTAATGCAATTTTTGCAAAGCTATATGTGGAAGGAAACCGTGACCTAGGACAAGTTGATGGCATAAGATGTAAGTACAACTCCTCCGGTTTCATATGCAAAAAAAATTATTACTATCTTACGTGGTTCCGGTTCTACAGGGATTTAAAAATAGTTACGCAAAACGGAGCGTGACCGCTCTGACCGGTCTTAAAGGGTTAAGGACCCTTTTTAAAATTGGCAGCCCAATAAATACTAACCTACTGATACACCTTACTAACCAGCCTATCATTAGTTGATCAGGTCTTCCATATTATCCAAATATGGCCTTATTAAAAAAAACTAAACTAAATCAAGGCTTCAGAACCATGGTCCATTAAACAATGGCCATCATTTGTATACAGTTTATGTAATGCTGGTTAAAGTAATTGACCTAAAGCTGAACTAAAGCATGGCACAAATATATTTAATTATATTATATTATGTTTTAATTATATTTAATTCTTTACTTAATTGTATAATTACTACCACCTTTTCATGAGGGAACAGAGTGGGCCAGTCCAACTGACAAACACTATGAATCTTTTCTGTTAAAAACAGCTCATCACTTTCCACTGGAAAAAAAAGACCTTTTTCTTTATAAGATAGTCATGTTAGTTTTATTATTAGTTCCAACTGTGGATTTCTTGGATGTAGAAACCAGTAGATGATTTGTATTATTTAAATGTTAAGTGTTTCATTATTTATGACTGTTTAATTTTGTTTAAAACTACACATAATAGATGCAGTCTAAAATGTAAAGGGACTTGGATTCATAAAAAAGGACTGTTGAACTCCCACCTTAGTGGCCATTATATAAATCTATATAATGGCACTTTGCCTTCTCAGTTTTTGGCTTTTATCTTTGCACTTCTCTCTACCTGAAAAGCTCTTCAGTTGGATGGCAGTGTTTTCCACCATCATTTTCAAGGACCTCTACACAATGACACTGGAAAGGAAATAGTGTCTCTTCATTGTCGGAACCAATGCAAATGTCTCCTTTTAATCTCTGCAGGAATGAAAGTGTTTTCACACTGATTCTTGACCCCTTTCGGCTGTCAGATATTTAAGCAAGCTGAGTTTTTGTTTCCACCTGCACAGCTTTCTCTGACAATGTCACGCTGGGATAGGAAGATAAAGAGAGGGAAGGTTGAGGGTATATGGCTCTAACATCCCTCCTGTCTGCTTCACTTGATTTCAATTTGGAATGTACTGGAAACAGGCATTCTTTTCTGGGCTGATATTACCATGTGCAGTTTACTGATATCTTTAATGGAGATAGGTACCTGGCTCATCAGCACTGACTAATTTTGAGTGAGCGTGAGACTTTATTTAAGAGATCCAGGAAAAATGTACGTGTTTTTTCTTCGACACACTCTAAAGCTATAAAAAATGCAAACAGTTGCATCTCCTTATTGACCTGCAGACTTTACTGCTGGAAATGTCATATTTGCATGGGGTCATGTTTTTTACACCAAGATTTGTATGGCTCATAACAATATGTTGGTGAAAAAGACAGATTTACATCTTTAAAAAAAAAATCATCATAGATCCTTTACTTCACTTCATTATGTTTTTACATGTTTGATCACTACAGTCAAAAATAAAGTTTGTATTTCCATATACAGTAGTTAAAATTTGGCTTGGTTCTGGAATGTGGCCACTCTTCTACATGCAAAAGGTGAACATAAAGATCAGGAAGAAGATACCTTCTTATTATTCCATTGGCTGTTGTACATGGGAAGCTGGAAGTGAGAAAAGCATACCAGCAAGGGACCTGTACTCTTCAGAACAGAGCAGGTATCAGTGGTCATAGATATCACACTGAGGTTGTTAAACACAATATAACAAGGAAATGCTTGGGTGGAGATGGCTTCCAAAGCGGCCTACAGGTGCAGAGCACTTTGAAATGAAATGAAATGAAATTTATTTCGGTCAGCAACAACAACAACAACAGATTATCATTCTACATAAAAGTACTCAATCAAGCAGTAACCGAAAAAGGAATAGGCTGAAACCTTGTGGCTTATAATTATCCTATCCTTTACCCCCATCAAATCCTTAACCAAGAAAATAAATAGCATTGATAAATAAGTTACATAACAGTTTGAAAAGAAATCAATGATAAATCAATAAATTAAATCAACACAAAATTATTCATCAAACCTAATTTCTATAACCTTGTATGATACAAATTTTTAAATTCTTCCTGAAAAATGACAAAGAAAAACACATCTTCAGTTCATCATTAAGTCCATTCCATAATTTCACTCCCAAAACTGACACATATCTACAGGGTGGGCCATTTATATGGATACTCTGTAATAAAATGGGAATGGTTGGTGATATTAAAGTCCTGTTTGTGGCACATTAGTATATGTGAGGGGGCAAACTCCTCAAGATGGGTGGTGACCATGGTGGCCATTTAGAAGTCGGCCATCTTGGATACAACTTTTGTTTTTTTCAATAGGAAGAGGGCCATGCGACACATCAAACTTATTGGTAATGTCACAAGAAAAACAATGGTGTGCTTGGTTTCAACGTAACTTTATTCTTTCATGAGTTATTTACAAGTTTCTCTTTGTTCACAGCCATTGACATGTCAAAGAGGTTAACACGTCTGGAGCGGATCGAAATTGTGTTGATATCTGGTGAACGCAGTAACCGGGTCATTGCAGCAGATTTCAATGCAAGACACCCTACGAGACCACCCATCTCCCATGCTACAGTTAGCAAACTGCTTGCTAAGTTTCGTGAAACTGGTTCAGTGTTGGATTTGCCAAAATGTGGACGCAAGAAAACTGTCACTAATGAAGAAACATCAGTGGCTGTCCTAGCTTCATTCAGCAAGAGCCCACAGCGTCGCACTCGCCACATGTCACTGGAGAGTGGCATTAGTCGAACATCCCTTCGGCGGATATTAGCTACTCACAAATGGCACCCTTACAAACTCCAGCTACTGCAGCATCTCAACGAGGATGACCCAGATCGGCGCACAGAATTTGCAGAATGGGCAAAACAAAAATTGGAACAAGACCCTCAGTTCACACAGAAGATTTTGTTCACTGATGAGGCAACTTTTATGTGAATGGTGAAGTTAACAAACAAAACCACCGCTATCGGTCTGACACTAACCCACATTGGATGGATCCCTCCAAGACTGTTGGAACAACAAAAGTGATGGTTTGGTGTGGTATATGGGGTACAACGATAGTGGGTCCATTCTTCATCAATGGAAACCTCAAGGCCACTGGATATTTGAAATTGCTATATGATGATGTGTTTCCCTCTTTATGCACTAAAGCTGGCACGTTCCCTGAGTTTTTCCAGCAAGATGGTGCACCACCACATTATGGGTGCCAGGTCCGAGCATTCCTAGATGAACAGTTTCCTGGAAAGTGGATTGGTCATCGTGGGCCAGTTGAATGGCCCCCAAGATCTCCCGATCTGACCCCCTTAGACTTTTATCTTTGGGGTCATCTGAAGGCAATTGTCTATGGTGTGAAGATACGAGATGTGCAGCACCTGAAACTACGGATACTGGATGCCTGTGCTGGCATTTCTCCTGCGGTGTTGCTATCAGTGGCTGGCCTCTCCCTTAGAGATAGGGTGAGAAGTTCGGCCATCCGGGAGGGGCTCAGAGTAGAGCCGCTGCTCCTCCGCATCGAAAGGAGCCAGCTGAGGTGGTTCGGGCATCTGACAAGGATGCCTCCTGGGCGCGGTGTTCCGGGCATGTCCCACCGGGAGGAGGCCCCGGGGCAGACCCAGGACACGCTGGAGAGATTATATCTCTCGGCTGGCCTGGGAACGCCTTGGTATTCCCCCGGATAAGCTGGAGGAGGTGGCTGGGGAGAGGGAGGTCTGGGCTTCTCTGCTTAGGCTGCTGCCCCCGCGACCCGGCCTCGGATAAAGCAGATGAAGATGGATGGATGGATGTTGCTATCAGTGTGTGAAGAGTGGGAGAAGAGGGTTGCATTGACAATCCAACACAATGGGCAGCACCATTGAACACATTTTATAAGTGGTCAGAAACTTGTAAATAACTCATGAAAGAATAAAGTTACGTTGAAACCAAGCACACCATTGTTTTTCTTGTGACATTACCAATAAGTTTGATGTGTCACATGGCCCTCTTCCTATTGAAAAAACAAAAGTTGTATCCAAGATGGCCGACTTCTAAATGGCCACCATGGTCACTACCCATCTTGAGGAGTTTGCCCCCTCACATATACTAATGTGCCACAAACAGGACTTTAATATCACCAACCATTCCCATTTTATTACGGTGTATCCATGTAAATGGCCCACCCTGTATACTTACCTAAAGTGAGAACCAATGTTATTTCAAACACATAAGACCCCCTCAAATCATATTTTCCACCTATTAGTTGAAACATACTTAAAATACAAATTGGAACATTCTTTTTCATCACTCGAAATGTCATTTCTAAAGTTTTAGAATATATAATGTCCATGAATTTTAACATAGATGATCCTACAAAAAACTGGTTGGTGGACTCCCTATATCCAACTTTATTTATTATTCTAATAGCTCTTTTTTGCAATTTAAATATTGAATCCAAATATATTTTGTATGTGTTCCCCCAAATTTCCGCACAATAGGTCATATAAGGCAAACAAAGGGAAGTATACAATAAATAAAGGCAGTTCTTATTCAAAGAATCTCTTGTTTTATAAAGAACAGAAATAGACTTGGATAATTTCCGTTTCACATGTTCAATGTGGGGCTTCCAACAAAGTTTATCATCAATAATTACTCCTAAAAATTTTGTCTCATATACTCTTTCAATTTCAATGTTATTTAAATTCAATTTTACTTTAATATTACTTTTACTACCTCCAAATAACATAAATTTTGGTTTACTTTCATTCACTGATAGTGTATTAAATACAAACCATCTGTTTAACTTCATGAGTTCTGTTTCCACTGTTTTCAGTAATTTCTTTATGTCCTTTCCAGAGCAAAATAAGTTTGTATCATCAGCAAACATCACATATTTTAAAGTATCACTGGCTGTACAAATATCATTTGTATTAAGTAAAAATAACTTATGTCCCAAAACAGATCCTTGCGGAACTCCACAAGTTACTTTTCTAAGTTTTGATTTCATGTTATTAATACTCACATATTGGAACCTATTATTCAAGTAACTATTTAACCAAAATTGTACAACACCTCTTAAACCATACCTTTCACACCTCTGTAAAAGCAAAGAATGATCTATCGTATCAAAGGCTTTACGTAAATCAATGAACACACCTATTCCAAACTGTTTTTCATCCATAGCCGTTGCAATATTTTCAATAAATTCCATCACAGCTAGAGATGTTGAACAATTTCTTCCGAACCCATACTGATGATCATTCAATAAATCATATTTATCAATAAAAGAATCTAGTTTGTTTGCAAATAGTTTTTCAAGAATCTTCGAAAACTGAGGCAGTAAAGATACTGGTCTATAGTTCGACACAATCTGTTTATCAGATTAAAGTGGCTTAGACAAGCTTAAGCCACTTTAATATGACTGATCTTTTTTTGTACTTCTGGAACATTTTCAGCTTATATATTTGTGCCTCTGGAACACACACAGGATCTTCTGCAGTGTAAAACTACTAATTCTTCAAATTTTCTGAAGTAGTCTCGACTGCTATTTATGTTTGTGTGGGTCACTGGTGTCAACCAGATCAGGTAATTTCTGCTGAATTTCCTCTACAGAGGCCTCAGGAGCTCTGTGCTGACCGTCTCATCCTTGGGGAACCTATACCTGTGTGCTCCAGGTTGCTGCCTTTGACCTGGAAAACTGGACGCTTAAACTAAACACTCATCATAAGCAATTTAACCTTTCAGATGATGTCTGAATTCAGTCCTGACTGAAAAAGATTTTTTCTGTTTCTGTTTGAAGTCCATAGTGAAAAGATAATATTAACGTCACAGAAATTTGTCTGAATATCCCAAGAAGTTGATTAACAATGGGTGAGATAAACAGCAGAAGATCAGATTATTTGATGATTCCTTGAAGTTTTCACACCTCTTTGAGATATACAATATCAAATATCTTGAGCCACTCATATCTTTGTATTTTTACTTTCCTGTTATTTTTAAAAAAGTGGTCCTGAGCAATAGTTCTCAGTTCTCAAGCCCTTTAAAAGTTCTTTATACTTCATCTGTTTTTCCACTCATTTACAGAGGATTGTTTTTAAGCCACTTAACACTGAGCTATGTTTTTAATTGTGTCCTTAAAAAATCTAAAGAAAATGAGCAAGTGAAGGAAAGAAACAACGCAACAGACCTAAACAACTGTCTACAGCAGATGAACAGTATCTGAAAGTCATGTCAGATACACCAGCGATCTTGCACAGGACCTGATTTATGCATTTGCAGCAATTTACTGTTTGCTGAAGTGTCATCAGAAATTGTCAGCGTGGGCGGGCATCAACAGGGCATTCTTAAGGAAGGGAATTGGGAAGAAAAGGCTGAAACATGCCAAATTACACAAGAACTGCTCTGAAAATCAGTAATGTCTCCAAATCAAAAATAAAAATTGTCCATTTGTTTGGAGGAGGTCAGGATAGAGGTACCAGGCATGTCTGGATAGAAACACACAGTGGAATGCTACCATCATGGACCGGCCTCCGCAGAGTCCGGACCTCAACTTTAATGAAGTTGTAGGGATCATTTTGACAGACAAACAGAACAAAAGGTAGCCAACATCCAAAGATTTTTGAATATAATTCAAGAAGCCTGGAGAACTATTTCTAAAAACAGGTTGAAGAATGCTTGCCTAAGAGAGTTCAGGCTGTGGTGGAGAATAAAGGTGATCATACCAAATATTGACCTTCTAGCCTGTTAGAACTCGACAAACTGTACTGTTTTGCATAATATACAGTATTTCCATGTATGATTTCACATTTCATACATTTTTGAACCTGTTTTCTATTTCTCTGGAAAAATATGAAGCAATGAGGGGGGCTCAAGACTTCTACACAGCACTGTATTTCTTTATTTCTGCTGCAACATTTGGCTAATAAGGATATAATTTGGTGTAAACAGCATGAAAGCATAGACCCACCTTGCCTTTTATCAGTAGTTGCTGATGGTGTAATGGTGTGGTGGAATTTATTGACAGACTTTTGGTTTTTAGGACCAAATGAACATCATATAAATGCCACAGCCTACCTGAAGATTGTTGCTGATCATGTCCATCACTTTATGACCACAGTGTACCCATCTTCTGATGGCTGCTTCCACTAGGATAATAACGCACCATGTCACAAAGCTCAAATCATCTTAAACTGGTTTACTGAATATGACAATAAGTTCACTGCACTCAAATAGCCTCCACGGCCATCAGATCTCAATTTAATAAAGCCCCTTTGGGATGTGCTGGACTGAGAATTTCTCATCATAGATTTGCAGCTGACAAATCTGCAGCAACTGTGTGATGCTATCATATGAGAATAATCCAAAGTCTCTGAGGAAGGCACTTCTCAAGGCACAAGAGGGTCCAACTCAATACTCGCAAGGCTTACCTAACAAAGTGGTTTTGACTCTGTGTGTGTATAAGTGTGTGAAAATATGCATTAAATGCTGCTTTATGGCTGTCTTTTATTGCTTGAAATACACAGCACAGGATGTTTACGCTGCTGAATTTGGGTTTGACATTTACTTAAAGTGTAGGTTGTGTGGTATCAGCCTATACCACATTTCTAGGCTGTTGTTTTCTGATTTCTTGCTATGCACTGGTATCATTTTTTTTCAAGTTGCTGATTCTCAAAAGGGTTGTCAGTAGAAATATTCCATAATATGGTAAAGGAAAATTTACAGTTTGAAATTCATTGGTCTGTGCTCTTTGTAATCTTGATCAATGTCTTCATGGCATTACTTCTGAGCCAGGAGTTCAGCTGGAGGTGATGGCTGTTGACAGGAACAAGGAGTAACACTCTCATTAAAGCCTTTTTGACATCAAGGTGACAGTGCTCGAAAATACTGCTGGTCAACTTCCAGTTGATCTTTCAGCACCCGTGTTTTTAACAAGGGTGTCATGTAAAGGTCATTTCAAACAGAGAGCAGGCAAGAGCCCGAGACTAAACTTCACAAATATTGTTATGTAACACTGAACTAAAATATGCAGCACAATGTCTTAGACATTGCTCTCACTGCTTAGCATTGGCTGTATCAGGGCAAACAGCATTTCATACCTGATTTCACTTAATTTACCTGCAAATCTACATCTCAAATCACACACCCACAGAAGAAATGCAATAATTCTTTAGGAATATTCTTCAGTTTGGCAGGGACCATATCTTCTTTGAGAGTCCCCCCTCTCAAAACTACTATAATATTAATAGAATTGTAAGCTATGGACTATTCAACTCATAAAAAAATTATGCAATTAATAAACTGAGTAAAGCTCTGTAACCATGATATATTTTAAACTTGCATTAGTTACATAAATATATAGCAAGGACTCAAAACCATGAGCCTAAACTTAACCAAGTCCTTTATTCTTATTCTTATTCTTATTCTTATTATTGTTAATGACATATTTTAAATTAAGCGTCTTAAAAAATAAAACAAATTAAGTGCAAAAATCTGTGACGTGTATCATTCTGTTTAAGCAGCTGCACTTAGTATCATAGTGTGGTGGTTTACAAATGTATTTATTTGACATTTAGCAAACAAGAGATCCAGAGTTCCCTTGTGAATAAGGGAGCAGCTAAAAGTAGTCCGGGTCTTCGATCTGTTCTCTTGCTTTTTTAAAAATAGTAAATTCTTGTTTGTGTTTTGGTTTGTTTACATATTTCTCCTGCGTCTTTTACTCAGTGTCATTGTCACCCACTGTTTTCACATGTGTGATCGTTGTCACCCGTGTCATATTATGTGTCCACTTCACTGAAATCCTCATGCGTTTGCAAGCAATCTTATCCTTCCTTTAATTTGTTGCACTTCATGCATGCATTACTCCATCTCTCTCACCACGGATACAAGCCGTCAGAGGACTGAAGGTTATTGGGGGGACAAAGCGGTCTGTGCCAATGGTGACAAAGATAAGAGACACGTGTGAGATCATCAACAAAACATAGTAATAATAGACACGAGGATGTTGGAATTGTAACTCCAAAGTGCATTTATTTCATACATGCACTAAAAGCCCACATAAGGACACTTCAATGCAGGTGCTTCTTCATGTTTTTTCATTTGGCTTTGCTCTTGACCCTTTCTAATTTAAGCATTCATTAACTCAAAAACACGAAAACACGTCTTGTTTTTTTTTTTTGTCCCATTTCTTCCTAAATAGAGTATTTAATTGGCACAACTAGTATCTCTGGTTACCCAACATCACCCGGCACTTTGCCAATGAAACCATATGTGCTCATGGAACATTTGTCTGTAGCTGCTATTAGTGCATTTTCTTTAAATCCTATCCCTTCCAATAATTTTTTTTAATCCTAGCTAAAATTCTGAAAATATACAATTTAACCTTTAAATATCCACCAGGTTGCCTTCGACCAACATTCAAAACCTAGATATTATATTTAAATTGAAGCCCATCCATCTGTTCCAAACAGGAAAACATTTTATAAAGAGGATATTAACTGTGGCATAATCCTACACCATACTCCTGCACACACCCCCAAGCATATATGGGTTGGCCATGATCAGGCGGATTCTAAGGGGTCAAAAGAAAACAATACAAAAATGGCTGGAGGAAAAAGGTTTTGAAATGTTAATGTTAATAGATTATGAGAAAAAGAACTAAAACTCTGAAAAATTTCTTTCTATTATTTCCTCACATTAAACATTTTCTTTATTTTGGGCTTTATACAGTAAAAAGCACAAGATATGATCTGGCTATAGAGCTGCTGTTATGTGCATCATTTCTCCATTTGCTTCTACCTTTTGCATTTGCAGCACTCTTTTTATTTGCTGTCATTCCATTTTGTTTGTGATTTCCTTGTATTTACTTCTTAAAGCCAACAAATGTGTGATCAAATTGGCGGAGAAGTTTTCTTTATATCCATGAGCTTTGCCTATTGGCTTGAAGTTGTGATGGGAGGCTTTGTCAGACACTTTACAGTTTTTCTTTCACAGGTGACTTCTGATGATGTGCACAGTGCATGAGGATAATTTAAACATGAGCTTTTGTGACTGTTTCTGCATCCCTCCATACCGCGGGGGATTATTAAATGAGGGGAAGAATCGAGGTGAGAATTAGGGCAAAACCTCAGACCACAAAATCTTCCAACCCCACTGCCTGTGTTTGTGTGTGTGTGTGTGTGTGTGTGTGTGTGTGTGTGTGTGTGTGTGTGTATTGTATTAAACTGTATGAATGTGCAATCATTCACGGCACTTGCTCTGGTGGCCACGGAGGGTTAGGGGGTGGAGCTCTGGTCAGCCATTGATAAGGAAGCCCAGTGACAAGAACCGTATGCCACTTGTAGATAAAATAAAAGAACAAAGGGAGACAAAAAAATAGAGAGGAGACTAAAAAACACTGATTTTGTAACCGTGGCGACTCTCCCTCAGCTGACTCAAGGTTACAGCGTGCAGGGGCAGACACATTTCCAGACACTGTAACAGGATTAGTTTCACCATAGAGTCTAATGCAGCTTTGTATGTGTTGTAGTTTGTGTGTTTGCCTGTGACTGAGGATGCAAGCATCCCCCAATTGCTCACACAAATAAACACTTGCCCTGGCCAGACCTTTTCTGTGTGTTGCATAAACCTTATTTGGTTAGTTTTTAATACTTTTATTAGATCCCAGAGCATGTGTTTACATGCCATTTCCATACAAACAAACAAACAAACAAAACATACACACACAAAAAAAACGAACAAAAAACATTGTATCATATAAGCGTAAATGCCACATTAACATTCCCTGCCACACATTGATTTAACTCCTTTGGCTTTGCTGGAAACAATCCTGACTGGTGGCAAATACGTCTGCAGCATTGAGGCAAATTAGAACAGTCCAGAAGTAATCATTGCACGCCTGGGAAGAAAACTAGACAAATAAATGGGACTGAAGTAGATCTGAGTCTTGCAGAAAGTCCCAAGTTTTACACCAGCACCTGGAAGTTAAGAAACATGTTTGCGTGTCCTTTCACAAACACAGTCAGAACTTTTGTCACAGTCCCTGTGAAGATATCTGGCACTTTTCACTTGTAGTAAAGTGGTTGCAAAAGGGCTTGTCTGAGGCTGAGATGATGTGGAGCAGCAGGTGGTGGCCAGACAGATAGGTTTACAGAGGGATGAAATCCCAGAACTCGACGGCAAGAAAAGAATATTCCAACGAAAACTATTACAAATAGATACAAGTAAAATATTGATGCATGTTCAAATTTTGACCAAAATGTGATTAGATGAATGGACATGATTGAGACATGCATGATTCACTAAATTAAATCAAAGTTGTTTCTGTTTATGTTAACATACAAACATGGAAGAAAGTGGGTTTTTTTGTGGACCCAAGTTTTGGTGTTGTTGAGATTTGGATTCTTGTTATTATAGCTGAGATTAGGATTTCTGTTTTTAGTTTAGATTATTACTCGTATCATGTTAAGCTTCATGTTTTTTCATTTTCCCAGCATTTCCCTGCCTTTGCCTCCCTCTGTCTTGTCTATGTTGTCTTCCTTGTTTACTTTAGTAATTGCTTTTCTTTGTGTGGTGCTATTTCTTTTGTGTTCCCCTGATTTCCTGATTATTTTACATGCTGTTTGTTGTTTCTGTCTATGTTTTGCTCTCACCCGTGTCCTGTTTCCCTAAGTCAACCCAGGGTTTGCTTAGATAGCCGTGAGGACACCCATGAAAACATATGACCACTCATAACCATGGTTACGTACGTGACAGCAGAGTGACTGACTTGATAAGGAAAGATAAAACTATAATACATGTAATCAGGATGAAAGCAAAACAGGTGGAGTATTCATTTCAGTGGCTGGTTTATGCCCGGTCAGGGAGGGGCAGCCTTCTGCTGTAACGCGTTGGGGCTGAGGGATTACTGTAGAGTGCTCCACTAAGTTATAGTATAAGAGTTTTTACCTTCTTACAGCTGCAAAAATAAAAGCAGAATTCAAGTTTATGTCTAGGAAATATTCAAATTTTATGCACAATTACAAATACCTGCTTTGTTTTTGCATCATACAATAAAGAAAACAAATCAATAAAATTGCTGCAAAATTGTCAACATGGAGGGAAAAAAATCCAAGAATAGAGGCGCTTCTGCCCTCCTGCTAACTGTGCACTGAGGACTCTTTCTGGATTGGTGATGCTGGATCAGAAATTATATCCTCTTACACTGATCCAGTGATTGAAATTCAGAGATAAAATAGCAGTTTCTCAAAGCTGGAAATCTCAGTAAACTTAGAACATGGTTCCTGTAAAGAAGATTCCATTGATGAATGAGATTTTTAAAATGAATTGCGCTGTAAGGACAGTTTTAAAAGGCTGTTACAGACAGACACAAATTCTTTTTTTTAAATTTGTGTATTCAGCTATAATAATATGTGCATATATGTTTATGTTCCAGCACACATACCATTTTGCTTATACTTCCTTTACCACAGCCATGTTTACCTTCTTGTTACAGCTGGATGACACTGCGAAAACATCTGTGCTGTGGTTCAGCATCATCGGCCCCCTTTCACCAAAGAATTCATCCCATGGTTGTGTATCTCTCCGATGCTTATGATGTACTCGCAAAGCAAAGATGAGTGACATTGCGCTCATATTGCGTATGTCAACAGCAGCTTTTGGATCATTAATCAAGAATGTTAAAGTATTTCGCACTGAGCAGAGAAGCAGACAAAAAGCTTTAAAAGTACGGTAAACCTCAACAGATCCAAAGGAAAGCAACTTCATTTAATGCGGAGACACCAGAGGATGGTGCCTCTGTAGCATTAAGTCCCCGAAACATATTTTGAAGATAATAAGAAGTGATAGAGATCAAATGAAAAACCTTTAAAGTGTGTAGGGAATAGGGCCAGGCAGTGATTTTCTTCCTCTCCCCAGGTATTTCCAGGCAGCCAGGAGGGCTGATTGAGATTTTGCTCTAGTGATATGGAGGTCCTGTCGGAGAAGAGGTGGTGGAAAGCACAGGATGTCTTATCTGCTTCGGAAGAACTTCCTATGAAGATATGACTAACTTGCTCTCACACAAGGGCACTGAGTCATATCAAGAGCAGTTGTTGCCTTTTTCGGCCCAGGAGTGCTTCTTTTACGTGAAAAAAGGTTGCCGGTGACATAAGACAGTCGTATTTTCTCCTTGTTTGCGATATCTTCTTATATATGGCAGACACTGTTAAACCCCGTTAGGCTCTCAGTGGGTAGTAGAAGCACACAGAAAAACTCTGAGACTGTGTGAAAAATATGGTTAAAAAAAGGGCATTTATTTCATTCCAGTGCAGCAGAATCAATGCCCGAGGTTTATGACTGACATCTTTGAATGAACAGAATATGAAGTGGAAAAACACAGCGTGACTCAGCACAGGAGCCACAAACAACTTCAAAGTTTGGGACTTTCAGCACATTTATTACCAAACCACATGTGTTTCATTGGTAAAACATACATTGATTTGTAAAGTATTCGTTTTCAGAGGTAAACCAAGTTTTTTTGTTTTTTGTTTTTTTTATAAACCTAATTTGAATTTTTCCATGAAAAGAAGAAACTTCCTATTTTAATGACATCTTAATTAGAGTTTTCTGATTAAGGAGCAGAGTTTATATACTGCTGGAGCATTCATAAGAATGTCTGGTGTGTGGTATGTTGCTTAAATTTTACTAAGTTTTGTTGAGTTCCTAAAATGCCCATGGCTCAAGCGATATGACAGTTTTTAATCCTTAAGCCTAAAAAGGGAAACTTCACATTGTTTGATTAGAAATGGGCTTGTTGAGATGCTTCCCCCCAAGAAAAACTGTAGAATTAGATATTTGAAAAAATGCCAGAAACACTTCATGTTTTCCTAAACACTTGTCCTTTTGTGGTTGTAAAAAAATTATGCAAATGAAGTTGTTATACTTCCACAATATAATTTAGGGAGATCTAATTAGTTAATTGCACCACAGTGTGCTATTTTGATAAAGACATGCTATAATTATACTTCCAGTATTGATTAAGCTGTCAGTTATTTTAAATCATTCAATTGAAGGATCATACTGAATGTTTGTTACTACTGTCTGGGATGTCGTGATGCATGCTCAATCATCCAGGTAAGTAAATCCCAAAAGGTCTATTCTGTTCGTCTGGACGTAGCGTTTACAGTGGGAGAAACATTTCGTCACTCATCCAAGTGACTTCTCAGTGTCAGCTGACTGCAGATTTCCATAACCTTATAAACAGTACATTGCACAATAACTGAGCCTAGCCCACTGAATGAACAATGAACAAATCCCACGGAATGACAATTTGCATATTAATTATCATGAAACTGACCTCACAGCCCATTGTTCATTCAGTGGGCTGGTTTCAGTCATTGTGCAATGTACTGTTTATAAGGTTGGGGAAGCCTGAATCAGCTGGTGCAGATTTTACCTGCGATTAATCACATGGCCATTACAGACTGGTTCCTTCGACTGGGGCGGTTCTTCTCTTCTGTTGTTCTACTGTTCTGTTTTAATCCAGTTCAACTACACTAATATAACATTCACGCAGTTTTTGGCCTGATTTAAGGGGACCAAAGAATTGCAAGTGGTCAGAAAGTGACTGACCACACAAGTAGTCTGGAGTGTAGATACTGGCATTTGTGGAGCAATGGCTGATGGAGATGAAATGCTGGATAGTTCTTCATATTCTCTCAGTGTGATATGATCTTTGGGTGTTAAACTGAAATAGCAGGAAAAAAAACCCCAAAGAACAATGAACTGTTATATGGAATAAAGTCAGTATGAGTGGATTTAAGTAAGTAAGCCAGTCACCATTTGGCAGTTCTTAGGAAAAGTACACTGTCTTCAAAGTTTCACTGATTATGGCGACAACAAAAAAGACAGAATGAGAAGGCCACACATTGCACTGGTGACAGCTGATCTATGCTCCCATATAAGTTACTGTTTCTTTTGGAGTGGGATGGGACTCGATCGATCTGTTTCTGTCCTCAGATTGATTTTAATGTTGACTGGCCCTATCAAATTTGCCCTTCACAAGAACAAATTGAGCATGACGGGAGTCAACTCATGATTTAGCTGAGTGATTAATTTCTAGAGCTTCTGTCAATTATGGTGAAAACAGAGTAATACTTACCAACATCATTAGAGAAAACAATGTCATGACACTTACCAGGGGTTGAATAGATGAAGGCACCTGCACCTAAAGTTAGAGAAAACAGGGACTAGAACATCAAATTAGAATGCAAATCCACTGAGAAGTCAAGGAGGCTTTTAAGCAGTCATGTCCATGACAACATTTCTTGTTTCACTGAAATCTGACTAATACTATAGGAGAAATATAACAGTTTTGAAAATGGAAAGGTGTCTGTAAAATGATAACAAAAGGCCTTAACCTTGAGTAAAATTTGTGTGAAGACCCATTAGGCGAGTACGTGTAAGTTTCAATAAAGCTGACCAGCACTTTAGGAGGAGTAGTCATTCTTGTGAACTCAGAGGGGACACAAGGATGGACATACAATGGACGCCTTGTCATTGCATAAGCTCATCAGTCCTTTGGCCGGATGAGGTAAAACATACATTGCTGTGTTTCATAAACATAGTTTTAGTATAAGTCTTACTTTGAAAGTGACTGTTCTTCATTCCGAGTTTGTGTTGCAGCTTTTTCTAGTTTCACTCCTTCTCTGTGGTAGGTGAGCGAATATTTGCATTGAATCTGCAAGCGACCAAAGAAATCACAAGGTGGGCTTTGTTGCAGCACTCTCTTTGTGGCCAATTCCACCTAGCGACAGCAAGCAACCTTGTGAGCTGGTCGGAAATACACTTTTTCATAGCGACTGGAGGGAGTTGCTGATTAGTTTCTAGCCCTGTGTGACAGAAGTCTTAATTCATAGTTTTCACATGACGCCAAAGCTACTGGGACATGTACTGCAGTCCTTTGCCCTCCCACATGGCGGCATTATTTACTCACCCAGATCTAAAATACATGTAGCTTTCTGTACTTTGAATGCTTTCATCCTGGCAGCAGTGTATGTGAGGGATTCTCTAAGATTGTCACCCAAATAGAGCTACAGGATAAATATTCTGCTGGGGCAGAAGATGGATCACAACAATTTGTAGTTTCTCTTCATATCTTCATTTTTCCTCCATGGATAGATGATGCAAGTAGTCTTGTCTTGAGACAGATTGAAAAAACAACAGTTTTGTCCTGCAGTACTACCGCCTGTGCACTACTGAGTCATGGTGGAGTAATGTTTAGCCCGCCAGCGTAAGGAGTCGATCACATAACTGAAAGATATGAATTGAGTTCTTTTAACACTGCATTTGATGACCTGATGGTTACTAAGTTGGCAGAGACAACAGAATTTCAACATCGTGCAAACCTTCAATCTTTGCAATTTCAAAAATTTAAAATGTATTTATTTTTCTGTTTTCATTGCATTGCGTTCTTAGTCGAGAATCTCTGCTATCTCAACTCGTGTTTGTTCAGGAAGAGCAGGGAGACTGAAATATAAAAAGCTCTCAGAAACTCAAATCCATTTCAATGTTCATACCCTAAAGAAACAGGACAGTTACTCGCTGGTGCGGGCTTTCCAACCCAGTGCCACTAAGCAAACTAACTACAATGATAGCTTTCCACTGTGTAGCCAGAGGAAAAAACTGAGATAAGTGGTCTGGATAAGTGGCACAGTATGAGTTTTACTGAATTCTGTTGGATAGGATAGAGAACAGACAGTTTTTGGCTTTAATATTCGTTCTCTACAAGCCCTGAGTAAGGTAAGTGTTAACATAATTTCAGGCTTAAGTTCCAAATGTTAATTTTATACAGCACATATAGTCAGATTTAAAATGTCACAGTCTCTGTTACACCTTTTCATTTGATTCTATCCCTTTGACAGTGTTGTAAGATTGAATATATTGTGACAGTGCCTCTGTTGTACATTAAGGTCAAAGTTATTAATTTTAAGCAGAGAACTGAGCAGATTCATTAGGCTCAAGTCTCAATCGGAAATTCATCATCTTGTTATTTTAATTAGGGTCAAAGAGACATCTATGTTTTTTATAATAGGAAAGAACCCTTTCTGAACTGTAAAATAAATGATGTGCGTTTATTATACATTATATGTGTGTGTTTGTGTGTGTATTGTTGTGTGCTATCTGCACCCCTTTGGGTCACTGATTCTCCACATCCCTCAAAAAAGCCAGTGCCTAATGTTCTCCCCACATTAATAATCACTATCACATATTGAAGTGGAATATATATTAAGAGTTTGACTTCAAAAAACATGCACATCCAGTTTGCTGTCACTGTATAGAATGTTTTTCCACTTAAACAGACATTATTTAACTGAAAATTTAACTGGATTAACACTGATCACGGTTGTGGTAGCAACTAGTTATATAAGTCAGCTTTAATCCAACCATCCATCTTCTTTCCTCTGATCTGATTGAAGGGTCATGGAGGGATCATTTGAAAACAGAAGTTGAGTGAATAATGGTTCAGTTCCATTAAGTGTCCCAGTGAGCCATAACAGTGAACCAGCTTGTATAAAAGCAGAAGCTCTTCAAAATAGAATGTGTCTAACATTGTTTTAGTCATTAATTTTCCACTATGACAAATTTAAATATATCCAGTGTCATTTTAGTTTATTTTATAAAACATTTGCTAAAATGTACCATTTTGCTGTCATTATAATGCATGCATTTCCTATGCAGTGTGATTATATTTTATGCTTATCCAGTTTTTGCTTGCTTACTCCATTGTCTTATTACCCACAAATAATGGGAACATATGTCCAATGTACTGATCTATCCACCTCGAGAGTGGCTGGCAGCCTGGAGGACATAAGAAGCTGCACAAAGCCCTGTTGTGTCAGTTTATCAGTCTGCCACCACTTAACACCAGAGAGAAAAGAAGAAAAAGACCTAATGTAGCTGAGCATCCCTTCATGGTTGCTTAAGATGCAATGTTTTCAAAGGATGTATGAATAATCAACAACTCTGTCTGCACTTCTGGTCTTATGTCAGGTGCTCATGAGATACAAAAATATTAGGCCACCTACACTTACAGGAACAGAAACACCTGCCATGAAGCTCCTGGCTTGTCAAACACTTCATGGCAGAGTTGCTGTGGTTCCTGAAGGTTTCCACTTTTCAACTTACATATGATTGTGAAGGAGGAAAAAAAGGTTTCACAACATGACTTCTTGTTGCATCCTGTTACATGGCTAGGTGCTTAATGTTATGCTATCGTGGAAAAAGGACTAAAATCTCATGGATTAAAAAATTAAGAGGTGTAGTACAGCCCAATAAAGTGTGCCTAAAACTATAAAGATTCCTCCACTAAACTATTAATTGGCCAATCAATTATAAAAATGACTTTGTTGTAAGGGAAATGAAAAGCCGTTACTACTGTTTCCTTTAAATGTTAACATATAGTTGATGCTATATTTGTATAGGTGGCTCATAGACACTGTAAAGACAAAAGTGAGAAAGCTTGAAAATATCAAGGCAACATTAATTTAATACATTAATGTATTAAATTAATGTATCAACAGTGTATTACATTTAATACACTGTTGATGATGATGTTGATGATGTGTTCGGGCAATTTGAGTTTTCTTGCTCCCCTAATAATCCTGTGAGGTTAACAATAAAATCTTTGCTTTTATTTCTGCCTTCAAAAAACACAAGTCTTGTTTAGTAAATTAAAAATGTACATGTTAAATAATTTAAAACTTTGTGTTTACCAATTTTAGCTTTTCATTTTATTTCCCCAAGAGAGACTGAGCTGGATTTATTATTATTATTATTTTTACGTAATATGCCCTTCCTGATGAAATCCTCTTATTTGTCTGAGCTTGGGCCAAGCACTGGTAGTATGCTAACTTGTGAACCCTTCATCCTCTCCACACACACACATGCATGCATAAACTATGGGAATATATTAAATTTTGCCCTTATAAATCAAGGATTTTTATGTTGCTATCTAAGGAATGCTGAGTAAATTAAATGAAGAGGACGCAGGTGAAAGTTAGCTGAAACCTTTGTGCTTCCATGGTGTAAGAGTTACCATATTCACCAAACACATGCAAAGAAACAAAATCTCAACTTTGTGCAGTGGGGTCACAAGCTAGTTCACAACTGCTGCTAGCATTGGGATGTAACTAATTAGCATTAGCATTTGGTGTAAAATCATTTCCAAACCTAAAAAAAAAAAATCATCAGATATTTTTAAGGTAAATTAACAATAGTAATAGTAAAACTAAAATGTTATTGTAAACTTGTTTTGTATTGTTATTAGTTGAACAATAAAATCAAGTTTCCACAAATCTTTTCTAAATGTGCACGTCTGCGTAAAATCAACAACAGTCACGAGTTGAGATCATTCAAAAAGGTAATGAATAATGTTGCCTTGATATTTTGAGTTTTCTCAGCTTTTCCTTTTACAGCGCATTTCTTTTAGTCTTTTAGTGTTATTCACTTCCATACATTAAGGACTATCTTGAAAGCACCCTCCACATAAATTGCAGCCATTTTCAGTAATATGGGATTAAAAGGAAAAGGAGCTCTCTGTGGACTGACTCAGGTATTTCATATTTAAGTGTCTCTCTGGAGAGATTTACACACATAACACCGCCAGCAGTGTTTTTAACATAAGAGATTTTATTTCTCTTATTTTATTACTAGACAAACCCCTGCTGCAAAATAACAATATTGCCATCCCTCCATATATACCATACATCTACCATTAAACCGAGGCTCAGTAATATTTCTCAAAACCCAGTGTTAATTTCCTTGTTAGTGACAACCCCTCGACCTTTCAGGAAGCAAGATAAATCTTCCACCACAGACTGTAGCAGGAATTTAGCCCTCACACCTACACCCACAGTCACAGTTACAGGTGTATGCAGTAAATACTGCACGTAACATATACAGGATATCTTATGGCTCCTCATATCAGCCAATCTTCTCATTTCCGAGAAATACTTTACGACTGCCAAGAAATAATAGATATGGCCCCTGTGTTAATTGCATTTTGAGATTCAGAATTATACAGCAGTTGGAGTTTGAATTAAGTCATTTCCAAGCAGCTACTGTGACGATTCCTTGTGAATATTAAAAGGTAGAGTTGTATAATGTGGGACACAAATGTGATGCATACGGCTGGCAAATGTAGGATTGGGGGAGATGGATGGTTGATGGTGTACATGCAAATATATTTGCCTAATCTCTGCCTGACTATCCTGACTATAAAAAAAGTGGGCAGTGTTGAAAATGCAGGTTAAAGCAGCTGGAATGATTTTCTTAGAGTTTTAAATGTGATCTGCTGTCATCTTCTTTTCACTGAATAAAGCTGTGGAAGATTCCCTTGGCTGCAATCATGGCAATTCCACCCAGGCTATATTTCCCCGTTTAGTTTGTCAAACACTGCTTGGATGCAACGCAGAGGTTTGACACAAGCTTTCAGGAATTATTTAAGTCATCGCTGTGTTTTATCAGTCACAAAACATACGTTTGCTTATACATAAGAAAGAAAAAAGATAAAACCATGAAATGCAAATATGAACAAAAATGCTTGTGAAGTATTGAATATAAAGCAGTCTGTAATGGCAGGTCACCAAAAGGGTTTTAGGGACTACAAAAGCTTTTGTGCTGGTGGGCACAGGATGTTGGAATTAAAGGAAAGTTGAACCTGAAACAGCGTAGGTCATAAAATGTTAAATAATCAGGCTCCAGAGTCATTTGCCACCTGTCCACCCTGCTTCCTCAAACACATGACCGAAGGGAGCGCTGCATAGCAAACTGGGAAATGCTTATTTTCCATTATCTGGGATTTACACTGGGACAACAATGAAGTGCCGCTGCCAATTCAACGAGCGCCAAGCCAAGAAAATGTCACGGTGACGGTTCAAGGCACAACCAAATGAGAGGATTTCAAAACATGAATAACCTTGTTTCTGAGAAGTCATAAGCAATGCAGAGTTGGTAGAATACAGTAAACAGTTAAGTGGGCAGTTTATAAAATGATCCAGAAAGTCATCACACATTATTTTTAAGCCTTGCACATACAGGTTGGTAACATTTGGTCCAGATAGTTAGCCTTCTGGTGAGTTTGTGGCCTCAAAACAAAACATACAAATAATGTTACTCATTCATAAAAATGATTTTTGTGTTTGCAGAATGCATAAAACTATGTTAGAGAAAACAAACAAACCAAATAAATTAGTAAAAATAAACTAGTCAAAAACAATGCACCTGAATTGCAAATCCAGGAATTTTGGTTAATCAACATAGATTATATTAATCTAAGTATTTTCAGAACAATTTGTTTTGCATTTACCAGAATCTTTACAAATAGCAAGCAGGCCAACACATCCCAACAACACATCAGCTAAATTTGTCCAATGCTTACAATCTTGCAAACAAAACAAAACTGGTTGATTTGGTTCACTAAACAAATGAAACAGTCATTTTTGCGTGGCTTATATATGTACGTTAGGTGTTTATTCATGCAAAATCATTCTAGAAAACTAGAGCAGTGACTGAAAAACTGTGAGAGATTTAAATGATAAGAAAAATGGTAAAAAATGGCACCAAAGAAAATTCATTAAACTTTCATAAGAAAAGGGAAAGCCAAAAGAACAAGAAATAAATCATGATGACTGGGTTGGTTAATGCAGGTAGATTTATCTACTGCTTGATATAAAGGGTACACATTTTTCTCTGCAGTCAGCAAGTCACAAAGCTAAACTCACAATGTAGAAATCTCATAATATGGAAAAATATAGCCATCCCATTACTGCGTGAAGATGCAGCCCAATAAAAACAAACAAATAAATAAATAAATAAAATGTTTCCAGCATCAGTTAAAGAAGAAAGCTAAAAAAAAAGAAGAAAACAACAACAACAACAACAAATAGGTGTGTAATTCCACCACTGTGGAATAAGTCATTGTACTTTGCTTTTAGTCACTATTTAGGATACCTCAATAATTTTCAATTAAACGCACACACACACACACACACACACACACACACACACACACACACACACACACACACACTTTCACATAAGCATGGTCATGTTTTCATAAAATTGACTTTCAGCATGTCTCTTAGATGACTGACGCTAGAGCGAACGGGCTGATGCATTAATTTCTGCCTTGTTGTGCAAGAACAGACAGAGCCGGAAACTCCCATCATAAACAAAGTGTTTAATGAATAGTAGATAATGCAGCACACTAAAGCTGCACACTATGTGAGATGATTCATATATTGGTGGCCTCAAAGACAAGGCCGTAGAATCCAGGAAAATTATTATATTCATGATCTTAAGAAACTCAGATCACTTTCAAGGGACAAATGTATCGCTTTAAAAATGTTTGCTTTTCTTCTCTGCGTGAAGCCAGGACAATTACTGGGAACAGAACACTTCAAAGCCATTTTGTTCACCACAGTTGGGGGTTCGCTTTGAGGAGGACTATATACTGCTACCTGTACTACACATAATACAGAGACCATTAGGGTTTGCAATAAAGAAGATACACTGTCTTTCACATCACTGGCTCACTGGCCAAATAGAAAGAGAAAAAAAGAACCACATCGCCAGCCTGCTGGCTTCGTAGCTGCAGTCTGTGTTTCTGGTTTTGTTCGAGATCTGCAACATTGCAGTGTTTCTCTACAGAAACCTTTGTTTGCGCTCACTCCCAACTGAAATAAGAGTGGTGTAATGAGTTAGAGTTTTCTTAAGAAGCACCTGCTGAAATATGTCTTACATCTGTGAAAATAATGCAATTGTATATATGTATGTAACTGTGTACTAACATATCCAGGTCACATCATGCGCTTGTTAGTAAAACAAATAAACCAAAACAATTATATCAGCAAGTACTGGGTAATGCTAATCACAGATTTTAATGATTTGATTCATGATTTTCATTTTATTATATATATGTTATCTATGAAATAACATTTAAAAGATCCATCTTCATTGGAAGCTCAGAGTAGTTATTTGTAATTAAAATACACATATTTGCTCCTAGAGCAAACTTGTCGTGTGAGTTTCAGTATTTTTCCGCTATGTACGGTGGCCCTGAAGTGCAAACCACAAAAACAAATCACAAAACGCACAACAAATTGAAAAGCGCAACAACAAATTGAAAAGCGCAAAAACAAATTCACTAAACGCAAAAAACAAATTGAAAAGTGCAAAACAAATTCACAAAACGCACAACAAATTGAAAAGCGCAAAAACAAATTCACTAAACGCAAAAACAAATTGAAAAGCGCAAAAACAAATTCACTAAACGCAAAAACAAATTGAAAAGCGCAAAACAAATTCACTAAACGCAAAAACAAATTGAAAAACGCAAAAAACAAATTGAAAAGCGCAAAACAAATTGAAAAGCGCAACAACAAATTGAAAAGCGCAAAAAAACAAATTGAAAAGCGCAAAAACAAATTCACTAAACGCAAAACAAATTGAAAAGCGCAAAAACAAATTCACTAAACGCAAAAACAAATTGAAAAACGCAAAACAAATTGAAAAGCGCAAAAACAAATTCAAAAGCGCAAAAACAAATTGAAAAGCGCAAAAACAAATTGAAAAGCGCAACAACAAATTCACTAAACGCAACAACAAATTGAAAAGCGCAAAAACAAAAGAAGAATCACAAAACAAATTGAGAAGCACAATTACATTAAGCAAACCGGAAAGGGTAGGTACCAGTCGGCAACAGGAGACATCACTGATTGGATGTCCGCGCTGTTCGTCTTTGGAACCGGAAGTTACTCTGCCTGTAGCGCATTTCGTTTGAAAAACGGCGGAATGTTTTGTCCTAGCTATGGGAAAAAGCTGGTTGAGGAGTCACCAAACTTTTGCAGCGGCTGTGGCGAGAGGCTTTATCACGCATCTTGCATCGGAGACACTTCACTCCCATTGAGTAAGTTAATAAGCATAATAAAATGTTTGTTATTTATTGATTTATTAGCCTAGCGTTAGCTGTTTCCAGACCATAGCAAACCAGAGGGCTGTTCCACTAAGCGAGCTCAGAAAATCGAGGCTCATTTGAAAATGCACGCAGCTGTCAAAATGACTGCTCAAGACCTTTCTAGTAGTGAAGGTTTGAGGGCAGTTCTAGTGTTAACAAACCTCGCAGCTAGGGTGCCACGGACCAGACTTGTCCACAAGCATATTGCATAATGAATGAGCAGAAAGACTGCAGGTTAGCCTCGTTCCTGGAACCGAATTTGGGGCAATCGAGCCTGGATTTTCAGAGTGAGCCTGGCTTTTGGGATTAGCTTGCTTCGTGGAACAGTCCTCTGAGCATTTCCACAACTGAAACGATAATAAATTAGTTCATTTATTATGTTTGGTTAACTTTAGGAACTAACACTATTATGTGTCTATACATTAAAACTTACTGGTGTAGAATTGTATTGGTCAATAGTATCAGTTACATTGTCATTCCTTGGTAGAAATTTTCTAGTGAGATTATTCAGTGTTGTCCTTATTTGCGTGTTGTGTGGACAATGGAATGTCACATGAATGAATGTCTTTAATGTGTGACATTGTAGTACATTTTCCTTTGTTTCCTTTAGCATCACAGACTACCTCAAACTGCCCAACTCCAACCTTCAGCACCTTCTTAGAATACAGAAAAAAGAAAAATGAAGAGAGGCAAAAGTTTTCTGAAGGGAGGAAGGGCTTAAAGAAAAGGGAAAAAGAAAGGTTCAGGTAGTTTGGCTAGCTCTGTCTGAAAACAAGTTGAGGTTAATTTTCTAATAACATTCTTTTGTTATTCCTTAGGGAGTTGTGTAAAAATGTTCAGTGTAGTAAAGCTATCCAGAATAAGAACAATTGTTTACTTAGTAATTGTACATTTAGGTTGTCAGGAAGATCCCTCTTTTGCAGTTAATAAATATTCAAGTTTGAATAGATCTGCTTAGAGTCATATTAGTATCTACTTGGCCCATTGTTCATGTCTTTTCCTTACAGATAAATGTCGGCTTGATGACCATTAAAAAGGGTGGTTTGAAGCCATACCGTGGAAAAACTATTTTCCTAACAACAGACCCTGACGCTACTGCCACAAGTCTGCTCAATCAAGCTGTTAAAAAATGAAGGACTTTAACAAAGATCTAAAAGATGGACCTTTCCTTCTTCTGTATCCGGATGGCACTGAGGTCATTACTGTCCCTGGAACACAAAGACCATTTACACTTGAGGCTTATAAGGCTGAAGTTGGCAAGCCTTATCAAAGAATCACTGTTTTCATCTGCTTGAAGAGTGACTTTGAAGATGGTAAGCTGCTAATGTTTGTTTGGATTTTGACACACATTCCCTTAGTTTCAACAAATGCTAATTTTGAAATTGTGAAATGATAACATTACGCATAAAGCACCCAAGTCAATAGCATACCTACATTAAAATGGTGAATGGCCTGTATTTGATATAGCACCTTCTAGGGTTCTACAACCCCCAAGACACTTCACAACAAAACCAGTCATTCACCCACACACATTCACACACTGCTGGTGATTAGCTACAATGTGGACACAACTGTCCTGGGACTCACTGATTGACGCAAGGCTGCTGTACACAGATGCCACCTATCCCTCCCACTACCACCACCTGGCATGGAGGGTGAAGTGTCTTGCCCAAGGACACAACGACTGTGACAGACTGAGCAGGGCTAAAACCTTCAACCTTTTGATTACAGGGCGGGCTTTTAACTCCTCTGCCACCATTGCTCCCTAAATTAGCTTGTATATGTTATGTTTCTTCCTGGAAACATGAAATTCAGCCATTTTTGGATCTACTGAGTCATGAGTTTTAAATGCTAACTTTATGCCTTTCGTATTAATCTATTATTGATGATCAAATAAAGTTTCATACATTAGTATGAATTTAGTTAGCTTAGCTTAATTTGTTTTCATGTTTTGTAGTTGGAGAAAACTCAGACTTGTCTGACTCTGACCCAGAGATTGTTATTAAAAGGCCCTCTGAGTTTGATCTTGCTGATACATTGGTAAGTACAATTTAAAATTTTTAATAGAGTTTTCTTGTTGTTTAGCCACCACCATTTGCCTCAGTTCAGTAAAACAGTTAATAGTTATATGTGAAATACATTTTGTGTGTGTGTGTGTGCGGCCTCGGCGTGCGTGTGTTTGTTTGTTTGTTTCAGCCATGGGAACTTCAACATGACAGCAGTCCTTTACAGAAAGCAGCAGAATATGAGTAAGTGATATTTGAAGAACATGTAATCTTTTACTGTTTTTGCCTACACTTTGTATTAATGAGATATACACTTTTGTCATTCATTCTGTATATGGTTTTTGGAACATGGACTACATAATACTTGTATTGCTTGTTTGTTAATCAAGATGCTTAAATATTTTCAAAGTGTCAATTAATATTTTCACAGTACACAACAAAAATGCTTTTCTTTGTTCTCTAAGGAAGGGTGCTGGGGATCTTGTGCTTGCTAATGAAGTACAACAGGTAAAAACTATTTTATTAGTAAAACAGTGCAGCAGACAATCTCCACCGCCTTTACTTTGCAATTAGATAACGATTCACTGTTTGCTGAGCCCCCAGAAGAACCTGTGTTAGTAATTTAAACATTTGAATCCAATTAACTGCCATCTTGTTCTATACAAGACATCATGCAATCATGAGAGAAGTATATATACCTTTAAAAAAAAAAGTTTCCTTTTTTTTAGAGACACCAATTTGCAGGCACATGGAATTATTGCAAATTTGGGACTGGAACTTGACCACAAGAAGGTCAGCAGGTTCAATATATCAAGGTCAGCTGTATGGGATGGAGCTGTTAGAGGATTTCGACGCAGCACATACTCTGACAACTACGACATGTTCATCAAGTTTAATGATGATGCTGGCAGCTTTGAAGAAGGTTTGGATACAGGTGGCCCGAGGCGTGAATTCCTCACACTTCTTATGGGCAGTTCATAAATCGCCCCATCTTTGATGGACCTCCAGAGAGCCGTTATCTTGTATATAATTCAAGAGGTGGATGTTTTCTCCGTAATTATTACAATGGAAATTTTAATAAAATTGGCGTATTTTTTTCATTAGCATATTTAATAGCAATTAACCATGATAATTATGTGCCCTGTATAACAGCTGCCAGGCAAGATGAGTACTTTTTAGCAGGAAAGATGATCGCTGTATCCATTGTGCATGGGGACCAGCACCACATTTCCTCTCCAAGAACCTGGTCAACCACATCACAGGGAATCAGAGTTTCAGCGCCACTGTAGAAGATGTGCAAGATGAGGAGATCACAAAATTTTACATCAGGTAGAAAATTACCTAGGCTCAGGGAATGGGTTTACTTAGAAGACACTTGGGGCCAGTTTAAAAGATTTAATCGGGATAAAAGTTATCCGGGTTGGATCATATCTTGAAAGTAGGTTCAAGGTAGATTCTGTAATCTGAAAGGACGGATTTCCAACTCCCAACAACACAAGTGAAATAACAAATTGATTATTTTTTAATCCAATGTTTGAATGAATCGTAAAAAGTAGTGAAAATTATATTTTTGTTTTTCTTACAGTAAACCTTTTTTTTTTTTTTTTTTTTTTTTATAGGTCCTGAAAGCTGAATCAGAGGAGTCTTTGCATAATCTTATTTTGCAAAACAGCACAATCTTCCAAACTGCTGGATGCCTCAGAAACGCGTCAAGCCTTTTGAGAAACAAGCATTTGTGGAGGAGTACCTCAGATGGTACATCCTTGAAAGAAACCAAAGTGTCATTCAACGGTAAACTCATTACTCCTTTTAAATTCAGGATGGCCAGTTGCTCATCACAGCAGCCACTGACATTTTCAGACCTTCAGATGTATATGAAAAAACTGATTCAGTAGCATCGGTGATCTGATGAACAACTAGTTAATTCCTGAGCCACTGTCGCACGCTATTAACCTTTTGACACTAGAACTCTAATTTAGTATACATTTATTGTTCACAATGACCCATAATAATCATAGTCATGCAACATGATTCATTTTTCAGTTATTTATAAAAGAGGTGATCCCTTGTGTTTGACACACTTGTTTATTCCAGTGTGAAAGCACTATTTTTTTTTTTTTAAATGCTAAAATCCCAATGAGCTCTTCTTTTTTTTTGCTGTCACAGTTAATTTCTGAGCGCTATGAATTGTTTTTGTGTATGAATGATTCTATGCATTTGAAATCTGTCCAAATTTATAATGAAAGATCTAGTAGGTAAAGACATTTAAACACAATTTAGAAGACTGCAATAGTTATAGCTATAAACCAATTATTACTTATTTGTCTATCCTTTGCAGATTTAAAGATGGACTGGAAAGTCTGAATTTTTAAGTGCACTGCAACAAAATTCCAGTGTGCTGGCCCCACTCCTATGCTTCTCTGCCAAGGCCCTGACTGCTTCAGAACTGGAGAGCATGTTCAGACCAGATCTCAGCCCAGCAGGAAGCAACAAGCGGCATAAGGAGGTCCTAACACTTGGCTTTTGGGCAGATTATCTCCTTGATTGTGAAGGTTTGAATGACCATTTTTATTTGTTTATAGTTTTATGAAAGGAGAGGTGAGGAAATAAATTTTCTGTAATGTACTACAGTGTTTACTTTCTTCTTTCAGAGAAGGCAACAGCAGTGTGTCTGGAAGATTTGATGATGTTTGCCACAGGGCTGACGGCAGTTCCACCGGCAGGAATGACACCACCACCACGCATCCAGTTTTTAAGTGTTTCGCCTTTTCCAGTTTCAAACACCTGTGCAAATACTCTGAAGCTACCCATCTGTGACTCATACAGCATCTTTAAGGCCAACATGGACTTTGGAATTCAAAATGCTCCAGGATTTGGATGTTCTTAAATCAGCAAGGTCATCAAGTTACAGTTACTGAGTTACCCTGATAGTTTCAGCTGCCGTTGGCATACTACTTAACACATTTATGTGACAAGCAACTTCCATATTGTTAAACATTTAGTTGTTTTTCTGAATATTGTGTATGTTGGAAAAGTGACAGAAATGCTGGACACTATTTGTAAATGGTTTTATTAAAGAACATTTTAAATGTTTCCTTGTGGTTAAATGTTAATATTTAAATCCATGCCAGTTGCTGTATATTATGAACAATATTATATTCAATTTAGCAAGAGGGAAAGGAAACACTACTAACATTAAAAAATGAAGGAAAAACAGAAGGGCTGGAGCACTCAAGTAAGTCCAAAGGTTTTATTAGGTGCAAAAAAAGGAAAGAAACTAACGTTTCGACACCGTGTGTGTCTTCATCAGAGTAACTCTGACAAATGTCATTACAAACTGAAGTTCAGTTGGTATCTAAAACCCAGCTATGTCCATCAGGGCCAAATACAGTTCTGTGGCCGATTCCCAGTCTTGTGGCTGCTGCAGTGTGTTTTGTTGTACAGCCTGTTGTAAATATTCCCCAATGTTTGGATCACCACACAATCCAACCAGTAGCCCCTCCTCGGGAAACACATCCAGTTCCCTCTCCTCAACAGCAAATCCAGTCTCTTGAACCATATCTGCAAAATGAAAATAGAACAGTGAAGGATTTTTGCTGACAATATGGAACTATATAAATCAACGCATGCAGTGACATGTTATAAACTGCTCTATCATACTTATGTGTAAAATTATGAATATATATTAACCAACTTAAGCAATAACAACACCTTGCATTTAGTTTGATGCAAAGGTTAATTTTGTTAAGAACTCAAATACCTGTGAGGCAAGAGAGAGTTTGTTTGAATCCCCCTGGACACGATGCAAGTCTGCTTGGCCGGATCCTGTGTTTGTTCCACAGGTCTTTGCATTCATCCAGGTCTTTCTGTAGAACCCCTGTGAAGCAGAATCTCAGCAAGCATTGGCGTTCGTGGCTTCCATTGAAGTTTCCAGAGTCTCTTAGGTCTCCAAAAAGTCCATCCAAAACTGAGACCTGGGTATATAATTAATATTTAAGAATCAATTTAGCTTTGTTCTTGGTCATTTTATAGGGTTTGTTACATTTTGGTCCCATTTAAAACATGCCACAAATGGATGTCAAACAAAGTAATGCATATTAGTTTTCCATAAATATTGTAGCGACCCTGCAGTAATGTTCTTGTTAAAATGCTGTATTCTTTTCACTCTGTTCTGTGTGTTGATTGTGAGGAGTGGAGAGTTTGGTCTGAGTTTTTCATTTTGTATTGGCGTCGTTAAATCTAGGCAAGCATGCTCATTTCGGCACAACAGCTGACAATGACCATTTTGAGTTCCTGCAATAAAGTGACGGCTGTTAACGTCTATCTCATCCAACTTTTCAACACGTCCAGCAGGACGCTACTCTATTTTCTTAAATGCATGTAAAAAAACAACAATCTGATCAGCTTTCACTGTAGCTACACCTACCAGACACAAATGTACCCACCTTCCTCTTCTGAAATAAGACCACCATGACTCGATGCGCTGATTCCCAGTAGATGATCCGTAACTGTGGCTTGACGATCCAGCATAATAGTCCGTGTGCGCGTGACGGAGGGTACACTGTATTGCTGCCATAGTCCCATTCTCAGTCCCGAAGTCTGTTCGTATTCTCATTGGTATCACACCAAGACTCTTTACACAGTTTATATAATTGTGAGCTATAACAGCCGGGTTGTTGTTTGTTGCTCCACACACAAGCCACATCAGTCTTCTTGAAAAGCCATCTATAAATCCTGACAGGGTTTCAGTTTATCATAGCCATCTACATGCCATATGTAACTGGGCCCCATGGAGTGATACGTGCGTCTTGTGAACCTCCTTCGAGTTCTCAAAGCGATTCCTTGAGGATTTAGTTGTCTCAACAGCCTCATAACTACATCACGCTTGACACGCAGCTTGTGTTTTTGTTTGAGAACTTGCCACATGGTCCGATATCCAAACAATTGTCCTGGTCCTCGAAGCTCGGACAAAATGGCACGCCTCACCTCAGGAAGTGGAGAATAGTTGCCTCGTCTGTACAGTCCAGATTCTTTTAAATGTAGTTTCAGTGTACGCATACTAATTGAAATGTCATGATTACACTTGAGCATATCCAGTATCACCTCGTATGTATGTCCTGAATCAAAAATATTCTCGAATAGTGACAGCTATGTTTGGGTCACCGCTAATGTTCATGTTTGAAAATAATGCGCTACAGGCAGAGTAACTTCCGGTTCCAAAGACGAACAGCGCGGACATCCAATCAGTGATGTCTCCTGTTGCCGACTGGTACCTACCCTTTCCGGTTTTCTTAATGTAATTGTGCTTCTCAATTTGTTTTTGTGATTCTTCTTTTGTTTTTGCGCTTTTCAATTTGTTGTTGCGTTTAGTGAATTTGTTGTTGCGCTTTTCAATTTGTTTTTGCGCTTTTCAATTTGTTTTTGCGCTTTTCAATTTGTTTTGCGTTTTTCAATTTGTTTTTGCGTTTAGTGAATTTGTTTTTGCGCTTTTCAATTTGTTTTTGCGTTTAGTGAATTTGTTTTTGCGCTTTTCAATTTGTTTTTGCGCTTTTCAATTTGTTGTTGCGCTTTTCAATTTGTTTTGCGCTTTTCAATTTGTTTTATGCTTTTCAATTTGTTTTTGCGCTTTACTGAATTTGTTTTTGCGCTTTTCAATTTGTTTTTGCGTTTAGTGAATTTGTTTTTGCGCTTTTCAATTTGTTGTGCGTTTAGTGAATTTGTTTTTGCGCTTTTCAATTTGTTTTTGCGTTTAGTGAATTTGTTTTTGCGCTTTTCAATTTGTTTTTGCGTTTAGTGAATTTGTTTTTGCGCTTTTCAATTTGTTGTTGCGCTTTTCAATTTGTTGTGCGTTTTGTGATTTGTTTTTGTGGTTTGCACTTCAGGGCCACCGTAGCTATGCCATGTTTCTCCTCCTCTGGGCGGAGTCGACCTAGTTTCTCCTGGGAGCAGCACCTGGAGCTGATTAGGAGCTGCAGTATTTAAGACCAGCACACACAACAACTCTTCGCCAGATCGTCAGCTAACTACAGTTAGTATTATGTCTCTTGGCCAGTTTATGTCTCTCGCGTGTTGTGCGCTGCGTTTAACTTGTACTCTCGCGTCTCCAGTTACTTCCATGGGTTTCACCTTCCACAGTTCATGTTCCTATGATCTCGTGTGTTTCACCTTATAGTTCTTTTGACTTCTCGCAGTTATTGACTTACCATCTGTATATAGTCACTTGTCTGCCACAGTTATAGTTCAGTAGCTCTTAGTTCCATTGTGTCAAGTCCTGTGCATATCATTGTTCACCTTCACTGTAAATAAATATCATGTTTCACTATTCTGTGCCTCGTCTTGGTTCTGCTATTCGGTCCATTCCCGTTGTTCAGACTGCTTCGCTGTGACCAAACTAGAACTGGAAAACAGCAAATTGATTATTATTTTTATTACGTCAGTGATCAGAAGCAACACTGATTTTGATGCATTTTTATTTTTAATAATTACTTGGATATATTCCTATATAGAACATGAGATAAATATTATCATAGTTCTATTATTGCAGTACCTTGAGGTTGTGATTTGACACTGTTGTCATTTGGAGCTAAATAAATGAATTTGAATTGAGATGACGACGACGACTTTTATCTTAGTGGTTGATAAGTGGATTTTGAATGTTTCCCTGTTTCTCACGCACACACTGGTGAGCATCATGCAAAATGCTCGCCTTTTTTGGCTGTTGGGAGCAGCTTAGGGCTCAGTTTTGCTTTGGCATGTGGACCAGAGGATTCAACTGCCAATTTTTAATGAGTAGTGGATGATGCCCTCTACCACCTTAGAAAAAGCAGTGTACTCTGACAAAGTGGAAATTTATCAGACAGAGAGAGACTGTCATGGTGCAGTTTTCTTTTTTAGTTTATTCTTTCCTTACATGATGAAGATAATTTAAGTTCAACTTTTGTATGGTCTAGTCTTGAATTCAGCTCCTTTATTGTCTGTGAGTAGATTTGTATTTCTTGTTTGTGTGTTTTTTTTTTTTTTTTTTTTTTTTTTTTTTGGTCTCTTAGGTTCCTTTTGTGTCTTTGTCTTGTCCCTGTGTCCCTGATGAGAGTTAGTCATACCCTCTAGTTATTTATCTGTTTCCTCCGTCATGTCTCTGTTTATTCTCTCTTGTGTCTCAAGCTCCCGGCACTTGGTCATGTCTGTCTATTGTGTGCTTGGTATTCTCTTCCAGTGCCAAGTTTGTGCGTGTTGGATCCTCGTCTCTGTCTTTGTGTGTGTTTCTTGTTTTACTTAAGTATTCCTTGTCTCTATGTCTAGTTTGCTCCAGCTGTGTTCCCATGTGTCTCCACTTTCCCTGATCATGCTCATATTTATATATTGTGTCAGTTCCCCTTTGTCCCTTGTCGGAGCGTTTGTTCACCTGTGTCTCCATCTTTCTACTGTTTAGTTTTCCAGTTTGGATTTCTAATTTAGTTTCTCATTTAGTTTTGCACCCTTGCATTATTTTGTCTACAAGCCTAAATAAACAGCTTGGCCTTTGTTATCACCTGTGTCTACACGCCTGCATTTTGGTCCTCTTCTCTGCTCTAAACGATCTGCAGGGATCATGATGGAGACTCATGTAAGTGTTTCACTGCATAAAAGTTTAATAACCTGCATTGTTGGCATTTGATTCACAAAGTGTAGATATCACAGCCTCTGCTGTTTTGCTCGGAAGTATTATGTTTTCTTTGTTTATTTGTCTCTTAAGCAGTCTCTGATGGAAGCAGTTATTTATCAATGAAATGTCACTTGACAACATATTTAACTTAAATCTGTAAATGCAAGCCAGCTATTAGCATTTCATATATTAAATAGGACCAAACCAAGAATTAAAGAACTGAATAAATTTATGCTACATACTAAAACTAGCTGTCGCTTTACAGTAAGTGGGGGACTGGAATAATTATCTTACTGTTCAAGAAATGAACACACACTTAAACAAAAGCTCCAAAAGTTAGAATCTGTTCATCTGGACGTAGCGTTTTGTGGGAGAAACATTTCGTCACTCATCCAAGTGACTTCTTCAGTCTCAGCTGACTGCAGGTTTCCCCAAACCTTATAAACAGTACATTTGCATAATGACTGAAACCAGCCCACTGAGGGAACAATGGGCTGTGAGGTCAGTTCCTTAATCATAATTATGCAAATTCCCATGACCATTGATCAACAACCACTGACCAAAACCCACTGATCAAAGAACACTGATCAATGGCCATGAGTACCATTCACAGAGAGTTGGGGAATGGCTGCAATCACAGCATTGTAAGATGGCGAAAGATGTACCCTTAGGCCCCCTCCTCGATTCAGAGATGGTCTTTCCCTTTTCACGTAAGACCATCTCTGAATCGAGGAGGGGGCCTGGCCATTTTCTAAGATCCATGCTGAGAGTCTGAGACAAGGATATTTACTTATATGCACACTATTTTCACATATGTGAAGAACAGGCACCCTGCAAGCTTTCTGTATCTGTATTTAGACTTCAAATGTTCAATTATCCATGAAGATAAAAATGAGCAGATCAAGCAGAAGATTAGCCTGTCAAAAAAGGCACTCTGGCAGATAGGAGTTATTTCTGCACATCGGTATTATATGAAAGGTTTTGCATATTTAAAAAGTATTGGATATTTGTTTTGCAGTAGTGACAAAGAAGTATAATGACTGGTATGGTACCTACACCTTCAGACAGTAATTGATGTAACCTGCACCCATCAAGTAGTGAGTGAGGGTGCAAAGGCTTCAACTGGTATACGATGGAAGAAAGAAGACTTTGAAACTGGGGTCCATCTTACTGTTTGTCCTATATTATTCCTGTATGTAGAATTTACACTGTTAACACAAAACATACACCAGCCAAAGCAATGTTACACCTTTCCTCCTCCGGGATTCAGAGGCGATCTCTCTGTGTCGATACACTAGCGATCAGCTCAGTTTGTTGATCCATGTGTTCAGAGAATAAATTCCCAATTCTTCTGTCAAACAGATGAACCACGTATACGAGGTGGCCATCTGTCCATTCACAATTCACTGGAATTGCTACTCGTCCTAGTTTATTGGCGAGATTTTAGTGAAACTAAAACATTATTATCACCTAATGGGTCTTCACTGAAACTGTGCAAAAGTCACATTTTTTTTTTTTAATGGGCATTTTTCCATTTTCACAGCATAATCTTCATGTGCACTCTGCAACGATTTCACCAAAATTCACGCACCTAAAAAAAAACAGTAGAAACTTATTAGCAAAGTCATTAACATAAGATTCAGATTCTCTAAAATTGATGAATTTTACATGCACAGAATGATAAAGAACTGCTAACAGCAGTAATATTGTCAGTGCTGTGATATCCTGATGTGATCAGATATTTGCATACTTTTATGGCCATTGTTACTACTAACCATGAAGTCATAATACTCCTAACCCCAAACTAATTGGTGGTTTAATTTGTCCTGGAGTCACATTTTTGAGTCTCTTATGATTTCTCAATAAATATTAATTGTCGCAAGTTTGTAGAGTACAGGCAAATACAGCAAAAAGTTTCTTTCTGTACGTCACACATTGCAATAATGCCTGAATTGTAAGCTGCATGAGCTTAACATTTTTTTATTTTATTTTTTTGTATACTTTATTAATCCCCTGTAGGGAAATTTCTCTGCATTTAACCCATTCACTCAGTGAAGCAGTGGGCAGCCACCAATCCAGCGCCCGGGGAGCAGTGGTAGGGACCTTGCTCAGGAGTACCTCAGGGTAGCCGTTCGGTGGATTTGAACGCTCTATGTAGGTTAATGTATCTTGTTATATTTTTATAGTGGCAGATTCTATAAATCTGTAAAACCTTTTGTTCATAGCTTGTTTTTTTTAAAAATATGTTTTAAAGTTAAATTTAAAATTAAAAATATTATTTTGAATTCAAGCCTAATAATTAGCAGTTAACTGTGAAGCTATCCATCACCAAAGGAAAAACTCCAAATAACTCCAAAACACTTCTATCCCTTTTTGCCCTGAGAGAACAGAAAGGCAATCTAAAGGTAATTATGATGAACCATGTGCAACTATGTCATTCATTTTTCTTTTTTCCTGTGGAGTTTCAGCATATCATTAATCGCATGGCAACCAATGCAATGGTAATACGAGGGCTCAACATGTATCCACTTATTTGTCTGATCCAGACTCATCAGATGTTGAATTTATCCTGCAATCGTCCACATGCTATATGTGGCGTTTTCTTCCTCTTTCTTCTGATTGCATGTTACCATTTGAAAGATCCCTTATCTATAAAACATAAAACCCTACTAAGCCAACAACTAACATACTGAAAATTATTTTAAATTATTATGTAACAGTAATTAATTCAACAACCCAAAATATACTGCTAAGACAACAAAGAAGTGGCTGAAAAAGAACCACATTAAGGTCATGCAGTGGCCTAGCTAGTCTCCAGACATGTAAGGAGGAGTGGACCAGACCAGTGACCAACTACTAGAAACATTTTACTGCATGCGTGCGTGTCAAAAAGTGTTTCTCCACCATGTACTGTTATATTTTGCTTAAGGATCACATACTTATTTAACTTGATATGCAAATCAATTTCTAACTTTTAAGTAATGCATTTTTCTGGATTTCTTTGCTGATATTTTATTTCTCTCTATTAAAATGAAACTACCATAAAAGTAAAGACATTTCTTTTTAAGTGAGCAAATACAAATTCAGCAGAGGATTTAATAATTGCTTTGCCCACTGTATCTGCTGTAGAGGAGATGACCCCATACAACTTTTGCCTGTTCTGATACTATAGCTGTTCTCTGCTGATACTGACCACCAGTCCAATCCAAAGTGTAAATTTAACTGTGAGGAAGAGACCATAGATCATTACGTTATGTGTAAAGAACTTGAACAGCTTTTCTAATGTAAAATTAAAAGTTACAAAAACATCACAAACTAACCGTTCACTGAATTATTGCTATTTATTAATTAAAAAGGACAAAACAGGTCCAGGAAAAATTAAAAAACAGCCACAGTAGAATCTCCATTTTTCCTCCCCACACAGAGGTGCGAATAAGTATAATAAAAGCCAACAAATGTTATACAAAACCAGGATCCTTTAAAAGTCTTGAATCTTTTCACTCACTTTGACCGCATTTTGCAGTTAGCAAGTAAATAAATAAAACCTTTACAAACAAACAAACAGAAGCTGTTGGTGTACCACCATGAAATACCTCCAGACTGCTGTCCCTGTGCTGTTAGCTTCCTGCTGCTAGCAGCTGCTATCGCATCATGAAGTAAACACAGAGCAACAGAACTGAATTAAACGGGCTGGACCATGGATCGACTTATGGTCACTGATATCCAGTTCAGCTTTCAGTATCAGGCTGATCATAATATTTTCATCAATTACAGCTTCTTTTCTTAAAGCATGAGGAAGAAAAATTCCTGTATATGATGATCTCCTCCAGCTGGCAGGAGTCTCATGTGTGAGAGCGAATGAGGCTTTGCTTGTTGGTAATTTCTGAAGCTGTAGTCTTATGACAATGTTAAATGTGGACAAGGAAAGTACTGAAGGTCACAGAAAGACACCTTGAAGATTATACACACACACACACACACACACACACACACACACACACACACACACACACACACACACACACACACACACACACACACACACACACACACACACACACACACACACACACAAAAAAATATATTACTGAATGACGACAGTAACCAAATGTTCAGTGTGGAGAACTGTGAAGTTTGAAAAACTCTGCAATATGTTGCATTCCACAGTTAATATATTTAAGACTTAATGTGTTACATTAAGTTTCTTACATATTTTTACTTTAAAAAAAGAAACATTTTCAGGGTTCTTGATCTGCTTTTCAATCTCACTGCTTCCGTCTTGAGGGTAATAAACCTGAAAAATAAAACAATGTTGCTTGGATACGAAGGTGGCTGTTGAAAATCATGCAAGTTTACATATTGTTCTTTGAAAAAAACAACAAGAAATTAATACACAAAAATATGCATCCTTTTTGTAATTTCACATTGCTGTAATTTAATGAGAGAGGTGATTTTAAAAAAGGAGAGACCAAAAAAGCAGTAATGAACATGTTCATTAAATTTTCTTTATTAAAGTTCCAGCTTTGTGTTGGATCATCACACCATTAAGAATTCTTGTTTTTGTTTTCTTTTGTGAAACTCATTTTAGTTTGTGGGTCCACCTACAGTCCAATTACATCTCAGGTGGAGCTGACCTTTGTTTTTTTTTCCAACACATTTTGTTTTCAGTCTGAATACTAAATAACCCCCCCCCCCCAAAAAAAAACACATGTTGGTAGCACTTTATAATAAAATCACTCTATTAGGTGTTAGTAAGGTAATAGCAAATGCGTAATTTATCATTTATATGCTGTTACTCCTCCTTAGTATTTCCTTTATGAATATAGATATGTTTAGCCATCTGTTACTGTTACGCCCCAGTCTAGGGGTACAGGAACGCAACATAAGAGTTGAAAAGATTGACCCCGCCCTGGTCCCCAAAACCATACACAGAGGGAAAACCAATTTCTTAGTGAACGGTGGTTTATTTTTCTACACTGAAAAATGAAACTCCCCCTGCACGGGCAAGCGAGCACGCACCGCAACTGTTACCGGGCCCGAAACGTGAGGTGACTGTAGGAAGACTCTGTGCAGCGGAGCTCGTAACACACTCATTTTCACTCCCCACACGAGAGCATCAGCACCACAAAACGAGTTACTTGAAAAAGGCAACGCGCTTTCCAGACTGGGCAGCCCCAGTGTCGCGCAAAATTACAATCGGCACGCAATCCTCCTCTTTCCCAGTCAGTGAGGTGAACCCTTTTGAAATGAAAGGTCGGTAACTGCTGTCAAGGCCGTCATTTCCTAGTTCATCACTGACAGGATTAGGAGTAGAGACTGACCGAACGAAACCAACACTTTTTGGCTTTTTCAATATGTGAATTTGCTCTTTGCGACGAAGTGACGGACAATTAGCAATGAGATGGCCAGTATCATGGCAACCTGATCAGGGCGCGTTTGACACTTAGGAGAAACCCTCAAACTCCTCGCAGGTTTAGACAACGGAGCACAGCTGAAAACATAGCTCGATGGGTCAACACAAACTCATCTGCGAGAACAACAGCTTTAGACAACGAATCCACCTTTTACTCATTGAGATATACAACAACATTCTCTGGAAGACAAGTTTTGAATTCTTCCAGCAGGACCAATTCTCTTAGCTGAGCAAAGTCCTTCACTTTACTTGCAGCTAACCACTTACCAAACAAGAGAGTCTTCTCCCTGGCAAGCTCTACATGTGTTTGGTTGGCAGATTTTTCACATGACTGAAACCTCTGGCGATATGCCTCAGGGACTAGCTCATAAGCCCTTAAAATAGTGGATTTCACAATCCAGACTGTTATCAATGGATAAGCTCGCACACACTTCCTGTGCTTTCCCCACCAATTTACACTGCAGCAACAAACTTCACACATCCTTGGGCCATTTCAAAGTGGTTGCGATGCATTCAAAGGCATTAAAGTAAGAGTCAACCTCACTTTCTCTGAAAGGTGGCACTAAAGCAATTTGCTTGCTTGCATCAAATTGGTCAGAGTAGAATGAATCAGAAGGTTTACTCACAATTTTACTCACTGGGGTAGCGGTAACATTGCGTTGTCAGGAAGAATCCAGCTCCATAGCCCTTATGCGGAGATGCATAAGCTCAACTTCTTTGGCTTTAGCCTCAAGCTCCACCTCTTTCAGGCGAAGGGCGAGCCTAAGATCCTCTGTAACCAGTCCTGGTAATTGTCCGGCGGGGCTAACGTTTGGGATCTGAATGGCAGCAGGAGCCTCCGCCCCTGGCGTCATCCATCCACTGGCAGCTTGTGGGATGGTTGCAGCAGCTTCTGCTCCCACCACCAAACCTCCAGTCGCCTCAACCGGCCGAGGTTCGACTTTGCAAATACCCGCTTTTCCACCAGCTGTGCTGTCAGGCACTGCTTAATTTCTGCCTTTTTAGCATTCAAAGGCACACTAACATTAAACAAATTTGCCACCAACAACAAATCTGCCTTTGTACATCGATCCAACTTGTCCATGGTGGGTTGTTGCGCAAAATCATCCACGTCAAAAGTCATTGTGACTAGATTACCCCCAACACTACAAGAAAACTGCCAACCAAAAACTGCAGACAACCCACAAAACACAATGAGCAAAAAGAATGGCAAAAGAAAAGAGCGGACGAGCCCCCACTTTATGTTACGCCCCAGTCTAGGGGTACAGGAACGCAACATAAGAGTTGAAAAGATTGACCCCGCCCTGGTCCCCAAAACCATACACAGAGGGAAAACCAATTTCTTAGTGAACGGTGGTTTATTTTTCTACACTGAAAAATGAAGCTCTGGGGTGAACAAAGGCCAAAATAACAAACAAAACAAGCTTAGTCGGGAGGAGGTGCTATCTAAAACCCTATGTGAAATCAAAACCAAACAAAAGACAAGCGCTACACCTAACTCCCTAACTGGGATAAACAGGAGAAAACCGTGCAAGGAAAAACAATAAGGCAGCCCACCCCTTCTGTTCCAGTGCTATTTACAATGTGCTATTTACAATGAAAACTAATGTACACACTATATACAGAACTCAGAAAGTCGCAAAAGTCACAGGCACAAATGTCACAGGTTTTGGAGGCCAGGGTCAGGTCTGCTGCTGCTGTCAGTAGCTGCCCCAGGACAACTGCTGGTGAGGGATTTTGAATGCGACCACATGATCAGGGGACCAATCAGCAGCCGTCAGCTCATCCAATCAGGGGCCTGCAAAGACTTAAAGACACAGACAAAGAAACAGCCACCAAAACAGATTATGGCCAGGGCCATAACAGTTACTGTTACAATTAGTAATTCGTAATTGTTAGTAATAATCATAATCAATGTTATAATAATCTAACTGTATTCATATATAGCATACTAAGGAAGAGTTATGGTAAATAAATGATGAATTAGGCACTGATAGCTTAATAATGCTTATTAGTGTAAAATCATTTAAAAAGTGCTCCCCACATTTCTATTTACAGAACAGATAATGAGACAATATGACAATACATGTAAGCTTTTATAAATTCACTACATCTACAATCGTTATCTTTATTTTACAGTCTGAAAGATTTACAGGTCACAGCTGGTCTACAAAGGCACAAAACCTTTGCATGAAAGATGTTTTTGAAGCTCATGAAAAAATGGCTAAAGCAGCGATGACTCAAACCTCAGAGGACAAAGCCTAGCATTATACCTGCCTCTAGTGCTCTTTACAACCACAGCAATTGAGCTCTGTGAATTAATTGTACTCTATGAATGAACACATGTTCTTCTCCTCTCACAATGTATCCAGTGATTGGAATGACTTTTCCAATTCCTGAACAAATGTATGCAAACACTGCACAGAGCTATATAAACACCAGCATCTGTAATAGCGCAGTCATGAAAATTGTCAGGCATGGTTACTGTTTTCAGACATTCATCCAGGTATTTATTCAAAAAACAATTTGCATCTGTGTAAAGGTGTGTGCTATCTCCCACTACAGCCCCTCCATTTTTTAAACTGCCAAAAGTCATTCATTTAAAAGTTAACAAAAGTGCTCCAAATGTAAGAAATATATTTACAGGAAATAAAACAAAAACATCATCATCGGCTCCTTTTTTATGTCAATTTTGAGCGAAAGTGACTCACTGTAAGGCATAACTCAAAGCATGTAGCACTGCTATAAATTATGTAGCACATTTGTATTTTAAAGTTACCCTGTGAGGGTGTCTTGTACACAGAGTTCTATGCTTGACTAAAACTATAAGATTCATGACCATAACTACATATAGAATAATAAACTTTAGATACATAAAGAGCTGAATGGTCAATAGACTTTAATGTTGTACAACATGGGAAGATAGCAGTCTTACCCTAACTATACAAAAGTAGCAGTACTAGTAGTGTTTTGTGACATTGGAGGTTGCATGACTGCTTCTATATTTTAGGAGCTTATTTAATATTGATATGCACTCACTGCATAAGTTTTAGGTACACACTGTTGCACCAGGTTGGACGACCTTTTCCTTTCAGCGGTGTCTGAATTATTTGTAATACAAATTCAGCATGGTGCTGGAAATATTCCTCAGAGATTTTGGTCCATATTGACATAATAGCATCGTGCAGTTGCTGCCAATTTGTCAGCTGCACTTCCATGATGGATAAAAAAGATTTGCTGGACTGAGCTCTTGAGACTGCAGATTCCACGTGAGTACAGTGAACTCATCGCCATGTTCAAGAAACCAGTTTGAGATTTTTTGAGTTTTGTGACAGCAACAATACAATACAGTACAGTAAACAATGCTGAGTTGGTACTAAGAGACCCCAAATGGAACACTGATTTAAGGTTGTTTATGAGCCCCCAAAAGGTTGATTCTGTTCACTTTGACTTAGCGTTATGAAGCTACATCCAGATGAACAGAAATAACCTTTTAGGATTTACTTACCTGGATGATTGAGCATGCATCAAGACGTTGTGTATGGGCAAAATCTGACTCCACTTGCTGAATGTTACAGCAGAAATCGGGACTCATCAGACCAGGTGATGTTTTTTCTAATCTTCTATTGTCCAGTTGCGGTGCGCCTCAATTTTCTGCAGCAACGGTACCTGGCTTTGTCTTCTGCTGCTACAGCCTATCTGCTTAAAGGTTTTAATATGTTGTGCATTTAGGGATGCTCTTCTGTGTACCGTGGTTGCAACGAGTGGTTGTCCAAGTTGCCATTGTATTCTTATTCTATCAGCTTGAAGCACTCTAGCAGTTCTTCTCTGACCTTGGGCATCAACAAAGCATTTTCACCCATAGAACTGGCAATCACTGGATATTTTCTCTTTTTCAGGTCATTCTCTATAAACCCTGGAGACAGTTCAAGGATCAAATATATCTTTATTATCCCCAAGGGGCAATTTGTTGTACAGTGGGCTAAAATCACAAAACCACCAATCAAAATACAATAAATAAGCAGTAAATACACGGAAAACAGGACTGAAAACATTGTGAATTGTTGAAAAGATCAGTGGAAGATGGGACAAATTCATTTCTGAGTGCATTTGTCCTCCACGTTGGCATATAAGTATCTGCAGCCAGACAGAAGCACCTTAACCTTCTTCAATTAGGGGTGGCTAGGATCAGCCAGGATAGACTGAGACTTCTTCAAGGTCCTTATCTTGTACAGGTGAGAAAGGCCATTCAAGGTTGTTTTTTAGGTTCAGTGACCCATACCAGAGATGGTTGTGTGGGGAAAATCCCAGTGGATCAGCAGTTTCTGAAAATCCTCAGAACAACCTGTCTGGAGCCTGAAAACTCGCCATGCTCAAAGTCACTGAAATCACCTTTCTTCCCCTTTTGGATATTTGTTTTGAACTTTAGTAGCAGGTCTTGACTATTTCTAAATACCTAAATGTACTTTTTCTGCCATGTGACAGATGAGTTTTTCCATTACTGAACAGTTAAACCTGAGCAGTTGAAAATTTTAAAAAAACATTCTTAAATGTTCACATCCTTGTGTGTATAGCTGAGTGAGGTAAAATCCACATCAATACACAAAGTAATAAATCCTGCTTTTTAAGTACTGCTTGGAGCAAAATAAAAGACATCTTCCATCAAAAATTATTAAGCTGGAAACACACTAAACGGCTGGAGAACACCAGCAGGCTCCCAAATCATAATTTTTTCAACAGTGATGAACAAACCGTTACTTCCTGTCAAGCTGTCCAGCGATTAGTGATGTCTAGCGGGTAAAGGCCATTTGAGTGTAAGGGAACAAAACACACCATTGCGCATGATGCATTTCAATGAGAAACTACACATAAAAACAATTTGCCTTCAAATGATTTTTCTTACGAGGCCATCTCCTGTGAGTGTCCTCTCCTATTGTGTTCTTCTGGCATAAAAGCTCCATTACAATGATTTAGTCTGCACAGAGCTAGGGTGCTCTTGAACAAGTATACATGTGTGCGCACACACGCACACACACACACACACATTCAGATGCACTCATGCCTCGGGCCTCGGGACCCATCAATTATAGTGGATTCAGTCAAGTTATCATCATACTCCCCTTCTCTTTTTTTCTCCCTCAGTGCACAGAACTAGCACAATATGGACTCTCTACCCCTTTGAGCGCTTCAAATCTGGAACACTTGCATAAGAGTCTATTTTATAAGCATGTAAGCAAAAATAAATCCCAGATTCCATCGGGGTTTTGGGAGTGAATCTTGCTTATGTCAAGTGGGGAAGGTGTGAAAATCAGAAGTGTATTTTGGGGAGCAATGACTGGCAGAATGACGCTCAAGCCATCAGAATCTGTTTGTCTGCAGGTTTCAGTTTTGCTTTGTACCTCTGCTGTTCACTGTCCTGATGACAAAGACTGCTGTGCTCATCAGGGAGTTACATTTACCTTGTACTGTCAGATGTCATCTCAGGAAGATGTTTGACTCAGTGCACGTGTACCACACACACACACACACACACACACACACACACACACACACACACACACACACACAGACATTTCCACCATCACACAGCTGTCTTTGAGTCAGGTGTATTTACTGTTCACAAGCTTTGAACTACTCTGATGTGCATCCAAAGGTTATTGGAAGGTGATGTGTTTTTTTAGTTATTCAAGATTAGCCTGTTTTATTGATGTTTCAGGGGCATATAGTGTACTTCAACAATAACAATAAAAAATACTGAGACAGTTAGTGAAGATACCTTATTATGAATTTCAGAACCAACATCATGCTGTTAAAGCAACATATTTTAAATGTCTTAAATACTGTATATATAAGTGAAAATAAGACATTTCTGATCAAATCATTTTAATTAATTTCAGAATTATTTTACTTTATTTATAAACCAAATGTAAAACTGGATGATCCAATGCAACATAATGATATTTCACACTTTTACATTTGCTTTCTTGACTGTCTCCCTACACTGAGCTAAACCTCTCATCCTCTCCTCTGATGACTGATTGTATTTTTACTTTTTTATTTTTGGCCCTTCTCTCACAGACATCCTTTCTGTTGCTTTTTGTTGTCTTTCCTCGCTGTTCTGCAAAGAATAGTTTAACATTACTTTACTTTAACTTTACATCAGCCTCTTTCACTCTCTCCCTGTTCAGTGAGTGTGCGTCACAGTCCCGCTTGTCTTCCAGCTGCTGGTCTATTTGACTCCATTTATCATGTGTTTCTGTCACATTAACTGTGCTTGCCTCCTCCCAAATTAGGTGTGGCTTCTACAGGCTCTGCCAGGCACACGTGTGTCTCATTATTCACTTACCTGCAGTGTTTAACTCCAACTCACCTCTCCACTCATTCCTGGAGCTGCACACTGTGCACAGTTCCTCAAGCTAGAATCTAGAACCTGCTTTAACTTTGAACTTGCCCAAGAAAGTTTAAAGGAAAATGTGAAAAAAGTTATGAAATGCCTGAAATTAAAAAAAAAATATTAAATTTACCAAATTATTTCAAATAAAAGGGACCATTAGATCAAACTCAGAAGGTGGCTCATTTCCACTGAAATGAAGGCCCACTTTATCTAAAACATTAAGGTAACAACTAAAGATCCTTTTTCATGTAAAAATTGTTTATTCTGCAAAATATCAGCATGCTGTCTGATAGACCCCATTACAAGGAATATGAATCATTACTTCTAGATGTTCAGTTATTTGTTTTTGATTTAACTTATCACTGAGAAGTAACCTTTCACATCATAGTACTCAATTTTCTGGGGAAAACTCAAGATTGCTTCACCTACCTCAACAACCTCAAACCAATAAAATCAAACACTAGATGTCAAGTACTGTTTTGGCATCAGTTTGAAATAATTTGTAGCCACTGGCTGTTAACATTTGAAGAGCTGAGACACTCAAACCTTAACTTTACCAAATTACCTACAGGTAGAGTTCCTCTACATCAGCGCTCGGCATCAACGCTTTTTATGAAGGATATGAAAAGAAAAAGTACGTCCTGTATGATTTCCAGTGTTTTACATGTCAGGATATAATTTAAAAAGCAAAACAAACAAAAAACATTCTTTGCCAATATGTAAAACCTTAGAATTTAGGTGTATTTCCTTTTTCTTTTCTTTATGACAGAGTATGAAGCCTAATGAGCTTAATGATCTCCTGGTGTTAATGGACCCCTGACCTGTTATTTGTGGTTGGTTCACAACAAATCAAAACTCTGTCTAACACTTAATACTCAAAAAAAAGACAAAAACAATCATCCCAACTTTTAAATGCCACGGTAAATTCCTTCAGCTTCATCTTCTTATTTTTGGCAATAAAAAGCAAATCTAAGTGTGATAATTCAGTTAAAATGTGTAATCTGTTTTGGCCTTTAGTAGTTCTGCCAGCACAACCATATAACTGGAATCAATATTTGTAGCATTATGGAACCTCATAATTAAATAATGAAACAGATTGCATGTTTAACAGCTTGCTTATTTTTTAACCCTTGAAATGTGGCTTTTAGTTTAATATTAGATTGTTTTCATGTGGTTAATTTAGTCTCCTGTGGTGTACACAGGAGGCCGTTAAAAAGAGTGTTTATTTATTTTCAGTTCATTACAATACTATATTTTAATGTTTAGCTTTTATTGGAATTATTATACAGAATAAAAAAATAAATATTATAAGACTATGGTCATTTTTAAGGCTTGAGGTAATAGTAGACAAGGAAAACTGTTTTCAAACTCTTTCTACTTTGTGACTGACAGTGGCTGATACTTTGGAAAATAGCTCTTTGGAAATAGTGCCAGTAAAACTTGATTTCTCTGTTGTCTTCAGGAAAAACACCAAATGAAGAAGTGCTTGTTCTGACACAAAAGAAGGGAGCAACCGGTGATCTCTTCTGTCCAACAGTTAGGGCATCACAAAGGTAAAATTTACAAACTGTGTCTTTGGGGGGAGTGTATGATTGCAATATCTCCTCATATATGGAACTGATAATCTAGAGTCCAAAAAGGAAAGAAAGGAATGGAGAACAGCTACGAGAACCACTTGTGACTGACTGCATGGCTTTATTGAACACTTTAGTTGACCTATTATGCAACAGTGATGGTTGACAGTAAGACCAATATACTGGATCTGAACATAGAGTACATTACTTTTCTTAGAGCTCTAAACCAAACTGTATCCCCTTTGAAAACGGTCTGTGTCCTGCACTGAGCAGTGCCCTTCCTCAACAACCTGTTTTGTAAGTGAATCCACTGATGGGCTCCTCTAGCTCTGGGGTCAGAGCAGCAGCCATATTGATTTTTCTGTTTATAAAGACAGTGGCAAACAGGGCAGACTCTGAATGCCAAAACGAGTGACTCGAAACAGGCATGGCCTGGAGGTATTTCTCTTTCCCCCTGTCTTTGTCTGCCACTCTGTTTACCTTAAATGCATTTCACTCTCTCTGCCTCTCACAGTATTTTCACCAGCACTTGTTTGTCTATTCATCTCCCACATATTTTGTTCTACATGGATAAATAAATTCAGATAAGATAAACAAGAATAATAAAAAGTATATAAAAACAGCTACTACAGAACCGCTCCATTAGAGACGGTGTTTGTTGTGGGATATTCCCTGCCATCTAGCTAAAGATTTCTCTGACAAGTTGATAAGTAATGCAATTAAATGGACTGCACGCTGCAGAATAGGGATTATTTATTTATGGCTAAAGCTCATTACATTTTTGTTTCGTAAGAGAACTCTGAGTGTTTTTATGGCACACGTGCTTGTTTCATTTATGTGAATTTGAGAGAGTTATATGAAATAAATGACACACATTATACCACATACGAGGTATGTTAAAGAGTCTGAAAGGAGGGGTGGTTAACACAAATGAAGTTCTTGTCCTACAAAGAACAAACACATTCAAAATCATTAATAATAATAAATAGACACATCATTTTATAAACCGGGATTGCATGTTTTTCAGGCAAATGTCTTCATGGAGCCGATGATAGTTTTGTACAGATGCAACTATGAAAGGCAGTAAGCTAGCAGGAGAAGACTGTGTCACATGCAAAAACACACTGAAAGTAGCCATCTCCCTGACTTCTGTATTAGTTTCCAATAGATATCAGTGACATTTCTAATATTTCTTTCTTCAATTTGACTGATACCAGTCAAAAGTTTAAGAACACCCCAATTTTTTCAGTTTTTTTTACTGAAAATTATGCAGTTTAATGTCTGATTGCACTCTGAAATGAAACCAGAGTACAAATAAGGAATTGGAGTTAAAAAACAAACTTTTGACTCATCCAAGTAGCCACCTTTGGCAGATATAACAGCTGAACACACCCATGGCATTCTTCCTACAATCGAAATCCAGTTTTCTTCTGCAGAAGTTCCCATAAATGTGTGGCATTTGTAGTTTGCTTTGCTTTCACTCTACAATACCAGAAGGTGTTTTGTACAAGTCACCGACCCTGGATCCAGCAAAACAGCCCCAGACCATCACACTTCCTCCTCCATGTTTGACAGTTGATGCCGCACACTGAACCATCCTTTTGCCTACTCAGCAGCATACAAAGATCCTGCGCGATGAACTGAAGATTCCAAATTTTGATTCATCGGTACCTTCCAGTCTTCAGTAGTCCAATATCAGTGTTTCATGGCCCAGCCAAGCCTCTTTGTCTTATTCTGACGTCTTAGCAGTGGCTCTCTTGCTGCAACTCATCCTGTCAAACCTGCAGCTCGAAGTCTTCTCTTCACAGTTGAAACTGAGACTTGCTTACACGACCACTATTAAGCTGTGCTTGAAGCTGTTGTGCTGTGAGCCGCCTATCACACAAGCTGTTAACTCACAGAAACTTGTCCTCTGATTCAGTTGTGGCTTTGGGACTGCCAGATCTCTTCTTGTGAAAGTTTGCCCCAGTTTCTGAGAGCTTTTTCATGGTGAAGGAAACTGTACTCACTGACACTTTGACTTTCTTTGCAACTTCTCTGTAGGAAAGACCTAAATTTTTAAGTGTTATGATGGTCAGTCTCTCTTACATTTTTAATTGCCCCTTTCACGCAATTTTTGTAGCAACACACTACTTTCTGTAGCACAATCCTTTTCATCTGATGCTCACAAGGGTATGGTACCACAGTGTGTTCCACAGGGGGTTGTAAGTAATCCAGAAAAGTTGGAACACCTGTAGAAATTAGTAGCACCAGCTTTTAAGGCTTCATCAACCTGCATTGCTGCAGAACAAATTTAAATTGTTAACACATTTTGTGTTCCCTGAAAAAAGCCTTTTTGTATAATTCTGAAATGTAAATTATTTTTCAGTTTTGGGTAACCTTACTTGTTTTTTAACCTTTTTTAACCAGTTCACCACTTACCTTTGTATTATTTCAAGCTATTCGTTAGATTTGAACAACTTGAGTAGTAATAAATAACTGGAAAAATTGGGGTGTTCTAAATCTTTCGACTGGTAGTGTATATTATCTGTGTATTGTCTATAATGTGTATGAATATCTGTGTGCCCTTCCAACCTAACAGTTCCCCCAGTTCATAACTTGACAGCTGTATTGCTGGCAATTCAAAGAAGTGCAGTGTTGAGTTTCAAGTAGACAGTATGAGCAGAAACTTAAAAAAAAAAAAAAAACATCAGTGACTACATTACTATTGGGATGCCTTATCAATGTAATTTATGTTATTGATTATGCCAATGGTGCATCGCAGAAATGGCCCTGTCCAGTTGAGGCATTGATTTTCCCTGACAACAAACTAAATGGTCGATGGAATGGCATTTATTTAGTGCCATTCTAGTCTTATTGACCACTCAGTGCACTTTTACAATACAAGCCACATTCATACACCTATTCATACAGTTTTCTATGCACATAGCACTTTGTATTATATATCAAACATTTACACACTCATACCTCCCAAGCCACAGATGCCCCAGCTGCTCCTAAGAAAAGAAAAGAAAAGAAAAAACCCAACATGCCCACAATCATCTAAATTGTGAAAGTACTTTACACAGAAACCCAGCAACGCGGTGCTCTGTAAGGACTGCAGATTGGAACTGGCTTATCACACCGCTACTAGTGATTTTTTTTGAGCACTTGAAGTGAAAGCATCCCAGAGCACTTTGTCAAGACTGCATCAGCACAAAGACAGCTTTGGCACGGTTCAGCATACGGCTCTCTGGCTCACATGAAGAAACAGTCACGGGCACGGTTCAATTGGACTCTGTCACATTTCAGGTCTGGTGTGATTGCTAACTGTGCCCAAGAACAGAAATGAAGCACTTCCTGCAGCCCAGCTGCCTCTGTGCTGCACAACTGCTGCAATAAATATTTGACAAGTCTATCAGGCATGTGAAATGGCCATGTTTCACTTACTAAAACAACACCAAAACACACAGGTAAAGGGTAAATAGAATCATGAATTCTATTGTGCTGTGCAAAAAAACAGTCATATCATGATAAGAGAGAGAAAGAGATTAAGACTAGTTGATTTGGTGTTTAACACTGCGGTGATGTAGTTTGATTTTTGATGATTAGGTGATTTAATACATTAACATAATATTAATAAGGCTGGTTTTGATCATTATTTTGTGTTGATGGTCATATTAATTGAGAAATACAAATATCTGAAGGTTAACTGACTAATCCAGACAATGTTTGGTTATTAGTAAATGGTCAATGATATTGATCAGAGGTAAAATAATGCTGAATAGACTCTACAATAGTTCAAACAGAAGAACTGCTCATTAAATTTTATTTTTTGTTTGCAAAAAACCTTTAGGTTTCAAAGCATTCCCCTTTTCTGCAGTTCATAATAGAAATGTCTACACCAAGAGTGAAAGAGCTTTGGCCAGTTTCACAGCAGGGCCTCTCGGAGTAGCAGAAAGTCTCACTCAGCAAATGAACATCCGACATATGGCAATGCCTTCCACCTTCTCTTAATTGCCAAGTGTATTTATAGATAAAGGACTCAGCCTTCAGGGGCTGGAGGGCAGCACTGCAAGTTGAATAAAGCAACAATTGCATCAACTGGATCTTTGTCGTCTGGCTTTTTTGTGGATAGCTTGTGTAAACAGAGGGGAGAAAACAAAACACCAAAAGCGTTATTCACTGACACCTCAGTAATTTAGTTTTTATAGTTTGTTATTAGTAGCTCAAAAAGAACACGAGGAGAAAAATCCAGCAAACTTCTGTTAAAGCAACTGCTACATTTTTAAAAAGTGGAGTTTTTACCTTATAAAGACACAGCTTATTTTCTCCTTTTGTGCCAAAAGTCCTTAAATTCTGGGTGAGCCTCACAACATGACTGCTGTCCTCTCCAATGCAGCTTATGAGGTGACCCTTAGCTCATCTTTAGGGGCTCTGCGTAATATTTCACGGCCCAGCGTGACACTTACCACAGATGAGCGCCATTCTGTATCCTCTGGGCCCAGGCAAAGCAGATCTGCTATGTCGTCCTCGAAGCCTGCAGTTTGTTTGCCCTGATGGAGACTGCTGATTTAATTTGCCAAGATGGTGTCCTCTTACCCTTGCCCCATGCAGCTGGATCTTTCTTTCGCGCAGCCATCCCTGACCGCCTATTCACCTGCCTTGCTTGATTACACTGTGCTGAAAGTGAAATAGGAAATATGAAATATTCTAGAGTCTGCATGTTAGTTGTGTAATGAGCCTGGGCAGTACAAGCAGTTGGCTATTATCCTTGTTTTTATTCCTCTGTTTTATTACTATGGGATGAAAAGTCACATCTGAGTTATATCATAAAAATTGCATGTTTTCATATAAACACACTTCAATGAACAGACACAAAGTTATTGAGTTGCCAAGCACAGGAAAAACAGTGGCATACTGCATAGCTTTAAAAAAGATCTTTTCAAATAAGTAACTATTGTATATACACTGTATATTCCTCATTGTGTGACCTGACATAGCATGGATTTTAAAAGAGCAATTTCAAATTAAGGTTTCTGATCATCTTTTAGTTTTGTCACTGAATGTTTACCTCTTTCACTGTCTCGTGTATTTTGGTCTCCCTCTGTTGGTCTATGTCACCCTTCAGCCTCACACCCCTTCATGTGCCCTCTGCTCGCCTTCAGCTTCTCTCCTGACTACTCCTCGCTTCAAACTTAACATCATGAGGGTGGCAGAGCCTTGTGCTGTGCTCCACCTTGTCTTTGGAACTCACTACACCTTGGTCAGATCAACACAGTTCAAATCAAAGCTTAAACCATTTGCATATCTGCTATAACCATCCTGTTTAAGATATTCTATATTTTTTACATTCGTATTATTCCTATCTTTTTATTTTGTGTTCTAAGGTGGCGTCAACAAAAAATACAAATAGAATTATTATTATTAGTATTATGTGTGCTTTTTATATTTCAGTCATAGGTATTTCCTGTTTTATTTTGGTAAAATTTTTTGCTTGTGCTACATTTGCTATTTTACTTCCATTTCTCCTTCACCACTTTATGACTGCTTTCCAAACACTAATTAGTTTAACCAGTGTCTTACTGTTAGATTATTGTGTATTGATGGCCCTTTTTGATCTTTCTGTTTTTACACTTTACTTAATTGTAAACCTACCTGTGCTCGTTTCTCCTCTGCAGTGTCTTTCTCCCACAGTCTCCTACTGTTTTTCTCTCTATATGCATTTGAATATTTGCCTTTTGCTCTGAAGTTGCATCATTTTTGGAAGTCCTGTTGTTTTCTGCTGCTGTCACTGCAACACTTTAAAGTTTGTCCATGAAACACAGTGATAGGCTGATGGTTCATCCAATCACTTGGCAAGTGTATTTTTAAAACTCTGTTCACTTTTCAAAACAGTTTCCAAGGACAAACTTTTTGAGTGTACTCACATCCAAAGAGCTTCAACATTCACTGTGGTTAACAGTTTGGGCCAAAGTACACTTCAGTTTCTCTCTGCATCTCAACTCCCCTGTCCTTTCAAGCGCTCGCATGCCTTTGAAAAGAGCTTGTGTAGAGCACAATGAGGTTCATGATTTTATACATTTTGCAACTTAATTGTTTTACTCTCACACGCCTCAGCGTTCATCGAGGCAGCTGTAGGTGAGGAAGCCTTGTAGTTACATGCTTGGGTGTGAACTACTATGGTATTTGGAGCAGGCTGGGGCTTCCTCCTTTTCCACCAATTTGATACTGTTATCAAAATACTTTTTAAATTAAGAGACTAAAAAAAAACTAAAAATGATGTGAATTTAATGAATAATAATGAATTGGTACTTTCCAAAATTTAGAAAAACAGCAAGCAATAAAGAGCACGTGACAAGTTCTGTGGGTTGAAAAAACATTGTGTTTGTAGGACCAACAGCATATATCTGACATAATAAGGTAATCGTGTTTTACATATCTTTTTGGGGTTACATCTGAGTAAAATGAACTTGCTCAGTACACTTTAACAATTATTAATATGTGTAGCTTATCTAGCACATCAAAATTTAAGACATAAGGTTAATTAAAATATATAATATCTAAAGCCAGTAATTTTTTTTCACATCTTCAATCAAGGAAGGCCATGGTACACTTAACCTTCACAGTAACACAGTGGCTCTCAAAATTTTTCTGGCCCCATTTTAGAAGCCGAATAAAAAGGCCCATGCACAATTTTTAATCTTTCAGTAACAATAAAAAATGATCTATGATGAATTTTATTAGAATAAAGGTGCCAATTATCACACAACAGTATCGGCAAACTACTAGTGTGGAATGAGAGTCCTGAAAGCTGTCATCACTGCCAATGATTATAGAGTGTTTGGGTTTGGGTGAGGGGTTATGGAGGCAACAGCTTGGTGGAAAAAGCTTTTCCTCAGTGTTTGTGTGGGATGCCAGGTCTGTATCTCTTGCCTGATGAAAACAGTTCAAATAGAAGGTGAAAGGATGTGAGGTGTGTGAAATGATGTCGTCTTCATTAGATTATTGGTGTAGAGATCCTCTAGGTGTGGGAGCTGCAAGCCTACTACACACATCGTGGATTCTTAAACAAGGTGTAGATCCTTCAGGTCCTTCAGGTGGTCCTGTAAAAGTTCAGCAGCAGTTTCTGGCAGAACTGTGCTTGCTTCAACTTCCTTAGGAAGATCAGTCTTTGTTGGACTTTTTCAACCAGGCTGTTCTTCACCTGGTTGTCCCCTTCCCACCTGCAGTGACTGCACTGTGAACCTGATCCCCACATTGAAACCACTGCACCAATGTTAAACGCTATCGCTGTGCAACAGCCCTTGTAAGTTGTCAGGCTGCCCGTGTTCAAACTTCCATCTACAACTATAATGCTTTTTTTAATATAAGTTCAGAAAGATGTTACAAACGAGTTATTGGGTGTGCACACTTAATAAAACTTTATATGATGTCTATGGTAAAGATTTTTTTTTATAATAACCAAAGATGAATACATATAATACAATTCTTTTGATTTCTATTTGTTAAATTTAATGAATCTTTCAGTTACTATCCCTTTAGCAATTGGTAGGTTTCCCAGTTGTATTTTCACTGGATTATTTATTCATTTAGTTTTATTTTAGACCAATGAATGTTCAATTTACTTTTAATAACAAACCCTGTTCTGACATACCTCATACTTCCCATATACTTCCCTGCGACCATTTTAACCTAGCAACTGCCAACACTTGCCAACCATTAAGGGAATGCACATTTTTCCCTAGTGACTGGTAGTTGCCAGTAGGTTTCTAACATGCCTCTAGGTCTGTGTGACTAAAACCAAATCTAATTAAAGCAGTGACAGTAAATGAAAAATGCAATACAGTGATGTCTCCTCAAAACTTTTTTTTAAGTAGGCTTCTCTGTTCTGAATGCTGTGGTGACAGCCCATCCCCAGATAATACCAGTACTTGATTTCTCTTGAAGTAATGTGGAGGTGTGCATGCTGAAAGTGAAGATGGAGAAAAAGAACAATGCAGTGAAAAGAAAATATGGCGAGGCTTTGAAAGAAAAGGTGAATCTTTGCTTCTGTTTTTTTTTCAATTTATGCAGAAGTGCCACAAAAAGAAAGCTTGATTGTTATTGATAAAGAAAAAGTAATGTTACATTTGCGAACAATTTGTCGTGCCTGTTTCTTTTTGACTTAAAAAAAGATGAATTCATCTATTCTAACAACTGCAATTACTGTCAGCTTGAAATCTGAAAACCATTCAGCCTCACCAATAAGTTTTCAAGTATTCCCTCGGATTCCTTTGAAAAACTCAAATAATATGTGCTTTACTTTGAGTGGATTCACTTTTTGTTTAGCTCCGGTTGTGTATCAACTAACCCAGAAAATTACAGAGGACTGTTCAGCTGCCTTTTTTAATAGGCTTAAAGAGATGACAAAAAGCTAGATGTTGTTGAAAAGCTAGATGCAAAGAAAAGCTAAATAATTGTAATTATTTCATTTTTTGATGCTATGTTGATGGTTGAGCATAAATTCATTAAACACAGTATTGTACAAAGTCTCTTAGATGTATGTGATGTCATGTAACATTTGAAAATCAATTATTGTCACTTCATTCCTTTACAACATCAAGGCTAAAGGATGAAATTATTGTCTTTCCACAAATTAATGACTTTTTCTGCAACGGCTTAGTGTCCTTCAGCTGAGCTTTTCATATAAAACCACTGCTAGCGAAAGCACTTCATAAAAACACGCTGCAGGAGGAAACCCAACCTTCTGCCCTCAGCACAGCCCTCCAATATAACCTTAACATCATCTTACGGCAGAAACGGCTGTTTGATATTCCCGACCATAAATGAAACATATTCTATGTTTTGCTGTACCTGCTCGTCTATGCCCTCTGGTTTGATTTGAGAGTACCTCTGCTCCATCGTTATGCAAAGCACACTGATGAAGCAGCCACTTATCATTAAGTGTCTGACGTTGTTATACATCAAGGTTTTGTGTTATCAGCTAATATATGCATTATTAATCCAGACGAGGTACAGCACCGTGTCTTTGTGCATACGTATTAGGAGGCATTGATATTAATTCCCACCTATGCCTACAACTCTTGATCAGAGAAAAGATAGGTTCACACGACAATGTAGTCAGCACAGCGAGACAAAGCTTGTGTTTATGACATCTTGTTCACAGCTCAGAGCGAAACATCTTGTTAGAGGCAAGCAGAGCAGATTAATTTGGAATCTGGAATCAGCTGTGTGAATGGATTTGACACCTAGATTTTCAAGTGTAGTGGTATCCAAACACAAGAGTAAATGGATTTCTAGTGAACTATTGAGACTCTAAAATGCAAAGTTAACTTTGGACAATTAAGTCCTGTCTGCAAAGAAACACTACCAAATTCTTTATATTATAAATATAAAATCTTCCACAGTAAAGTTCAAAAGGGAACACAAAAGGGCTATTTTTCTGTATTTAATTCAGTTTTGTCATGTGTCATGGAACAAGAACTGTACAACTTATTTACAATTTGTGTATTTACAACCACTTATTCATTTTAGGATGTTTGGAGCCTATCCCACCTGTCTTAACAGGGAGAGATCAGCAGGATGGCAGTCTCTCAATTCAATTCAGTTCAGTTCAATTCAGTTTTATAGCACCAAATCACAACAACAGTCGCCTCAAGGTGCTTTATTATTGTAAGGTAGACCCTACAATAATACATACAGAGAAAAACCCAACAATCATATGCCCCCATATGAGCAAGCACTTTGGCAAAAGTGAGAAGGAAAAACTCCCTTTTAACAGGAAGAAACCTCCGGCAGAACCAGGCTCAGGGAGGGGCAGCTCACATGGCTAATGCAGAGAGATGGACAACCATACACACTCACATTCACACCCAAACGAAATTTAGAATCACCAGTTAACCTAACATGCATGTCTTTGGACTGGAAGAGGAAACTAGAGTATTCAAAGTGACCCCACACAGAGGGAACACACAAAAAAGCCCCAGATTGCCAGCAGGTTCAAACCAGGACCTCTTGCTTACCACTATACAACCCCATCAGTCCTTGTCTAATGTGCTCAAATGAAACATCTTAGTAATGTTGTAAACACCATCTTAAATTCCTTGGAAATATATATACTGCTACAAAATATTTCAAAATATTGAGGAAAAAAGCATAGTAATAAAAGTTAAATTTGTGTACATAAAAGCTGTTGGTGTATGAGTGAGCTTTGCTCTATCACATTACAGCCTGCAAGCAATTCCAAAAGTCTATAAATAGGATATATCCTTTAAAGTATTACACTGAGTTTTCTGTTGTAGCATAAACAGGGTGGCATCCCTGTAGTAGTCTGTAATCCCCTCGAAGATTTCCAGAGTCCAATGGCAACCAGCAGATGATATGCGGCATTATAGACAGAGTGAAGAAGAGAAGAGAGAAAAAAGAAGGGAGAGCTGGGGAGGGGGTTGTTGAGTTGTGCCTCTGTGCTCTGTGTCGTGTAGAAGTAGACTAAAGAGGAGAGGAGGAGGTAAGTGACGGTAGGGAAAAAGCTTAAACCCCCGAGGGGAAGTTTGTGTCAGCCACATGCTCCGGCTGGTCCTCACTGAGCCAGGCCTTTTATTATGTTGATTTACTCGGCCTTTTGTCCAAGATACTGACGAGACAATCGTCTGTGTGTGTGTGTGTCTGTGTGTGTGTCGCATGAAGGAAGAGGATAAGAAAGACAGACTTACACTGTTTGCAACATAATAAAGACTAGTAGACATATCAGTAATTACATATTCAAAATACAAAAGATTATAGAAACACAACCTACAAAGCTTGATACAAGCTGTTGGTTCTGCTGTTGAGAAGCCTATGAGCAGGTTGATAAAGATTTAAAGACATTTTTTATACTCTTGGGTCAGTATGATGTCACTGAGAGTGAATATCCCTTATATAGTTATCTCTGGGACAGAGCTCTTGCTGTAAGCACATCAAGAACCACCACTTGCTGTTCAGGTTTTACAAAGAGAAGCCAAGCAAAACAACTTTAGCTTAAAAAAAGAAAGAAGAGAGCTCAAAATGGCTGTGGCTTCGGAGGTATAGTGGATCTTCCATCAGAAAAACGTTTGATGGCTTGATCCTTGAAGTCTTTTTGGCCAAGATAATCCCTAATTGCACATGGGGATTGTGAGAGTGTGGGACAAAAAGTACTTAAATGCATAGAACAAAAGTGTAGTGGCTTTTGGTAAAAAGTGCTTTGAGTGCTCAGTTAGAACAGAAAAGTGTTCTATATATATTTATATCAGTCCATTTTCCATTTACCAAATGCTGACAGTGGGTAAACTCAGGCGCTACAGCAAGGCTCAGTATAAAATACGTTAGGATTATTTGTAAAGTTGCTCTGGTGGAGTCCAAGACTAAAACTATACTAACTGAGCCTAATAGGTCCTCTTTAATTATTTAGGAACAATTTTGGATTTATTTTCTGTTTATGATCTAACTGATTAGTTCTTGTAGGTTTAAAACCCTTCAAAATGTATATAATAGAAGGCACAGGGAAAAGGAAGAAAATATGGAGGGAAGGCAGAGAGGGAAGAAGAAATCCAAGCAGAGAGACAGAAAGATTAAAAGAACCAGAGAGAGAGAGAAAAATGTTCCCAGTATATTTGAGGATGAAAAGTGAATCTAATCAAGGCTTTAGAAGAGTGAGAGTACCACAGCGAGGGAGTGAGGGAGGATGACGGAGGATGTCCCCTTTACTCAGTGTCCAGCCCCCAATTTTGACGTCACATGCTGAGAGACACAAAACAACCCACTCTCAGCTGAGCTTCTCACTCGATTTTCACTCACACACTCTGGCATACCCACTCTCCAACTTACAGATACGCCTGCCCTCAGACACGCCGCAACACTTGCCTCGACACCCGCTCAACCCTCAGCCTGTGTGCGTGGGCGCACAATTATCTCTACACTAAAACGCTGCACTCCAGCAGCAAGAAAAGCACAAGGTCTCTCACTTCTCACGACTGAAGCATGCTCCATCTATTGTCAAGGAATGCCTAATTTTGTGTGAAGCTGCCGAAAGGGACAAAAAGGAGCGCTTTGGCTTCCAAACCCGACCCAGACCCCATCCCAAAGAGCAGCAGATGTGACAGAAGAGGCGGAGAGAGAAACACAATCTCCCTTACCCCTCCTCATCTGGGAGAACAATACCCGGTCTCTAGTTGGAGAGGGTCAGCTTTTGTCCTTCTCCGCACGCTCCCGCTCAAGAGTGAAGAGCAGACAGACGCGCTGACACATTGACCTGCTGCTGCGAGAAGAGAAGACGGAGCAAAGCAGCTGCTGCACTCTGCTCGGTTTGATTCAGTACTTGGACAGTTCCTGAGCAACAACCGGTATCGTGCGTGCGCGCGTTTGTATGAGAGTGAAGGGAGACTGTCGGCTGAGTGACTGAAGGTGATTCAGTTTGGAGCGCAAGAAGCAGAAATGCAGCCCCCACGTTCACTCCAGCTTGGTCCCTGTGGCGCCTCTCTGTCCCTGGGATCACAGGGAAGCACTACCACCTTCCAGCTGGAAGAGAAGCAGCTCTTTGAGAAGTTTTGGAAAGGGACTTTCAAGGCTGTGGCCACCCCAAGACCAGAGAGTGTCATTGTGGCTAGCATCACCGCCAGTAGGAGAGTGACTGAGTGAGTATCTACAGTTTACAGTATTTACTTCAGCAGCTTACGTGGATGCTTGCTCAAACTTCTCATTTTTCTTTAAACCTAAACTTTGCAAGCACATGGTAGTGCAGCTATTGCTGATATAGTTGATACACACTTTCCTTTAATTTTATATACATATTTTTTTAAATACAAGAAGTGCCAGTTCATACAGTTTCCTCTAGAAAAGCATGCCTTAAAAATATAAAAGTCAAAGACATTTAATTAATCACCTGGCACCTGGATTAATTTTTGTTGTAAGGATACAGATAAATGTGTAATATAGAGAGCTGAAAATCAACATGTGTGCAAAATTACATCTGCCAAGACATTTTTTTGATCCGTACATCAGCAAATCAGCGAATACAGGGGTCGTGTAAGAGCCTAGCTCAAACATGTCTTTGTTATTGATTTATCACCCAGCAGCCATCTGGATGATCTTTCTCCACTAATGTATGCAGCCACATGTGACACGCAGCCAAACACAGCTGGCCTGAAGAGTTTGATGTTCAATTATCTGACCCCTTTAAAGGTCACGTGACTGCACTTTTTGTGCTTTTAATGTCAGACTTGTCCTTTTGTCCCCCTGTGACATGGCGCTGTGCCAGAGCCTCCGTTGAAGGAGCAACATGTTAGACATTTTCTTCCCCCTTTTCATCCCTTCGACCAAAGGTTAGCTGTAGCACTTAAAGCCTTTAGGGGAGGATGAATGTCTGATGCCCTTTTCCTGCATATCTCCGCTCCCTTTTTTCCCCCATCCTTGCTCCTGTCTGCACGATCAACCATCATCTGCTAGCTTTGACAGTTTTATCCATGTTATCAGGCACTGTTCTGTCTGCTTTGCCTATTTCTCAAATGTATCAGAGGAGGTTACCCTGCTGCAACTGAAACGGCACATACAAATGGAATAAATGTTCAAACCTACATACTTTTTACACAGTCACACACACACACACACACACAGAGCCACGGGCACATGGATATACTTATCTGTCAAATGGTGTAGCTTGCTTGGGTGACCTTTGAATGGTTTTGACACCCACTATCAACTTTCTCTTATGTGAAATTAGCTATGTTAATGAGGATTAGAATGGCCCATTTCATCCTACATTGGCACAGGCAAGCGAAAGACACAGTGAACCAAATAATGTGTCCTTAATGGCTTCTATTACAGCAGGACCGTAATACTGCATATGGCTTGGTTATAAAAGATTTTATTGGCCTGTAGGATATGGATAAAAAAGACTTTTTATTATAAGAAAGTGATCAAATATGCATTTGTTCCACTGTGCCCCAGCTCCGCAATCTAACCAAATAATTGTAGCCACAATTTTTCTGTCAGTCAACCATAGCCTGGCGCAGATGACAGATTCAAGTCTATTTGGGGAACCTGGCAAAATAAATTAGAAGCAAACTGAATGGACTCTGATAAAAAAAAAAAGAAAGAAAGAAATGTTTTGTGGCTGGCTGCCGTGAACTGAGCAGCCTTTTTGAAATAGCTGGAGACTCTGGAGCGGGGCCCAGCTGTCTATTCAACTTTAGCTTCACTAGGAAAGAAGCTTTCCTCAAGTGGCTCTGCCCCTCCACGGGCTCCGTCCGGGTGACAGTGATGATGATGGCGGCATGGCAGGGGCAGGCGAGAGCAAATGTCCCCACAGAGAAGACATAATGTTGCTAATTCGCCTGGGTCTATTTGTGAAAGACAACGGCAGCGCCCCTGTTGTCCAGAGTTTGTCTCTCGCCCTGTCTCTGTGTATGTTTACAGTTTGGCTTGGGTGATACAGATTGTAAATAATGAGAAAAACAAAACAAACAAATGCAACACCCAGAGACTATGGATGCAGGACATCCTAGCTCCCTTCCTACCGCACTGTTGATTTTGCCCAGGCACAGGGTGACTGGGGAATGCTTAGACCATCAGAATGCATTGCCTTAGGCTTGCTCCTCTGCCTCTTTCTCTCCAAGAGGAGACATTATTATTCACTGTGGATAACTGAGGGGTGATGAACAATTGCAGTGAGTGCGAGAGGGCATTATGTACAACAAGCAGAGATGGAAAGAAGAGAAGAGACTGAGGGAGAGCCACAGGGTGATGCTTCATGTTCAATCGGCACGAGTCTGTCTGTTTGTGGCATCCTCGGCTTTCCTCTCCGTTCGCCTCCTTCTCTCTCACTCTCTCCCGTAACTCCTGAAATAAAATGCTGGAGGAGCCACATAGCCACAGAGGAGTAATTAGAGTCCGCTGTTGTCCCTCTGTCCTCCCTCTATCCTCTTCTTCAGGCCAGTCACACAGAAGAGGGGAGGAGTTCACCAGCTCTATGCAGTGGGGTAGGGTTTGTCTCAAAACCATTATGACCCTGCAAGCTGTGTTGCTCGTGGGGGCTTCTCATTAAAAATGCAGCATGCCTAACTTAATGTTGTATAGCGTGTGACCACGAGTGTGTGTATACGTGTGCGTTCATGTGTGTCTGTGCAGTTTTTTTCAGCGTTTGTGAGGATTTGAAATAAGGCTGTAAGCTCGTAATGCGTGTGTTTGTGTGTGCGTGTGGCTGCCATATTAGTGGGGTCTTGTCCAACTCTGTGGCAGATGGCAAGCTTGAGAGACTGCAAAGAAAGGGAGGGGGTGAAGTGTGAGTATGTGTGGGTGTGTGTGTATGCGTGTGTGGTAGGGGGTTTCAGGCCTCTTACCTCAGCAGATGCTGGTTTAACGAGAAAGGGAGAGAAAGGGTGTTTGGAGGGGCTTGTACTCTGACAGCACCGGTGGGAACGTACAGCAGGACGGACAAAATAACAGGAACACCTTTAAACAGAATGCAATGCAAGCTAACTGCAGCCTCAAAACTTTAGTTTAAGTTTGAATACAACAATTCTTCTGCTTCTTTAATGTGTTTTTGTTTTGTTTTGTTTTTATTATGCCATTAATAATGGGGTTGGGTGCGGTCTGAAATCTACATCTAAGGCTGAAACAGTAGTTTCTGAGTGACAGAAAAACAGTAGCATTTACATATCCTTGGGTTTTGACCTCTCAGATTGGTCATGACACAACCATACCACGAATTTAAGAAGCTGGAAAACACATAAAATAGAAAATATGTCATTGCTGGACAGTTTTATTACACTTAAGACTTAAATGTAATACAAATCCTTAAACAAAATGCACATTTTCTCATTGTGAATAGGTTGCATTTCTAGATTTGGTGAAATATCCCATATGGAGAAGAAATGGTAAAAACTTATAAAAGACTTGCATAAGATGTGGCCTACTTCATATAGTGAATCATATAAGGCTTATATGATTTACTCATGAAAGTGGCCACTTTCATATATAGTTTTAGTAAGTATCCAAAACATACAAGTTTCATTTATATAATTTTTCAAGGGATCTTATATCTATTTTCACTCTTGTATGCTTTTCATACAAGTTTCACACAAGACAGATACAAACTTTATAAGATTTATATATATCTTTTCCATATGGGGTGATAAGTCTACCTCTGCCATTGTGTGGACTGCAATTTAACTGCAAAACGAAAAGTTGGTCTGTGGCTGGATATGATCAAACTCACTGCAGTTTACAAACTTATATGCTTGTAATTCCAGCACTGTAATTTCTTGCACACCTGATTGATACAGGCATATTTACAACATAATAAATGATATTCGCTCAGCAGATTCACTGGTTTAGTTCACATGCAGAGTTAAAGTATGTGGGCTCGTTCTGTTGTCTGTAATAAAGGGACAGTTTGGGTTATAATTATACTGTTTGTCATTGTTTTCTCTTCAAAATTGTTTTGATTAAGTGGCGGTTTGTTCATAGCTTGTGATTGTCTGACGGCTTGTAGCCTCTCAGAGTTTTTGATGTTTGCGTGTCCACCTCCTGGGTTTTGGAATTGCACAATTTGCTAAACAAAATGTCTTAGATTTAAATTGCTATGGCAGCCACCTCAGAAATAGAATGCTTACAGCATCCACACCCATTTAAGCAAATACAGGAATAATAATGCTCAGAGAGTGGGCATAAATAAATACAGGATATACTGTAGAGTCTGGAAAACCTCAAGGAGTAGCAGTCACAGCTCCCCTTGGGACGAGGCATCACTCTCTTTCTTCTTCTCTCTGCGAGAATGACAAACATGATTTAGTGACGGACGAGGGGTTTGTCTGCCGTTGTACATCTCTGTCTGTTCTTCCGCTCTCCTCATTGCAGAGTATCTTTACCCGACTTGTCTCCCTCTCCTCACATCAGTATCTCTGTCCTTGCCTCTCCTAGTATCTTTTCAGTGTGTGTTAACTCGGCCTCTCTGTGTCTGTGTCATATTACTCAGAGCGCAGGATGCGGCTGCTGAAGCATGCTGACAAGAGAGCGGGAGATGATGCCAGCTCCCCAGGCAGGAATCGGACTTATCACCAAAATGGATTCCCATTTGATACTGACTCCAAAATCCATTTGAACCAATCTACCTTCTGCAGCTTCACACTCGATGCACTATTCCAGCGTGTTTTTCGCCTCTTTTTACGTCATGGGCTGAGTTTAAAAAAGCAGAAAGGATTTTTAAGTCTTTCGATTCAAATACAAGGGGAAAGGGAAAAGATATGACAAATATAAATATGTGAGAAAACCATAAAAAGTTATCAAATCTAAAAAGTCACCTTTCTAAGCTTTAAATGGCTGGAACATTTGTTACAAGTCTGCAAGTTTTAACTTTAAATAAATAGAGGCATGTATGATAGATTCATTGTCTCCCAGGTTCTGTAACGAACTAATTTTGAGTATCTGTCTCTAAAATCAAAACTGTATCTGGCTAAACTGCAACTGAAAAGACTGGAAAGAAATGACACCTTCGTATTTAAGACAGGAGGTCTTAAATATGAAGGCCGTGTTACTGGCGGATGAATTGCTCTGCGTTCGCTATGAAATAGGGTGAAGAAATCTCATGAAAACATGAGCTCTTCAGCAAGAGCTGTTTGTAGCTCGAAGATCAAGCCTTTTTGAGTTTGCCCAATGGAATTTAAAAAGGGTTTCATAAATACTAAAATGTACAGAACTTCCCCTTTTTCCCAAGTAGTGCTGAACTATTTAGAAAGCATCAAAAGAATTCCAGAGGAATTAAAAATCTCTCCTGTGAATAAGCAAATTAAATAACCATTTGAACCACATAAACTGATGCACTGTTTAGTTGAGGTCACCAAAAAGAAAAAAGCATGTAGAAAACCTTCTATGAGGTGGTGAGTAATATAGCAAATCGTTGCACTTGAGCAGGAGGAATGAGTCAGGAAATTTTTATTGCATCCTATTTTCACTCAAGGAATACAGAACATGTTTCAGAAAGTAGCAGAAAGGATTTGTGTCAATGCAGTTACCTTTTGTGGGAAAATAATAGCCTGCAGGAGTTGGGCTAGGGAGGGAGAATTACAGAATAGTTGCAGGAAGGAGGATTTTTTGGGGCCCATTAAAATTGAAGCTTAACAGCAGCCACTATGGCCATGAGTGACAATAACTAGATAATAAAAAAACAAAAGATAAACACTGTTAAAAGTTGAGAGAAATTTAAAAAAGTCACTGAATTCAGTAATTCACTGCCCTTCCAAAGATATACAGATGAGCCTGTTTGCTATTTAACCATAAATGCTATTTACTAGGAAACATTCAACAGATCCTCAAAGTTCTGTATAGTTGTGATGTCTTACTCTAGATTTTTCTAGCTTGGAGTTTGGACTTCACCTAAATTTTATTTGTTTATTTGTTTATTTATTTTTCAACGAGTTCCAAGCAGAACTTTTAATGACTGAGCTCTGCATGTTTCTCCTGTTTGTACTGCAGCATCTAATGCTATTGCACCACACAGGTACCACACCAACACTGAGTAATTAGCACCGCGTTCTTGTTTTCTTGTGTAGTGTTGGTTGGCAAACAGTTTCTAGCTGCATTAGCGCCAACTTCTGTTTGTAGTTCCTTGCCACTTTGTGCAATTCTCCTTCTGGACCTGGACGCATCATGAGATATGTAGCTCTGAAGTGAGAAGCATCTAAAATAAATTGCACCTGTTCTTAAAGGGATATACCTCCACATGCATTTTCTGGAGGTAGTGAGTTATACAGAATATTTACTGATATAATTTTTACATTAAGTGGCCATAAAAGGGCCATAGTGAAAATAACCCACAGAGGTCTAATCCCCTAAATGTACTGCTGCACTATCTATCAATTCATCCATCCAAAAGTGCTCCCAGCCAGTGTGTCCAGGGTCTGCTCCAGGCATGACCCGGCCTGAGGCTGGATACACTCTAGTTGAGGACAGGTTTTCGGTCATGCACCCCTCACCTCACCAAAACACCTCAGTTGGTGTTGAGAAATAGTTACTCTGCTCTGAGCTCCTCACTGAAAACCCCTCCCCTGATCAGAGGAAGGGAGCCTGGGCTGAAAGCTTGTGAGTGTCTCCCGGGGTACAGTCTGGAGTTAAAAAATGTAAAGCTTCAAGATCATATTTTGTTTTAATAGTAAATGTGAAGGATTGAGTGTAAGCTGAAGGAATGAAAGAATTTGCTCACTTTATCAGCAGGCCCCCAGAAAACTGGCATTCAGAACAGCGCCACCTTAAAAGTCGAATGAGACATATATTCACTGGCCTGCAGCAAAAAATGGCTGTAATATATCACTGGGGTGTCTGAAAGTGTTATTGATGAATGCCAATGACTCAACAATTACTTCAAAGGTGATATTTCTGGCTTTTAAAGCTCACTTTGACATTTCCAAATTTCATCCTCATCTCTGCATCTTAAAGGCACAGCGCAGCGGTGAGAAATGAGTTTAGCTATAATGACACACCTATCGATTGTGCCTGACTACAGCTGGACTCGTGTGCTTACTTGTGATAGATGTTTAATATCGTGTAAGCATGATGGAGATAAAGGTTGAAAGCAGCACTGTGAATAGAGAGCTCAAAAGATCCTTTGATATTTGAGTCCAGGAAATGTGTCATTTTTTGTCCCCATAGACACACTCCATGAAATGATGTAAGACTGTGTGTTTATTCGAGTTTATGAATCAGGGGATCAAGCTACTAAGAACCCTTCAGGGCACTGTGTCCACACACACACACATATATATGTACTGTATGTACGCATGCCTTATTATTATTATTGTATGTAGTGAGTGAGTTCATCAAACCCCCAAAGGCATGAAGAGCCTAGCAGTGAAAAGGAACATACCTAAACAGAATCAGTATACAGTGTTATTATTCCTGTTTCATCTTGTTCTTTGTCTTGCTCCCCATGCCTGACAGGCAACATGAAGATAATAAAAGAGGTGGCTGTAACATAAACAGAAATAACATAAAACTGAGAAGAGCAACAGCAGCAGTGACAGTGATGCAGATAGTTTAGATAAATGTGTGAATGCGGGAAGTTTTTTCAGTAAGAACGTTCAGTTTTAAAGAATTGATTATGAAATCTTGAACTAGCGGTTATAAAGACCGTGGTCACAAGGAAGGACTATTTAATTTAGATTTGGCCCTTTGGTCTGTTCAGGCGTGCCAAGGATTTGGTGGCACCTTAACAGCTGCTTTAAACCTTGAGAAAGTATAAATGTATTTCTGATCGGCCTTCCTCTTATGTTTATATATTCCTTCCTCATTAGTACAAAACATTCAAATAATATACTCGCATGTCCAGGTGCCCACACACATGATGGAAAAGACGTGTAGGTATATAATGAGAGAACATATTGAGGTTGACATATAACACAGGGAGGAGGGGGATCGACGTGATAATTCCTTCAAAGCTGAACAGCAACAGCATCATTTTTAAGATGAAAGCAAAGAGCCGAGTGTTAACCCTTTCCATCAAACATCATCTCAGAGCTGCTGTGAAATTTTCCCTTTAGGGATCACAGTTCACCCACTGTGGCAACTCCTCTGCTTGGAAAATGCCACCCACTCCCCTCCCTCCTGTAGCTGCTGGCTACTGTGTCATATCCTGAATTGTGTATTTTTATGATTGTGATTCGATGCAGTCGAGAATCGTTTTTCTAGTTTTTCAGGGAATAAATGTTTAGTTAGAACGGCAAAATTCAAGTGTTTTTTAGTGCTAAAATGACTGGTTCATCAGTAAATGATGAACCAGTAAGTAAGTAATTTTTTTTTTAAATTACATATTTAAATTAAATCTGTTTATCACCAAACATACAAGATCCTTGGTTTAAGAGTCAGAGGAGACACAAATCTCTGGGAGGCATGACAATCTGCCAAATCAAACATGCGGATTCATCCATTGTGGCGAACTCTTGTGAATAGGGGGGCAGCCAAAAGAAGCTTAATGACGAAAGGCACAGAAGTACTCTTTAATTATGAATACTTATGTTTGTTTGGGGGTTTTTTTGGTAGTTATGCACAAATGCCTACATGTTTGTATTTGTTTAGGAACAAATTTGTATCTTTATTCCACTAATTTAAACATTCAAGAGTGCATTTTTACTTGTAAATGGTGCTAAATACTAAAAAAAAAGGTAGTGTTAAGTTAACATTTAGTGGATCAAAATGAATGAATGAATAATAAGATGCAACAGAAGCCACACAAAATGTTCGTAATCATCTTCTAAATTGTTCTGAAGTAATTGCACCAGCCTACTTTCCCACTCTCAGGGCTGACAAAATGACGACAACAGATATTTCATTAAAGCTACATGCAAAGATGTCGAAGTTCAATAAGCATCGGTAAAACATAAGGCAAGACTGTAATCTGTCATGCTGTAAAGAGAAATTTTCTGCTCCAACAGCACAGAAGGGGGAACTGATTTTGTTTGAGCCCAAGTTTTTATGCTCGAATTGATTTAATTCCATAATGATAACAGACAAAAAAACAAGTCTGAAAGTTTCTGTCTTGCTCATTAGAAATTTGACTGCTTGCGAGCACAAAATACACCGAGCTGGAGTAATATGGATCCGTTCTGCACCTGCCGCACTTACTTTATGTTAAAATCGAGTGCACTGACATTTAAAAAGACTCATGGCATTTAAGTCCATTAACATAGTAAATTGTGTTGCTTGTTCACAAGATGTGTGTTGGAGTATGTGCTTGTGATTTTGTCAGTTTGCCGAGTGCAGGCTCTGCAAGAATAAATGTAGCAGATGGAGACATAAAGGCGGGAAATCATCAGCAATGCACAAAAATGTCTGAAATGTAAAATCCGTAAATTCTCCTTTAAAAAAACCAAAATATTTTTCAGTGCTTTGGTTGATACGGAGTCTGATCGCATGTGTTTTTATTTTGTTTGTATTTTTGCTTTTTGCTCTTTTTTTTTAAGAACAAAAAGTCAGTAAGTTAATTAGATGTTCCTTATCTTTATCTATGGCCCAGTAATGTTCTGGCCTCTTGAATCTATTTGAGCAACAAAAACAGAAAAGTTTTGACTCAACTTACTTTGAGGTTTGTTTCAAAGGCTTTCAAAGAAGATGCTGTATCCTTTGTTGACATTGAGGAGCAAGTACACAACAGCGTCAAAGCAAATTCTGCTGTATAAGGAAAAAATTAACTTCTAGTTTCATACATTACCGAAACATATACAGCATTATGTGAAAAGCACATGCCGTGGAGAGTCACTGAATGCAGCCACTTTGTGTAATTGACTTGTTTGTAAAAGAAAGAAAGATGGAGCGAGGCAAGGGGGTAAAATGAGAAATGAAAAGGAGAAATGGTTATTATTTGTAATAATAAAGGTGATAGAAATCAATATAACAGTAGCGTGAAGCAAGGATGTAATGACTTTCTAGTGGAACAGAAAAAAAGGAGGAAAGGGAAGGACAAAAGAAAGACTGCGAGAAGGAAGGAAATAAAAGTGCAGACTCTGTGAGTGACATTTTGAGATTGTCCATTTCAGGACACTGGAGCAGCAAAGGTTATTACATTTTACTGAATATCATATTCCAGCCCATGAATAGAAATCCTTTCTTGAGTTGTGGCCAAAGGGAATTGAATTATATGTAGGCACATAATGTACAGCATTGAATAAACTCATAATAGACGATGAGAGAGGGGGGTGAAACGCTCCTTTGTCCTCTACTGGCTCAAGTTGAAATGGACAGTAGTAAATCTTACAGACAGTAAGTGATGACCTATTCCTTTGAGCAATTCATTACCAATGAGCGTGGTACTGAGAGAGGGACGGCTTGCTCATTACAGCCTATTAGATCTTCACAAACCAGAGATTTCCCTGGACATGAAAAAGGTATGAGTCAACTTTCAACTTTAACTACTAATCACTTTGCCCGCAGCAAACAGAGTAAAGAGAAACAAAAACAGATGTAAAGTGTAAGTGAAGCAAAGGCTTACTAATGCAATATATGTGAAAGTGCTATTGTCATGTACAGTTTTTTAAATACGTAACTACTCAGTGGAGTTGAAATAGAAAACAATGAATTCCCAGTGACTGTAATATCCTGTGATAATTTGGTATTTTGTGACAAACAATAGAGAGAACACTAACTGCTTGCTCACATGGTCTACATATTATAGGTCCATGCAGGTGGTGTATTATTTTTGAAGTGGTTAGTCATTTAATGTATGATCTTTTATGATGGAAATGCATCAACCTCCTAAGACCCAAACTCTTTCATGCCATGCATTTTTAATTTCTCTTTGCTATTTGTGCTGATTGGGACCTGATGGATGTAAAAACAAAGAATTACCAGATTTTTTTTTTTCCTGATTTTTGTTTCTGAGAAAAATGAAATCCACATATGAGGACATTCGCTTTAAAGAGATAAAGAGATAGAACAGTGGCAGCATAATGTCCTCGTAAGTGGATATCAGGCCCTTGTAGAGCAAAATGTAATATTTTGGTCTAGACAACCCAAAATGTGATGTCCACATTTGTGGATGCTAGGTCCTAGGAGGTTAAATCTGATTTTGGCATTTTATTTATATCTTTTATTTAGAAAGCTGTACCACTGGCAAAAAAACAAATGTGTGACCAGGAACCGTCTTGGCATTAATCAAATAATTCATATAATTCAAACCACAGCTCGGGCATTTAGTCAATGAATTGACTGATCAACTGGTAACAATTTTAAAATGAATAATTTCTTTTCTGCAGCTTCTCAAATATATCACGTCAAAGAAAAAAGACAAAATAGAATAAAATACATTGGTCTGTGAATATTACTGCAACTCTATCCCTTTTTTAAAAACCTTATTTGCAGACACAGGGCAGGGTGATCAATAATGAAAAAATTGTCAGTTTTAGCACAACTCCAAGAGCCTCAGTCTAAATGATATAATGTGACAGGTTCTGAATATACAACAGCTGATCATAATAACATCAGTGGTGCTTTAGGGGTAGACAGATTATTACCACATCCAACTGGAACATGCCATTAGGTAGTGCAATCACTCATAATGACAGTAGGCAGAAATCGCTCTCTCTAAAATCGCACTGAAGCAAAAGCCTCATTAAATATGTATGCATACGCCAGAGTTGCCATTTTGGAAAATCTGAAAAATCCTGGATAACAGGCCAAAGCTCCCTTTTACTCTAGAAGCAATTTTAACTCTGGAGTTAAAAAACGTCCCAGGAGACTCTTATTTACTGTAGGTCTACACAGATTCACACAAAAAGCATTCAGAAACAAGCTCAAGGTTTGTCTCACATGGACTGACCATCAGCTTCGTCGGTCTTTTTCTTTTTGTGCCGAGTGCGCTACTTCTTTGTAACTGGAGCCCCGAAGCAGTCATTGTATTCATTATTAAAATGCAAACTTATCAAAGTCAACTTCTCATCACTTAAATCATTTCAAGGCTGAGTGGCTCCCATGTCTCAGCCTCCTCCATTTTTCATTTTCGCTGCTTGCCCATCCTCATTTCAGTAAGATGGTCTGCCAGTCATGTGAAATTGCTACCATTTGCATAACTGATGCAGGGTTAAGGGTGCAAACTGCAGCAGTGTTGATGTCACAAATGCAATCAGAGATGGTAGTGCAGGAATTAATTGGCTCGCCACATTATTTCCTTCACACGGACTTGCTCTCACCTTTGGTGTCGCCCCATGACTCAAAAAATGACAAGAGGTTCAAAAACTCTGAAACCTCTCAGCAAGGTGAAAGACAGGGTTGCTTTAAATGTAGATCCTTTTTAGAAACATTCCCGTGAAGTTGCATCACATCTGAAATGTTTGTTTTTAGCTGCTGTTGCACGTCAGTCAAAGTAATGACCTTTTCAAACAGCAAAAACATCAGCCTCAAGATAAGATACAACTAAACCTCTCATGATTCCAGGTTATTATTCTCAGCCCTTTAGCCTCATTATGCTATTGAACTGTTCAATATATAGCCATAATAACAAAATACTGATAATGACACTGATTTACTGATTTTTTTTAATCAAGGTAGTGTTGCCTTTTAGCATTTTTGTGCCGATTTACTAGGATTCATTTTTGCTGCATGCTTTCTTTTTAAGTAGTAATTTATTTTTTAAACACCTTTAAGCAGTAAAATCACTGTAGTTTATGTCAGGATTGACCGGATTGTTGATCAATAGCAGTGTTTCCCAATTTTAAGACACTCCCAGCGTATAACAGCTAGTCATTAGTACAGTTATAGCTCCTCTAGGGAAGATTTTAATGTAGTGTAAGGACACAGTGTCACAGACAATGAAGCACCCTTCAGCAGCACTTCAGAGTTTAGCACTTGTTTCAGTCAGATTTGGATATATTATATATATATATATATATATATATATATATATATATATATATGATATATATATATATATAGTATGTTTATATATGATGATATATATATATATATATATATATATATATATATATATATATATATATATATATATATATATATATATATATATATATATATATATATATATCCGTTATCTATAACCTTTTATCTTAACTTTTTCTTAGCCTTCCTCCACTGTCAGAGTACCCAACAAAGGAGAGTTGCCTCTACGTAGGACTGCATGGGTCAAGCTTAAGAGCTTTTTAACAGAAAGCAAACAATCATAAAGTTAACTGGTCATGGTAGGGGTGCCATTCACACGTCTACAATAAGTTTTTACAAAGTTAAATTAGCTATAGAATAGCTACAGAAACATCTGCAGTTAATAAAAAAAAATTATTACTATGCTTCTAATTTACATAAGTGTCAGCCTTTAGCTTTCCACTTGTAATTATTATATTTTTTAAATGTCTTTATCTCTTCAAAAGGGGCGAGGCCGTCAAATGAAGTAACTGGGGCCATCAAATATACCAAATATTCAAAACTGCTGCTGTTTAACACATAAGTTTTGTTTGTTTGTTTTAAATTAAAAATAGGCTAGTTACAGTGTACATTTGCTTTCAGCTCTCATGGCATGTTTTACACTGCACTGTGTAAAGCTGCTCTATAGAGATTTAAGGCAGATTTCAGAGGCACACAGTCTCTAATGACATATTGAACAAGTATAGATTAGGAATACTAAAGCAAGAGGCTGATTCAGAGCAGTAGAAACTATGTCAAGGTCAGTAACAAGGTCAAAGAGTGACAGTGAAGCTGAGTAGAAAGTCGTGCAGAGGGGACTTGTTCAAAAACCTATCTTGCCAGTGTGCTACTTCCTATTGTGAGTGTTATTCTGACTGACATTGCAGTAGCCGGCTCATCTTACTGAGAACTGATTAGGACAAATGGAGCTGACAGGTTTGTCGCTGTTCCCGAAGTAAGAGAGACATGCTAGAAAGTGGAGTCAAAATCTTCGTCTTTCACAAAGAAATGGGAAGATGAAAAGATAGATGGATACCTTTGTCTTTTTTTAGACTATTTAATAGCTGAGTTTTGTTTTCTGGAATAAAAACATCATCTTCTAATCATTTCTTCAAATGACAACGCAAAGTTAAAAACAAACAAAAAAACGAGCATAAACAAAGAGGTCTTATCTGGCTTTCTCGTTCACACATCAACTAAATGATCTTTCAATTTGAAATGATTTCAGCAAATGGTGAGTCAGTCATGCAATTTTCTATTTTCAGACTATAGAAGATACTCGGGAAAGTTATTATTTTTACATGACATCAGCAAACTACCCAGACACCATGAGATTGGTATTTGAGTCACTCAGGTTCTTGGGAATGGCTCATTTATTTCCTTAATTAAGTTTAGTAATAGCCTTGTTAACTGCTCAGTCATTGGAGATTTGTTAAATGTGGTCAGTGTAAGGGAATCTGTGGCTCTGGATGCCATGAGTGCAGAAATTACTTTGCAGATGCCATTTAGCAAATGTAATGCTGACTCATTCAGTCAGTGACTCAGTTTGTTTGAGTAGATTTAAGATTTGATGAGATGGTACTTTGCAGGATAATTAATGGAAATCTTAAAAGTCAACCTAACATTATTTTGGGAGATCTTGGTAGATCAGCTCATTGCAGTGCCAGCCCACGTCAGCTGATAGCTCAGCCGATACCAGTCTGCATATCTTTTTGACCAATCTTGTGTATAGGACATGCTATTTAAGCTGTAGTGGTGCAGCTGCTTTTGCTATATTTCTGCATGCTGCTTTGCAAACCACCTCCGCTTCAGCTACTCTTTTTCCACTAACTTAATCAGTGTCATTTGTGTTGCCGTTGCCTCGTGCTTCATTCTGTGCAGGGGGGTTTGCTGCTGCTCTCCATGCCTCAGGGTTGCTATCTATACACATACAAGGCCAGGGAGGGGCCAGAACAATTTCTGCAGAAGGAAATAACCTTCTGACTAAAACACAGTTTTGTGTTTTTGCTCTTTTCACTATCTGTTCAATGTTTGTTACTCACATTAGACCTAATTAAATATGTTTGGGCAATGCTGGTGTGATGCCAGAGATTTTAATCATACAAATATTCACATTGCTCTGAATAAAGACTCTAAAATCATGCAAAATCTTGTGCATTTGTAATTGTCAGATAGTTAGTCCTAATTACTTTGGTGATCCCCATCTGTTCCACTGTAGGGCTCACCATTATGGTTTTAAGTTAAAGATTTGTTAGCTGTACCCCTAAGAATCAATCGTCTACTCCTTTATATATACAAATAAAAATATAAATTCATTTCCTGTAGTAGTTTGTGCGAAAAAACATGGAAAACTGCAGTTCCCATACACTCGTAATCTCAGTTGTCTGATGACAAACACATTTCAAGTATAGGTTAAGTAACTGAGAAGCATCTTGGAGAGCTGTCAATATTTGAATATTATTTAACAAAATAATTCTTTATATGTAATCATGGTCACATAAGCTAAAATATGCCCCTTGTTGATCCATTTTCGGTTCCCTCACTTTAAACAGGTCTTCAAAAAGAACTGGTCATTATCAACATTCAGATGAAATCTCCAGCACAAACAGATTCATTGCCTGCTGTGATGGAAATTTGCCTTTGAAAACACCTTGAAAGTAAACCAATATAAACGAAGACATCTATTATCCTCAGAAGAACTGCCTTGTAAAAATATGGACAGAGCGAGTAGAGTAGAATTTGCCCAATAATTAAATTTATCTGGCACAGATCGGGGTGATGTGAGGATAGTCCACCTAATTATAAGAAATATAATTAATGTCTCTGGCACAAGAGCTCATTTCAGTGGCTTCCTATCACTTTTGATAGAAGCTAAGAGACGGGTTTTTTTCAGTTTTACATCGATGAAAGAATCGGTTATCACACTCCCCCCGATTCATTTGGAAAACATGAAAGCCTCTCAGATAGCCACATAATTAAACAGTTATTTTGGGGCATTCAATTTAAACTTGGGCTCAGCGGTGCCCTTGTAGGAGAAATAGAATTGCTTTGTCTCAGCACTCTCTTTGAGTCTGAAGACAGTTTAAAGAAATCTAGTCGCAATAAAACACCAGATCTGACTACAACGAGAAGCCACGAATTAATGATGTGCCTTTGATCCGACCAGGGCGATGCACCAGTGCCTTTTGTCCTCAGCTAAATGAGTTCCTAGCTCTGAGGAAGACTGCTAAATTATTAAGACTGTTCTAGAAGTTTGACTCTTTTATTTTGCTTTTCTTGCAATGCACCAAGGGAGCATTTGGCAAAGAAAGGTTTAAAATAGAAAAAAATCTGAACCATGTTTGCAATAATCATGATGTCCCAAAAGACTGGAGTTACAGCACATCTGCCTAATCCAATCAGCTTCCACATTAACCTACATTGTCTATATTTGAATATTGTTTCAGAACTTAGTGCAATGGAATACAGCACAGTACATTAGATGTTGTGATGGACCTTAGGCTGTCAGCTACAATTTAACTACAGGACGCCCTCATCCTGTTTGATATATTCATCCAAGGTGGGGGGGTTGGCCTATCAAAAGATGATTTGAGTAAATAAATAGAACCTGACTGGTGGCATAACCCTTCTCATGATGGCCAAAGGGCAAACCTAATGCATGTACATATCAATGTCAAAGAGCAGAATAGTTTCTATTTTTAATCCACTTATCTGAGTCCTTGATTTCCTGCACGTTTGCCTCGTTATTCAGTTTGATGAAAAATGCTTTTGAAATGCAGAGCTTTTTAGATACAGGTGGGGCGCGTGATTTCAAACCACTGTGTGCGCTGATAAGGAAAACATTTTATTTAAACTCACACTGCATAATAAATATCCAGGAGTCATGTGTTCTGGTTTATTAATCCGAAGGCCATTAATGGATAGATGTTGAAAATGAACTTGGGCTTGTTGACTTTTCTCTCTTCCTCTCCAAGAAAACCCCTCAGTGCTTCAGGTGATTGACATATTTACTCCTTCTCTGGCAAAGTCCTCCACTATCCCTCTCTCCATCTGTCAGTGCCCTTAACAGCACCTCATCCTGTTGAGAATGGGCCGAGAGAGGCAGGAGATTAGGGGCTAATACTGTATTGGAAAGGACAAATAATCTCACAGACACCCTATCTTTTCTCATAAACTTTGAGGCGAGAGGACAGTCCTCCAGCTTGACTGATAGACTGGCTTGCTGTTTGACTGACAGCCACCAAGGTGAGGGTATGTCAGATTGGAGGAGTCGTGTTTAAATACCCGTTTAGCAATATACCATCTTTGCCTCCAGGTCATCATCTATGCTATCAATTCTGATCCTGCCCTAAAGCCCCATTCCACATGCCCTGTGGTCCAATATTGCTTGGGAACGTGAGAAGGTTTTGCAATGACATCTAATTTTTTTTTTTAATTGTAAAGTCAACACATCTGGGCAATTTTCTGATTGTATTTAGATGAAGCTAGAGGTCTCCTGATAACAATAATCTACTGAAAACTGGACTTTGAAGTCTATTAAACCTTTTGAAGGTTTTTAAATAAACTGGGCATGTTTTCGCTGTGGTTCCATTAATTTTAGGAGAAAGCAATCCATATATATATAAAACTAGGCAGCTCCTGTCATTGGAAAAAAATATGTGCATTTGATTTTGGGGTAAACCAGCTCTATAACATGGGAAGTTATCTCTTTCAGCCTTGTTGCATGAAATATGAACACTGAACTAATAGCAGAATGTTTCCCAAAATTCAACATAAAGATTTTTGGTGCCTCAAACTCACCTGCATCCATACAGTTCAAATCCAATTCAATAATCCAAAAACAAACTAAATCTGAAAGTGGTTTCAAATGGCAGCTTTGATTCAAAATTCACTTGTGATTGCTAACCAACTGCAGTAACCACAGACATTTCCTGCTGTGATAAATCTTTTCATAATAATTTACTTACTGGTGTGCATTACAGTGGCTCATATCAATAACATAAGTTCTCTTTGCTGTCATCAGGCATATTGACGTTGACAAGGTTATGTATTAATTGTATGTGGTTCCTGACGTACTGTGCAAAAATGACCCTTGTGAATACAGCTTATGTCACTTTTCAGCCACCTGCTGATGTTTTTTATAATCTGCTTCTGCTCAAAATACTGCAGGATCAGACTCACCTTCCTTTAAACCACACCACCTTCACTTCCCCTGAGAACACAGAGTGGACTCTCAACTCCTGAGTCACTTTTAGTTCGCCTTTCCCTCGCTGTTATTTTCCCTCTGGAAAATGTACTTATAGGATTTCTGTGACAAAAAAGAAGAGAGATTCAAGTTTATTTCTATGCACGCTTCTCAGTGACGGTGGTACTTCAGTTCACTCAGGGTACAACTATGTTTGCCAGCAAGGTGACAAAAAATATGCTGTCAAAATAATGTTTGAAGCATGTGACAGGCTTTTCCTTACTGGGTTATTTTGGAACATATCTTATTTCCCAATACGTCATGTACAGTGGAAAACAATATGAAAGATGTAATTTATATTATATATTTACCTGTGTGGCTATGCTATGAAGCAACAATGCTTTTCATAATGCACTTAAAATAGTTCATATATCTGTATGCTCTGTATGCCTACACATTAAATATGGTTACTGATGGTTTCTGTTTTCACACTGACTCAAAGAAAATAATTAGCTAGAGCTAACTAATTGTGTGAATTATGTGTATGTGTCTGTCTGTTTTGTTTTTTGGTGCACATCTTCTTGGCTATTCACACAATACTCAGATATTTTGAGAAAGAGTTCAGATAGAAAACTAGTTCTTGGCAAAAGCACTGACGAGCAAGAGCTAGTCCAATGCATAACTTACTAATTGAACTAGTAGGTGTCTAAATATATCTTGAGAAATACATACATGGGCCACACACACACACAAGTTAAATATTGGGTTTCTTTAAAGGACAGGTATGCTATTATTGAATATATTGAACAATATTTTTTTATTTTTTTTATAGAATCTTCCCGATGCATGAAATTAGTTTATCAGCTTTAATGGCCATACAACTGTGAACCCTGTGAATTACATTCACTTTATTGAGTTTATACACAGATTACCTCTAATCAATCCAAGAGCATATGTGTATGTCGCTTTACAGTTGATGCTCTTATTATTTCGACATTAGCACCGTACGGGCTGGTAATGCTGCATGGTGAATCCTTTAAACAAAACCTTTGACTTTTAGGAGGATTATCCTTTAATGGGGTTTAAGCCAAATATAAGACAACTCTTTCATTAAGCCAGAATTTTAGGCGGTGTGGCTGTGATGCTTTTCAATTATATTTTAACGCGGTTTTCTCTTTGTCACTTTAAACTCCAAATAAGAATTGAATGTCTGGACAGAACACTTGGAAGTTTTACATCTTCATACAGTCCAGCAGTACCAAATCCTCATGGCATGTTTTTATTTTTCCATCTGCAGCTGGACAGCTTAACAAAGCCGAGTACACCTCTCTGTCGCTTTATATTTAACATGTTTTAATCTTTTTAAATCTAAATAAATAATGTCAATTGAATATATCAAAGAGGGATACAGACAGAAAGACGCTGCGTGGAGTTTACCTGTTCAGTTAGTTATTGTTTCCTCCTGAGGAACAGAGGTTACATGGCTAAATAAATCCCCTCATGGCCTTGACTGCATTTGCCTTCCTACACATTAAGCATAATGGAATAATTCACTTGCCCTTGAGCCCCCTTGCCATGCATCCATACAGAAGTTCTTATTGGGTCGCCAGCAAATTGAATGAACCTCCTTTCCATAAAAAGGTAATGGACTCCTTTGGATAGCCCTCTAAATAACAGGGATGGTAGGGGAGGTGAGATGAACCAATTTATTATCCGACTTTCAAGAGGGTGCGTACAGAGGGTGAGGTCACTCTCTCATTGATCATAGGTCCCCCCTTAGGGAAATGATAATTATGTGTACCAACATGGACTAAGGTCACCTCCAACCATCACCGCGAGCAGGTTAGACATCCTCCAGTGGGGATGTAGACTTGTGGAGTATAAACTGAAGGTGGCCTTTTTCACTGAATTTGTTTAATTTTACAATAATGTGTACGTTTTTGAAATTGTAACAATGACACTTTTGTTAATTAATTTGTAGGTTGGCTTTAATTTGAAGAAACATTGTTAATTTGGTTACATAAAAATTTTGGTGGACAAATTACAAATGTTGCTAATTAAAATAAGCAGCATACAAGCAGTGTAACTATTGTGATCATTTTATATCATTAAAGTAGAATCCAGTTCTTCAAACAAACGCTTCATGCAGCTCTGGTCAGTTTAGTGTGCAGTTTTCATCTCTTTTGTGGCTGATTACTAAACTGAAACCTGCACTGAATATGTTTGTTATTCAGTGTCAGTCTTACCAACCTAAATCAACAAATTAACTGAGAGGCCAGACAGGTAATAAAGTTTCCATCTGGCCCGTCCAGCTTCAAGTGAGGAGGAAAAAATCTACCTTGTTGTTTTATGTCCGAAAGATGAGAAATTTGTGATTGTGCCGATTACCTCATTCAGTTGCCGGTTAATCAGAGAATCACCAGGTCTATAAATTGTCATGAAATAGTACAAACTACTCCCTGTCTGCAGGAGCCCAGATGGTGACTTGTTTTGTCATACAGCTACTACCTCAGAAAATAAAACAGCAAATCTTACGATGAAAAGGTCAAAAACGACAAATTGTTGACAGTTTTTCTTGAAAAATAGTGAGAAAAAATTGTGTCAGTGTCAATGATTATGTTTTTCTGTTGATTTCAAAAGAAAGCTTTAACTGAAATATTATTTCATAGGGCAGGAGTCTCAAACTTAAATGAGCTGTGGGCCACTGCTGGCACCGTCATCTCATTGGAGGCCCACTTAGTGTTCAAGTAGTACAAAAAACACCAAACAAACAAACAAGAAAACCACAAAAATTTCTGAAAATCTAGTGTTTTGTTTGTTTTTAAAAATTTCAAATATTGTATAAGAAGACAAAACTGCAAATGTGAACGCAGTTTATTTTCTCACTCTTAACTAAGTGAAGCATTTCTTTGAACTACCAAATAAACAAATCGGTACTCTCTTTCTGGCCAGACCCGTGGCAGCATGTCTGCTATAAGTTTGTTCGTATTTAACCAAATAAAAATGCAGACATTAGTTTACTTTTGACTGCTAGTGAAAATTGTTTTCTTTACAAATGACTCTAACATCTTTGTGCTCTCTACTGATATTGGCTTCATATTAAATAATTTTTTGCTTTTGAAAGAACTTATTTTAACATTGCACTCAACAACAAAGAAATCTTCCCTAACAATAAAAGTAACTTCAAGGGCAAAATTGCATTATTTTTCTTCACGTCAATACACGGGCAAGCAAGTAGGGGTGACGTGGGCCTAAAGTACCAGACCTATCAAAGTATGAAACCTATATGAAATAATGAAACTGACAACATTTTAAACAACAAATGACTTCATGACTCATAAAATGACATGAATTGTTCCTATAATTATTTATACTTGTAGTAATTCACTTTTTTAATAAACTTTGATTAGGTAAAATTTTAAATTTTCATGAATAAATGTTATTTTCAGCACGTGCTCTCTAGCCATCTTCTTGCATCTCGCATGTTGTGAGCAGGTTGATCAACCAGTAAGTTGAAAACACAAATGACAGCCCTTTCATTTTCAGTTTGAATAAGAAATGTGAAACATGTAAAAAGATAATTCTTTATTTATTTGATCATCTATCTGAGCAAATTAACAAACTTTTCAATTTGACACTTTCCATGTTTGCACAGTTCAAACACTGACAAAATGTATCATTTTGACTTTGGTCAGTATGACACATTCTTTAAAACTATCTCAAGGAGAATACATGGCAAGCACAAAGGTATTCATAGTCCATCACTGGATCAGCGTGCCTCCTCTGATTATAGTATATAGGCTGCTCTGCCTTTTTTTCGCACTAGCTAAAGGCATTTCTGTCTCAAATCAGATCAGCTCTACCAGACAGCCAGCAGCTCCCTCGCTGATTAGCATCAAGGGGGAGAAGTGGGTGGAGGAAGGGAAACTCAGCGGGTGTCTTGATTGCTCTCTGTAGTCGCCACATTTTGAATGCCCGGCTCCAATTTTTTGTTGATTATTTTAGATGTGAATGGTAGGTTGCATGTAGCTAATATAAGTCTCCCTGAGGGCCAAAATTGATACGTACCACTTCTAACCAGCAGCAGTACACACTTCTGTTTATGCATGAACTGTATATACAAGCACAGTCATGTAGAGTAGGTAGACAATGAGTTTCTTTTATACATGCTTCACAAATCATTGTCATCTGGGGAAGTAAGGATCATTCCCTGTGTGTGAGTAGTAAACATGGTAGACTAAGATGATGTACAGCGCCTGCAATGTTCATGCTGCAGACAATGTCTAAAATTGCTTCTTTAACAGAGTTGGAGAGAAATATGGCTGAAGGTAAACTAGAGAGAGATAGACAGACAATGTGAGGAATAGAAAAGAAAAAAATGAGTAAAAAAGCAAAGAGTTGGCAAAAGAGAGATTACATTAAGGATGTGACATCCATGGCCCACAGGGTACAGCAGCAATCGTGGGAGAAGGTCCTGACTCTGATACACCACAGACAGCAGGTGCTATGGGACTCTGGAATTTGCCACTTTTTTGGATGAGACTCAAATAGACAGAGACAGAAGGTTAAAGGAGCGCAGAAACAAAGTCGAACAAGCCTGGATGTTTTATACAAGCATATGAAAAGCGTGGGGAGTTTGTTGGCTGCGGGTTGCATGTGATGCCATTCAATGAGGCACATTTATAGCATCAAAACGATGGTAGATCTGCTGGATTTGTTGGATGCTGTGCCTCCATCTGCCTGTGCGCCACACCTGGTAGGTGGCACAGGATGGCGCAGTGATGAGAACATGAGGAAGGATCATGGGGATTGCTCACCTGTCCATGTCTCAATGCCAGACTCGGCATGATAGAACTGAGCGGGTAATGTGAAAACTATAATGAGAACAGGTGAGGGGGAAGAGACAGGTGCAGATGATTTAAATCCTCTTCTTCGTAAAGTATTACAAGCAGTCTTTCTTCAGCGTATGAAAGTGTGGATACTGACATGAGAGAATGAAACTAGGAAAACAGGAATCCAGATGTTTCTTCATTCTTAAGGATCATCCTTCCCAACGATTGCATACTCTTTCTACAATAGGAGGTAAAATCTATTTACAGAAAGACAGAGAAAATTCTGGGCCACTTTCCCATCTACTGACATTGATTACCTAATGAGGGAACAGATCTTCTCAAACGTGGTCATAAGTTGGGCTTCATGAATTATTTATATTGCTATTTTGCATTGTAAAAGCATTCAGTGCTGAAGGTGAAGAAATACAGAGAGATGGTAATCAAAAGCAATGGAACATGTTTGTCTACTCTCAACCTATTTTCTAATTACTAGCATAGATCGAGATCTTGTCAGGGGTTTTCCCACTCTTCTTTCCACACCCAGGTGTCAACTGTCCCATTGAGTTTCAGCTTGTCATGAGTGGCTGCATACCTCATATGCCTACTGACTCAAATTAGTTTGGAAAGCCAGCAGCTCATTAAGGCAGAAGTAGGGGAGGGACTGAAATACCAAATTCTAGGGTCATAATTTGTTTGCTCATTGAGGTCTGTGCATGCAGACAGGTGTGTGGAGAAACTATTAATTAAGTTAATGCTAAGAATTATTCCCATGGAGCAACTACAAGGAAATGTGATGGTGGATAATTGGAGACTCAAGTGGGGAAAGGCGGCTCAGAAGGTCCTTAACGCAGACAGCTATGGCTGCTGGTCTGTCAAATCGGGTTTTAAATTAGCTTCAGTGTCATGGAAATAGTTATTTATGGTTTTCTTTGCGGTTGCTGGTAAATATTACTTGTGTAATTGGCTGATAAAGTTTGAGCCAGGTGGTAGTTTTATTTTCTACTCCACTCTCTTAATTAACTGGGAGAAATGTGCTCTCACAAATGTGCTCTCACAGAAACACAGTTCCATCTCACTGGCCTACATCGGAAAATGGAGCAACAGAGATGTCCAATCCCCAAAACATCTGTCAGCTGCCTGTTTGACTGGTGAAATTAGACTTTGTTGGCAAAATGAGTTCCTTTTCACAACAGGACAATTTCCATCATCCAACTTTTCTAAAAGATTCAACTCTTTGTCTTGTTCTTTGGTCGAACTCTGCAGGAACGCCGCCTGTCAGTCATCCAGAGGCTCAGTATTCAGCAGCTTCCTCCATCTCTGGTGACATGGTTGTGCTAATTAAACATGGGATTCACAATGATTCTTCCTCAGTGCTCTCCACGTACATTAGCATCTGCAGAAGGCTCTTCAGTAATCTCCTTCACACAGGAAGAAGTGCAATGAGGAAGTGGAGCTCACAAGCTGCTAATTAAACCAAACTATGCCTACTTCCCTCCCTCCGCCTTCGCACAACGAACCCTCTAATCACTTCTAACTCAATTTAGAAGCAAGTAATTGATGCACACGTTAGATTTATGATGCGTGAAAGATGAGAAACGCTACCAGTTTAGATGTTAACAATATTTGCAGTGAGGACCGACCATGTGATGCCGGAGCTATTCTACTGCTAAAATTCTACTGCCTCTAAAGTAGTATTGTTGCGTTTGGCCATGTTGGATGCAAAATGTTGGCATTCGTGGACATTTATGGGCTAATCAGTTGCATTTATCTATTTGCTGTTGAACAGTTTATATTCCCTGTCTTAAAATGTTTTGCGATTGGAAGTCAACTGCTGCCAATTACTCCATTGGCTTTGTCTCCATGCACCATACTGGCATAAATTTAGCCTTAGCCTTTCTCTGACATTCAACAAGAATTAAATGTATAGCAGGAGCAGCAGCAGCAGCAGGGAACGGTGCCATCATTTTTGGAACCTCGAGGTGTAGCTTCCAATTTAGAAGTGCTGCAGCTATATTTCACATGTCACTTTCCAATTAGACATTTTATGCTGAAATCATACACTCTGAGCAGTCGCAGCATGTCATATTAAGATGTTATCCAATTGTTAAGATACCCCAGTGTGCCTTCCTACAAGTTCTCCTCTCTTCTCAGTCTGTAGTGGCTCCGATAATGAACCACAGCTCCAGCAGCTCTTGTGAATCTGAGCGCTAATACTGTGCTTTGATTTGATTTTTAGCCCTACTGAGAGAGGGCAAATAGAAAGAGCTGCGAATGAAATGCAGTAGGTTTACCCAAGTCAAGTGAAGCCCTTAGGCTTTAATTTACTGGCTAAAAACATGAATTTATTTTCCGAAAGGGTTCCTCCTCCAGTTGATGTTCCAGTTTTCATTTACATATCTCTGGAGAGGAACATCCAGAGATATTTTAATTTCAATGAGCTGGTCTTTGGTAGCTTTAGCTTCAGGGACAGCATGGTCTGATTTTACAGATACCCTGATATTTGAAAGTAAAATATTCTGTCTTATGTTCTAAATTCTTACCTTTTCAAACTAAGCATTATTTCATTTTTGTTTACATTTAATTTCATTTGGTCTTTTTTCATTTGTCTGTATACTTTATTAGGTAAGTCTATGAAAATATGTTTTTCAATTTTATCTTAAAGATGAAATACACTGTCAGATGCAAAATAAGCAAAGTTTGAGGGAAAGACATTGGCTTATTTGCTTTATCACAAATATTTGGTTGTGGTTTGATGACTGATTGATGACTGACTTGACTGGTATTGATAGTGAAGAGTAACTCTGTGTCTTGCAGTATTTACTGCGTAAGACTAGCTTTGGCTTCCTGTTCAGACTCAACATACTGTAACTTTAATTTGGGAAGAATTTTTTTTCCAATTCAATAAGACTTTTAAAAAAAGAGAAAAAATGACACTGGTGGATTGAGCTCCCCACGCCGTGGTCCTAATGAGCAGTCATGTTATCACAGAATGCCGAGGTCAGAGTTCAGTTTTCCTTCTGCATTGACCAAACATGCCAAGAGATTCAACTGATCTCTTCAAACCAGGCCCCACTAATTATAAGAAATGCCAAAATGTCTCTTTACATGTTGTAAAGGCTAAATTTTATAGGATTTGCTAAGTCAGTAAGGACCATGAGTACTTTGTATGGGCAATGGTAATGGAGTTGCCCCAACGTTATTATAAGCTGGCATTTGATTGCATTTCTAAACCTCTTTCCTGCTAGGTTGTAGCTGCCAGTTGTCAACATTGTCATGAGCTATAATGATTGCTTTGGGCACATAACACCACTCAGGTTCTACACAACCTCGCTCATACCGACATTATAATTGTGCATACACAATTTCTATTAAAATTTCTGACATATTCAGAGATTTCTAATCAACCTGAGTAACCTTTGCTTGGAGTTACAGTTCTTAGGTAAACACTTCTGTGGCCGGAGGCGGGGGTCTGAGCCAATCGACTCATTTGTTCTGTTTGAAAGTGATTGCTGCCGAGTGGAGACTGCTTTAATTTGATTGATGTGTGGTTCACCAAGCGGTGGATTTGGTTGTAATTACTCTTTGTGCTCACCGTGATAAGGAAATTAATCAAGCCATTATGTTGCTCCCATTTTATCATCAGGACACAATAATTGAATAAAACAACCTCACTTGTCTTCAAAGTCACTCTGGCACACATGGTACTCACCCGCTGCAAGGGTAAAGGCCTCGCTATTCTTGATTGGCTGATAGTGAGGCAAAGATGATGAGTGTATTTCATATTCACAAATGATGTAGACATTTTAATCGGACTAATCAGAATCAGTGCTTTTAATTTAACTACAAAGCCATGTTGTGAACTTTGCATAGTGTGTACAACTAAATGATCCCATTTGTTTTGAGCAAAAATCATGTAGTGCATGGACCATGGTAGAGAAAAAGTACTTGTACCAAAAATATCAGCAGGTAACATTAAGTAAATATGCATTAAGAATAAGATCATGTTTCAGTGCCATATAACTTAATGGCATTTAATGTATTTGTTATACCGATGCACAAGTAACATTCCCTCTTTTTACTTTGTGTGTTCTCCTCTCATTCCATGACTACTGTTCAGACTCTGCTGGTGTTCAGTGTTGCATTCATAGCTCAAGAACCTTCTATGTATTACGCATTACATTTCTTAAAAGTACTGCAGGGTGTTACTTAATTACTTGTCAGAATAAAATAATTCATTACAATGAACAATATAAACCTATATGCTACTGTCCCACACATCAACACAACAACACTTAATGGTTGTGTGCAAGCATTGCGTTAGCATGCTGTCTGTGCAGATGGGGGCAAAAAGCCAAAGTTGTGTTAGCAGAACAAAGCAATTGTTTCTGTCCTGGGAGTAATTTAGTACAGTGAAATGTTACGTTACTGCGTTACTGAAAAATGTAATCTGATTACAGTAACACATTACTTTGTAACTTACTTTGTAATGTCTTATTACCCAGCACTGCTGGTGTTGTAAATGCACCCAATGTACTTTGGCATCAGTGTCTTGACACACAAGCCTCAGTAATACAGGACAGTGACAAATATTAGATTAAGTCACAGGTCTGCTAGTTAGTGGACCTTTGTTTAAGACTTTATACACAATTTTTGACTTTTGTTTTCGCTCACTGGTTAGGTTTAGGCACCAAAAACTACTTGGTTGGGTTTGGGAAAAGACTGTGGTTTGGTTTAAAACATGCCTCTTCAAAACATTAAGCCTGGTGAGTGGAAAATATCACTCACACAGTGCATTTAAATGTGATGGCCTGAGTTCAATTGGAGTCCAGTTATCTTCGGGAAAGGGAATTCTTAAATTTCTTGTGAAACGCTGACTAATTTAACCTCTTTTGACTTTAGAAGTTTACAGGGAAATTCTATCTTTGATAAAAGCCACTGGTTTCTTCTTCTGCGATGCGCTTTTTATGTTCATCAGGTCCTTTTGACTAAAAAATATGATAATTCTAAATACTAGTGCATAAAAACAGTTCACAAGTTGCTTGAATGAATTACTTTTTAATGCACTCTGCAGGACGCTTTTCAATAATAAAAAACTTGTATTTGTAGATAAATCATGGTCCTTAAAATTAAAAAGAAAACAGAAAACTTACTCTCATCATTACATAATAGCAGCCTAATGTGCTGTCAAAGCTTTATGCTGAAATTTAATGTTAGACTTGGAGCAAACTAGCAAAGACGGAAAATTGCCTGGAGCCACTGATACCTCATAGCTGGGGCTTACATCTTTGATATTCACTTCTATCATTCTGCCTTCCCTTCATGCGTCGTATGGAAGAAGAGGCAGCCAATTTAGGGCTGATCTCAGTCCCCCAAAAGGATTTGCATCCAAAGCTGCAATTTAGCTGGTAGGAGAAATGTCACCAAAAATCTATTACCCATCTGCGCACATTTAGGAGAAAAATTGCCTCCCCTGTGGAGTGAAAACATTAGGTGATTTTGGTAGCTGAAAGAAATGAAACCACATTTTAACATGGGCTGACATGTTTTAGAGCATGCTTTCACAAAAGAAGCCATGGAAACTGGACTGTCACAGCAACATATGGGGGTTTACAATTGGATATATTTCACTTTGCAAAAGATATCCTCATATCTAGAAGCTCATTTAAATCAGTACTTCATAATTTTATGCCATTTCCTGATTGTGAAACTTTTAGTGCTCAAACCAGCAACTTTCTGCAGTTTTAATGAAGTGGTTGGAGCTCATGTGGCTAATTGATTAGGACTAGTTAATTGCAGCCCTGTTTGTGTGTTTCTTCAGCTGAATGATTGCCTCAAAAATCTCTTGACATTTAATCTATAACACTTGACCTAAAAGTATCCACTTTAACTTTTCATTGAACAGTTTTAGCAGGTCTTGTGTGCCTTAAGACTTAACCATGTGAGAGATGTGTTTCATTCACTTTGTGGGGATTTAATTGCTTGCTTCTCTCCTTTGGATGGTGATAAAGTTGCTCTTCACTTGAGTCTAAAACATAGATAAACACTCTCTGTAAATTAAAGCAAAGTGACTTGGGACCACAGTGTTGGGATTTTAATTGTGGTAGTAGATCACCTCTTTCTCTAGCAATTATCTCAACTATCATCACTCCTGTAATAATGATAATCAATTGCTCCCAGTCACTGTGACAGGGATAATGAAAAGTTTATTAGCTACCCTGAATCTCACATGAGTAGTTGGAAACTCTTAAATCATTTACGGAAACAGAAAAAATAAAAGCATCACTTCTGCACTGTTGTCAGTCTTTTTCTGATTCTTTTTCTCAGGGTGAAGGTCACACAAGTCCTCCCTCATTCTTTGTTATCTTTTACACTTTTCTTGAGATGTTTATAAGCTAGTGAGTTAGAGGGGAAACCCTCCACTCTGAATAATCAGGGTATCTGGGCGGTTAGACTAAGGGCTACTTCACTGTATAGGGAGGGATTGTTTGTACCAATATATGTGCTTCTGAAGTAAAAAAAAAAAATGAGCACGTTACTTGGTGTTAACAGTTAACTTGATGGGGGGGGAAATGCTTAACAGTAATCTTCTTCAGCTTTAAATCCTTTTCCTTTGTGTCACAAAGTGACATATCATCCATCGAGTGCCAGATGTTGTTTTCCTGTTGTTGCTTTAGCATTAGCAGTATTGATCTTTCCACGTATCCCTTAACTTGCTTGGCGCAGTTTGTTATTCACTTGCTCCATTAGACATGAGTCTTCTTGGCTCACTCACTCAGCAAGACGGAGCACCTGTGAGGATGGCATGGCAACCAAAATGAGAGGAAAGTCAGCCAATATGGATTTTTGAATGCTGGATCCAAGATTGTATCAAGGTTCCATACTGGTACTGGTTTGTTGTTGCTACCATGTTAAGGATGCGAAAACAAAGCGTTCTCTTGCCCCTATAAGAAGCACTAATAAAAATCTTTATTATCAATAGATGACTTGGTTTAGTGGTTCCCCTTCTGCCAGAAACCTCCCTTACACGAATAAATACGATCAAAAGATTGATAACAAAACCAAAATATAGTTATGAAACTTCAGTGTAAGACAATACTTTGTCATATGGGAGCATTAAAAAAGGCAAACTATCTACTTGCAGGAGTAAAGGAAAATCGTTGAACTATTCCTGTAAAGCTCTGAATATCTCCCCAGTTAGCAAGAGTTCGTAATGAAGCACACCTTTTTTGTTTGTTTTTGTTTTGTAATTTCAAAAGTACATATGGATACTACTTGTACAATATACTTGCAAATATGTGTAATTAAAGGTTAATTGAACTAAATGAACGCTAGCAGCAGAGGTTGTCAGGGTACAATCATTTATGCTGAGAGAGCATAACACAGCAGCGAGGGAGTGCATTTATCTGTTTGTGCTTTCAGGAGATCACGGAATAGAAAATGCACAAATTCCCCTTGGGTGTCTCTTAGCGCTATCTTGTAAGATCTCATTCTGTCACAGTGGGGTATTTATACACGTAAGGTTTAGAAGGAAAAGGTTGCATTCAAGTGATGTGTGTTTTGTTGCGTCCCCAAAGAAGCTCTAAACTGACACGGCTCTGAACGCTCTGAAGCTGCCACAGAAGCTTTGCTGAATTGTCAAGCAGCAGTTTTAATCACACGCGTTGAGTAAAAACTTGATTTGAAATAGCAGAGTTCAGATGAAAACATGAAAACATCTTGCAGAATCTAATTGCATCAGCTGAGAATGCGATCTGTATTAATCGTCAGAGAGATGTTCGACACATTTGAAATGCAAACATCGGAGCTGTGCAGCGGTGTTTTGCTGGTGGGTTTAATGGCTGGCTGCATGCTTCTCGCACACCTGTACGGTGTCAGCCGATGTTATGAGTTTGAGACCCCCAACTGTGAGCTGGCGGTGTGTAAAGCAGCTGGCAGATTACTGACTAGCTCCTGGCAGACGTTGTAGCAGTTTATCTCAATTTTACATCGTAAATGAGGTGTGGACAATGAAACTGTACACAAAGTATGACGATCCTTCTGTGACTCTAGCTGTCTGTGATGTTTTATGATTATCTCAGCAAACAGCTGAAAGTAGAAGTAGGAGAACTTGCCAAAAGATTTTATTTTAAGGGAAACTCATAATCTACGCCGCAAATAACAATTCTCCTCACACATTTAGTTGGACTCGTCTTACAGCGTTGGTCTTCTCACCACAGTTTTTTCATTCACCATGCTGCCTCCTGTGAACATATTTCGTCACATTCACGCTGATGCGTTTGCTGTGTTCATGTGAAGTATAGGAAAGTTGGAACAGTGCTGTTTCTCCAGTGAGTCTCACTTACAACAACTGCTGTTGCCAACTGTGGTCCAAGATAATGGATTTGGAGTACATCCAGTTAGGGAGATATGAGATAGAAAAGGCTGAGGCTCAAAATAAAATACTTTTGCCTGGGACCTTTTTATGAGTTGATCAGTATCAAAAAGCAGATGATATCCCAAAATAAAGCAGCATACTTATATTTTCAATAATAAGTATAAAATATAATATCAGACCACCCATCTCTAGCTGAAAGGGAAACAGATGGAAGGATGTCCTCTGTTAAAACCATACAGGTCCTGCTTTAGGGAGGAGCCCATCTCTCTCTGCCCTGCACCATCACGGCATTAGATATTTTAAGATTAATACAGAACTTTGGTAATAATTTCTTTCAGCCAATTACTCCTTGTTTGATATGCTGATGAAACTTCTTCTGCATCTGTTGACCGCACATAGTCCCCCATTCAAATTTGGAATCGTACACAGGGGGAAATCACAGCCACTGGACCTTAAAAAAAAAGCACTGTCGTCTTGTTTGCAGCATGTTTTTGTGTACCATCTGTCCGTGTCAGCATCAGTGGTGAACGATGGAGCAAGGGAGCCTCATGTTGAGAGGAGATAGACTCTCCCTCTGTGACAAAGACTGGAACAAGAGTTGATCACAGCATGGTCACTCCTCGCTCCCCCCCGAAACACAGCCAAAGGAGATGTTCTGCAGCACACACGTTCAGCTTGACACACATAATAGAAGAAAGAGTTCAAAAAGTCAAAAAGTGGGATGCTACACTCACTTTGAATTTTATCAGCCTGCTAAGTCTGTTGTGATCCCTCCTGGAGATGTGGCTCGTTGGCACCCTACTGCACCACTGTACCAGGCTATAATGTGTTATAAACAGAAAGTTACCCAAATTGTAGGGACCAACTCTGTGTTTTACATCGTTAAAGGGCATTCTTTATGCTTAGCTGAGTAGTTATGGTGACTAAGCCATTATCAGGTTGTTGTAGTACATAAAATGACCTAAATGACAAGAAACAGCCCCCAAAAAGTCTGAAACTTACGTTTTCTGGGTGAAAATTTAACTCCTCCTGTGACTCTTTCACCTGTTTTTATGGTAAACAGATCTCGAGTTAATGTAATACTTTGTCATCAGGCACCTTAACTTAAGATGCACAGTATTTCTTTTTATTTGCTTTTTGCAGTTTTGGTGCTTGGAATTCTCCCTTTAAATACTTTCAACTGATGTCTGGTTATAAATTAGAATAAAGGACTTCATGTGAACATGTGAGAGAAGAAGCACGAGGTTTGGTTTGACAGCTTCAAGCAGCTTGCAATAAATCCAGGTGCTTATGGGTTGTAAAATTCTAGCCATAAATTGCAGGGCCACACCAAGGGAATGTGCATTTGTGATAGCAAAATTGATTTCATTCAAAAGTCATCAACTGCTGCTTTTAGAGTGACAGCAAATAACAAAGAAGCCAAAATGGGGCCAGTAAAAGAAAATTGCTCTTTGTTCAGGGACATAAAGTGGAGAGTTCAACAGGGCAGAGCAGTTTTCAGCTCGTGCTTGTGTCTAAAGCGAATTGTGTATATTGTTAAAATACTTACAGAGAGCAACATAGTTACATATAAAACAGCACTATCAGGATACATTGCTCAGAAAAACTGTGGAATCATGATACAGTGATTCAGTGTGTGTGTGTGTGTGTGTGTGTGTGTGTGTGTGTGTGTGTGTGTGTGTGTGTGTGTGTGTGTGTGTGTGTGTGTGTGTGTGTGTGTGTGTGTGTGTGTGTGTGTGTGTGCAATGACTAGCCTTTTGAGACCAATGGCATTTTTGTACATTTTTGTAATTATCTTTTGGGAAAGTCAGCATCCACGACTCTTTTGTATTTTATAAGGATTCATAATGTGTTTTTTTTTCTTTTCTTCATTATAATCACCAGATTAAAATGAATGGTCATTATTCAGTTGATATTATGTGTTTTGATTCTGGACTGGTTGTGATATTTTGCGAGTGGATACAAATCGTATGGAAAACACATGACTCATAAGTAATTTCTACTCTGCTTTTGTATTTTATACTGAAAATAAGTTAATGAACTGTTACTGAAGTTGTTTCACCGCTGACATTTCCCTTTGCTACATGAGTGAATACCAGCTTATGATGTTTATAATGTCAGCTTTTGGTATGTAGAAAAACGCTGCATCTTTTGTGCGTGTTTTGTTTGATCAATAGACCAAAACTAAAAAAAATCAGTTGAGAAAACAATGTCTCAATAAAATCTATTAGTTGCTGTGTTATAGCAACAAATCATACATCTTTGAGTATGAGTTTGACACGAGTTTTGTGTAGAATTGTAGAAGTTTTGAGTCTTAGTATCCATATCAGAATATAATACAGGCCCACATTAAGAAATGCTGAGATTACGATGGCATGTTATTCTTTACTTTACTATTTTTTTCTTCAGTGAAATTCAGTGTATTTGATTAGGCATCCTTAATACCAGGCAACAGTGTGGTCTGACATTTATTCAGCTCTACATCAGCAAGGAGAAAATTAGCCAAATCACCAGGTTATTCAAAGGTTCCTTTCCATCAGCCTTCCTTATCAGACTAATCATCCTTCCGGTGGCTGTCTTTATCTCCCCTATCACCTTTCACACACTCGGTCATGTTGCAGCACCCAGTCTGCCATTTTACATTATTAGTTCCCTGTCAGGGGCACTCCCTCTAATGCTGAGAGGCTGAGGAGAATGAAGGTGAGGAAGATAGAAAGCGACGGGCCCTGCCTGCTCGTCGCTGGGGGAAGAGGAGGAGGCGGCGTTGACGTCCTAATCTCTGGCTCTGATTATCTTCTCATTACAATCAGACGGGAGCCACTCGACGAAGAGGAGAATGTGTAATTACGCTCAAATCTCCCATGACTAAAACAGAGAATAATAAGCAGGGCTAGAACTGTGTGCTCACATCAAATCATTCAGTTTATTTAATCATTCATTCTATGCCGTATTTTGCTGTAGATGACGATTTTGGGTGGGTTCAGCTGAAAGTGGTTGAATTACCTGAACAGCTGACTTATTTGGGAGCCAGAAATAATTTTCCTCACTTTTGACAAAAAAAAAAACCCAGAAAATCCGAGTGTCTGATTTGATTTTGCATTTACGTCTTATTAAATATATGTAGCTTATAGATAAGGAAAAAACTTTAAGAACTGTTCCAGCACAAGGCAGAAAGCACCATTTCACAAAATGGCAGGGCAGCTGAGGCATGTAAATAACTATATTTCAATTGACACATTGATTTGAATGGTAAACGGCTGACCTCCAGTTTTCCTAGAGAGTGGCTGGAGGAAAGAAATGGAGGGGAATAAAACACATACCCAGTCGACCAAAGGGAATAAGGCTAACCAAGCATGTTAAATGCCCCCTCACTATTGTGCGATGGAAGCATTAGCTGTGTGGACAACTACAAAAATCACTTGGAGAAGTTCTCACTGAAGGCTCGAGAGCAAAAACTAAATCTTATTTGTCCTTTTTTCTCTTCCCCCACAGCTCAGAAACAACAACCTGCCAGCAGCTCAAGCCTGATGAGAGGAAAGCTGTGGACACAAGGGACAGATATGGCTGCATCAAAGGAAACAGACGTAAACATCGCAGCCATCGCAGGGCCAGGAGGTGAGTTAGCCTTTGTGTTTTCACACATGCCAAGTAGCAATCCTTCAAAATCATCAGGAGGGTTTTCTGAACTAAAAGAAAACAAGTGCTTGTGAAGAGATGAGAAGGTTGAGAAAAGAATGGGCTTTAAACATGTGCGATTGTTGATCAGTTGAGTTTTGTGATTAAAGTTTGTTTTTGTTGCTTCTGTAGATGATAAAGCCTTTTTAACAGCAAAACCAACACACCTTCGGGGCCTGATTCTCAACAAGAAACCCAAGCTAATCTCTACATTCCGGTGCAGGAAATGCAAACACTCTTATCAGGGTAGGAAATACAAATGGTGTAAGGAATTCCACGCTGTGTCATTCAGATGCAAGAGTCTTCTTCACATGCCGAGAAGAACAGTTTTTAGGCTTTTTATTCAGAGTTGGAGAAATCAGTCCAGGCAGAGTTGGTTCTTTCTTTCTTTTTTTTCCTTTTTTTGGAAAGAAACCTTTTTAATTAATCTGACACCTTCAAAGCTGTTGCAGTTACACAGCAGGGAAGCAGGCAGTGATATGTAAAACATGACTCAAGCAGCATCTGAAGTGTAAGAGCGGATCATAAACATGAATCTTTTCTCTTTGGATGAACTTTACCCGGCGGCTGCTTCTCTTTGTTTTTGAATTTAACAGCAAGCGCAGAGAACACGCTGGCATGCAGGCTTCTGATAATCATTTTTCTGGTTTATGCGTGCAAGAAAAGACATCTGATAGAAGAAAGCACGGTGAGAAAGATTTATAGCATTGTTATCTTTGGAGCTGAGGCTTTTCTGTGAGACACCCTTCTCACCAGCAGCTCCAAGTTACAGCTTTTTAAATTTTAAATACTAAGAAATCAGAGTAGTCCTTGGTGTACTGAGTCTACATAGTGCAAGTACAAAGTACACCAAAGCTCTACCAGCTTGGTTTGAATCGCTGTTTTTTCATCATTTGGTTTGGTGAATCTCTTAAATGATGACTTTACACTTTCTTATATAGCAGCTCTGCAGCGTATCCATTTCATCAGACAGTGGCAGAGATGATCTTGACTTCATGCAGGGATCTCATTGTGAAACTGTAGGTACTTACTATATGAGCTTTAGACCAATAAAGTGAATGCATTTTCAGTGTCAAATCTTGCACAACACGGCTGCATTCAGACCAAAAAGCACAGCAATGCTAGAAGCTGCAGGAGGTTCTAGCTGAGACGATGAAAGGAAGTCCACTTTGAGTAAAGCATCCATTAATTTTAATGAGATACCAAACTAAGCCAAACTCTTAAAACCTCGTGCTATATCAAAAAAATAAAGAAATTATATGTCAAATGAATTTTAAAAATTGTATTATCGTTAAAGTACTGTAAGATTACAGCTAAAGGTGATTAAAAACACTTTTGCTAGAGGCTATAATGAACAAGCCAGACCTCTCAGCTGTTTTGGCACAAGCCTGCTTCCTGTTCCCGTATTGAAAAATAAACAGGATTAATCATCACTCAGATTTTATGCAGCACATATGTGGAACGAACTCCAAGAAAACCAGAGCTCTGTTTGTAATCAAGGAGATAATGTATTTATAGCATATCTACTCTACTGTCCTTTAAGCTGCCCAGTGTTAGATTTGATTTATTCTTTCATACTTACTTATCTGTGTTTTTGCTGTTTGTTATGTCACCCTTATATTTCACATAAATGAATTTTGTGTCCAGTGTGAGGACTTTGTACTGCCTTGTTTAAGGTTTGCAGTAAATCTGCCTTGTAAAGACGGCAACAATGTGTCTACACATTGTTAATTTGGACTATGTATGTGATTGATAATACAGTGGCATGTAAGATGACATGGTGTTGCTGCTGCTTTCTAAAATGCATAACTGCAGGAAATTTTTTTTGCTTAATGTTACTTAGCAACAAATTCTTAGATTCGTTTACCTATAATATCCACTCTTTTGTTTCCATTTGATGTCTCCTGGCAAATCTTGTGGAGCCATAGATACATAGACATACATAGATCCATAGTGCATATATCACTGCGGATTTGGTTCTATCATAACTTTAACACACAATGTTTGGCAACACCGAAATCTTTTGCCTAACCTTAATCAAACAATTTTACTTTCTAAATCAAAGCACATATCATACTTGGAGGCTAACCCTGATCTCTGGGGTCAAAGACTGTTGTTTTGTATTTCCAACACCAACTTCTGCCGCCAATATTTGAAATCCTATTCAGTAAATTCATGAACTGTTCCAAAACAGTAAAAATAATCATCTTTTTCCTCAAGACCTATTTTGCAATGATTTGTATTAGACGTATATAGACATGGACTGTGAACTACACCTTTGCAAATACTAGGAATATTGGAATTATAGATTCATTCACAGAATCATTAACAGAAATATACTAAAGGATACATACCATTGAAAAATTAAAGGAAATACCAACATAACTTGTCTTAGTAGAGTGATAGACTGTCACATACCAGAGCAAGTTCAGTGCACCTTGGCATTGTGTGAGCTCTGGGACACCGTCCTTCCACAGGATATTTCCTTATATGGGTGTATGGCTCTTCCTTCATTCCTCCTTCTCTTATTATGTGACAAGTATATAAAACATCTAGAGTTGATTCCAAGTCATGAGTTTACATTTGGTATCTGGTCTTTGTAATTCTCAGTATGAGGTCCAGAGAGATGTCGATGCACATGAAGGATGTCATTATTGGAAAATTCCAAATAATGCTAGAAGAGAGATGTGGAAAACTTTAAGAGTGGCAAAATCAACAATCTGATGCAAAGGAAAATTCACTGGCCAGCTCAGCAACACCAAAGAAAGGCTTGAAAGATGACAGACTTCAACTAAAGTGACTGGTCAAAGAATTCATTCCTCTCTAAATTAAGAAAAATCCCTTCAGAATGTTTATCCAAGTTGAGAACACTCTCAAGGAGGTAGTTGTATCATGATCAAAGTCTACAGTTGAGACTCAAGAACAGGAAGATCAGATTAGACCATGGCAGCTATGAAAAAATATCTTTGAATAGATGAAATTCTTAAAACAATGATCAGAAGAAAAAAAGTATAGAGAGGTAAAGTAATAGTTCATGATCAGAAGCAAACGGGCAATTAAACATGGTGGAGGCAACACTGTGGCATAGGGCATGTATGGCTGCCAGTGGAGCTGGGTCACTGGTGTTTATTGAAGATGTGGCTACTGAAGTAGCAAGGTGATCTCTGAAGAGTACAGAGTTCTGCTTACTGCTCAGATTCAGCCAAATGCAACAAAACTGATCAGATGACGCTTCACATAGCAAATGGAAAATGACCCAAAGTATACTGCAAAATCAACCCAAGGGTTTTCCAAGGCAAAGAAGTGGATATTCTTCAGTGACCTAGACAGTCATCTGATCTCAACCCAGCAGAGCTGCTTTTCAGTTACTGAAGACAAAACAGAAGGAAGGGAGACCCAGAAATGAGCAGCAACTGAGGGCGGCTGCAGTAAAGGCCTAACAGAGCATCTTGTAAACACAGTGTTTGGTAATCTCCATTTTTACTAGACTTCACACAGTCATTGACTGCAATGACTTAATACTTTTCATCTAAGTATTAAGAACAATCCTCGTGTTATGTTAGTGAATTCAGTTACTTCAGAGCCTCTGAAAATGCATAAAATTACTGTAATTCCTAAACAGTTGAAAGTCTGATTTCAATCACATCTTGATACTTTCTTGAATTTGAAATCCACTGTGGAGCCATTGCAATTAATAAATGAAAAACCTGGAGCATTGCTGTGTATGTAGAGATTGTACTTCATAAAGGTCAAGCTGGTAAATTCCATCAAATTATATTTATATTAAAAGACAAAAAAATAAGGAAGAGAAACCCATGCACACTGTTTTGACCGCACGGTCAACAAAAAAAGAGGAAACATAACATACTATAAAGCCTTAAAAACAAAAAAGATCTATGTGATTGCATGATATATCTTCTACAAGTCACCAAGGCTAGATGCATGTGTTTTTTCATTGCCTTTTATTAAAATGGCTAACGAGCTAGATCCATTTCCAAATACTTTGTCTCACTTACAAAGCATTGCCTGAGAAAAATCTCTTTTGTTGAGAAGGACATTTGTTCTGTGGATTGTTATCTTGCTAATTGGCCTGCAGCAATTTTGCAGAGAAAAAAAAAGTTAATTATAACATGAGGCCATAAGCCGCTGACACTGGATTCCATCTAGAAATAGTAAGTTGATGTAATGAGTAAGTTTTTGAGAGTAGTTGTTGTCAAATAACAAAAGGAGCAAAATGCAGAAGTAAACTATTTAGATTTATTTCCAGTAAATCGGGTATCAAATGAAAACAGTCTGAACTTCACTAGAAACATAGAAGTGTGTCTGGTTACAGCTGAAATAAACATACTTCAGTGCTTCATGGGAGAGAGATGTGTTTTGTTCTTTATAATAATATAGGTAATGACATCTACAATGTAGTCACATACATTTATGGTCTTCATGCATAATTATGGCTCAGATTAAAACATCAATTCTTAAAAAAAGTTGAATTGAATATATTTTCATCAAAAGTTCCCAAAAAGCTCCCTTCCATACACCATTGTTTCACAAAATCACCACTCCTAGTGCAGCTGGCAATTGACTGCTTTCTCATTCTCCTTTTCATTCTCTCAACTTCATCAAAAGAAAGTGTTTCTGCTGGCAAGAAGAAATGCAAATGCTTGCCTTGTGCTCTCTTTCTACAAGGCCAGAATGGTAGAGGTGTTAATGAGTGACAAAGCGTTCTCATTACCAGGAGAGGGTACTTGGGCTTGGACTGTCTAATCAGCCCTAATGCATTTCAGTTCCTAATGCTCCCAAACTGCCGACTACTCCAAGCAGGGCCATTTATTATAGCAGGACACTCTTCTGCATCCGATGAAACAGGCACATAGTCTCCAGAGCTCTGTGGTCGCATATATCAAGGGAGAGTGCAGTTTGTCACTGTCTGGATCAGTCCTGATCACACTCACCTATGTGCATGACCTCTGTTTGTGTGACATGGAGGTGCATTAAATTGGACACATAAATGGTAACAATTACCCTTCTGTAAGCATAAAAATGATTCTAAATGTATCTTACATAGTTGCATTTGCAGGCATTTTGATAGCTTAAGTCAAATGCTGAGCAATGAAAATAATACCTGAATATTAGTAACATTATTTTTAAAAAAGGCTTCTCTTTAATGACAAGTTTTATTCACTTTGAAACATTTTTTCAGTACTTTGTTCAAAGGAGGCTTCTAATTTACCGGTTACTTTGAGGAGAATTCAACATTACATATAACATATATGTATATATGTATATATATATTTGGTGATTGCTGTCATTTGGTGCCCTGTTGGCACATTCGCATTCAAAGTGGGCGGCTCACACTTTGCACTGACACTTATGCAATTAAAGTTATACAGTAGAGAACTGGAAACCTTGATCACGACAATTAGGGTTTTTTTCTTCTTTTATACTGTTCCATAGCTGCTATGTACTTCTATTACATTACAGAATCAAGTGCAACTTATTGTTGCTCTTGTACAGTACAGGTAATTTGCATAATCCTTAAGCTTTATTTCAAATCCCCCATGTCTTTAAGTCACTCTTAAGACATGCCAGATGTTTTCCAAGGTTTAATTCTCAATTATCAGTGTCTTTTTACATCACCATTGTTTGTGCACAAGTGAACAATGCATTAAATGCCTTAACTCAAAAATAGCACTGTGCGTGTCCATTAAAGCCTTTGTTAATGGCTGTTTTATTTGGGAAAAGATTGAAACAACTGGAACATTTGTACATGCAGGACTAATGTTAGGAAGATCAGCAAATAAGAAAAACACACATATATATGCTGCAAATGCAGCTTCGGTTTTCACAAATATTCAGTGACTTTTACAATTAATCTTTTAGTCCGTAAGCTACTTGCTCCCTTGCCACAGCAAGTATTTCCACATGTTTGATTTGGCTCCTGTTCCTTTCCTAATGCATCCCCAAAGGGGATTTGTGTCTCTGACTTGGCAAACAAAAGGTCACATTTGCTCGCCAAGCAAATGTGTTAACCACTACACCATTTAGTCTGTAAATTTCCAGAAAATATCCACAAGTTTATACCCATTATGATAACTACTTTTTTGTTGTTGTTCTGTATCACCCAGATATGGTCAGTCACTCTCTCATGTATTTCCTTGCTATGAATTTCAGTCTCTTCTGCACTTGAAAGGCCCATTCAGGGGGCCTGTAGTGCTTCAAAAGACCTTCATCTTCTTTTCCACATCAGTCATTTTCAAAGAGTAATGAAGTGGACCACTGGACAGCAACCAAGCTGGTCAGCAGATGGAATACGACCATTTTCTTTCCAGTATAATGATGAATTCACACTTCAAGAGAAGAAAGGATGGATAACAAGAATATCTCACACTATAATGAGAATGTGGCTATACACAGAACAATGTGTGCAGAAATAAAGGATCCATGAGCTACATGGAGAAATTCAAACACATTCTCACAGTCACCTGCATTTTTGGCACCATTACAGAGCGCTGGCCAGGGTAAAATATCTGTCTTTAAATTATTTGGAAACCAAAACTGAGTGTACCCCATTGCTTCTGCAAGATGTATATCACTAGCTGCCTCTGTGCAGGGACTAGAGATGAAATTTACCTTACGGCTATGGTACATTAAAGTATTATGTTTCATCCCTGTTAAATTCAGAAATAAATTACCATCTCCCAATCGAAATCATAAAATTGCTCAGCAGGCCCTGCAGCTGAAAAAGTGAAGGTCCGTATTTTAAGTTCAAGATCAAATCTGTGATCCTCCCTCTGAGTAAAGTATAGTGACGTTCGCTGGCATGTTATTTGTTTTATGTCTATACCAGTTTGGAAAGGATTTTTAATCCTTTTGTCACAAGATTATCTCGTATGGGACATTTGGATCACAGATAATCTTGCTTATGATTGTTGTGAGAGGGAATCAGGATGCATTTATGTGCAGTTATGTGATGCCAGTGATGAGTCATGTGGATTATTTTACCCCACCCATTCTGTCATGGTTATTTATTTGTAAATACTTTTAGGGAGGAAAGCAATACAGCAAATTCCCGAAGAACATATCAATCAGTTTCCAAAAAAAGAAGAAAAAAAGGACTGTGACGCTGAGAATAAAATCACAATGCAATGATCTACAAATGATTTCAACCATGTATTTAATTGTACAAGGACAACACATATAATATGGGAACTGTTGGGAATTTTGCTTTTTTGAAAAACACAACCTCATCTTCACCAGATGTCAGATATATAGATATTTTTTTTTGCTCCAAGTCTTCTTTTAACACCATAAATGTTTGGGGAATGTGGAGAGCAATTACTGTAGATTTGAAAGCCAAATGTTTTCCCATGCTTGATATAGGATTTCAGCTGCTCAACCGTCCAGTGCCTCCTTTGACATATTTTCTGTTTCATAATGTGCCAAATGTTCTCTGCTTCCTGCAGGCAGATTAGTTACACCACCCGGACTGTTTCGCTGTTGAGTCATGCTGTTGTAATACATGCAGAATGTTGTTTTGGTATTGTGCTGTTCAAAAAGACAAGGACTTGTCTGAAACAAGAAGGCAGCCCATGTTGCTCCAAAATCTGTATATTATGCAGCATTTATGGTGCCTTCACAGATGTACAAGTTACCAGGCAGTGTGTACTAGTGGCTGTTTGCCTAAACAGAACCTACAGAGAGGGATTTTCAACCAATGGAGGCATACTTGTGCGCCGTCTTTAGCTCTTTGTCTGCTATAACTTTGCTTTTTTGTTTGGCATGCAAGAACCCACAACAACACAGTCAAGAGTAGCCCACAAACCAGTCAGTTCTGACACTGCCCCCTGGTCACAGTAAATGCTACAAAATGTAGACAGCGGTTTGCAAAGCTGTCTGTGTGAAGGACTACAGAAGAGGTACAACCAGAATTGTCCTGCTTCCCTTTACCCCACACAACGTTAGTGCAATGATTTTTTTTTTTAAAGATTTTGATTCACTAGACCACAAGGCAGTTTAACTTGGACTTAGAGAAGTCAGCTGTGTTTCTAGATATTTATATACTATATATTTATATCATCAGTTGCATTTTAATTTGCATTTATGACACAAAAACAAACTTTTTAATTAGCAGTGTTTTTCATGTTCCTGACACCTTAAACAAATTTTCCACCACAGATGTGTGAACTGTAGATTATGCAGATTATGCAAATACTCGTGTGTGTGTTCATGTGTGTCTGTGTATGTTGAAAAATAGTATTACCCCGCCAAACTATTTCTACAATCTTCCATGAATTGATGAACTCTTCTCTAGGATGCACTTTCTTATTGTGAGTAATTGCCTAATTAGTTGGGAGATGTTCCACTGGGTGTATTTTATCCATACAAATAATACAACAAATAACTTAGTAACTTAGTAGAATTGAGGGCAAATGGAAGACAGACCACACTCTTCTGGATGACAGTCCAGTGCTTTCATCCACAGCATTTATTCATCCACCCCAACCCTATACCACTTCTATTGTTTGACTTTACCTAACTTCCTAAAGTTTTCCGCCAACCTAAAAATGCTTTTTGGCAAAAGGCAAACTTCTGCCTCTGGCCTGTAGAAGGCTGCTTTTCAGCAACAAAAACAAAAACAAAAAAAACAAAAAAAGCTTTGATATTCCAGTAAACAGTACTTGGCACCAGTTACACTTTATATATTTGGCTACAGACTACCTTTTGAACATAGTGAAGCATTTTGGGCAGTAAAGCTGGGTTTTTCCTTTAGGGTGTGGTTAAAAAAAACAGAACAAAAAAACAGTGGCTGCAGGAATTTGATTCATCAGTTTCATACAAATACAGCTCCAAATAACAACTGTGGTGTAAATACTGGATGTGAAAATAGGAAACTGCTAAGTTAACCACATAAGCTTAGGGTAAAAGTTAACGTGTAAACCACTCAATAATTAACCCTCTGGGGTCGACGGACCCAAATCACATGATCAATTTAAGATGGCATAGCAACAAGATGCAGTCTCCCTGAGAATCCATTTCAGCTTGTGTTAAAAGTGCTTCCAACTATATACCAATTTTTAAATTGTGTTGATAGGCCATGATATTTTTTCCTGAATACTATCGTCTGCTGAAAGAAAGGGTAAAAACTGCATTTTTTCAAGTCCTGCAAGCACTTAAAAAAACACAAAAAAACATTCCTTTCCTATTGGTGGACAAATGTACCATGTTGAGCAATCCAAATATTATATGGCAACATGTGGCATTTGTTTATTTAGGAAGAGGGGGGAGTTTTAGGAGTGATAGCGGTGAAAGCGAGAGAAAGTGAGTTTTTAGATTTGAGAGATTTTTGACGTTTAGTGTTTTGTCTTGTTTATTTAGTGTGTAGTTTAGTCGTTTGTTTTGTTTTGTGTGTCAGAACAACGCGGCAATGGCTGAATGTCACAGTTGCTAGCTAAAAAGCCACCAAAGGCAGATTGCAATGTAGATTTTGACTCCAGGTGGCAAACAGGAGGAGTGATACACCACCTGCTGTCAGGCCTGGAGGTATCAGGCTTGTGATGTGCTCCTCTGTCTTATAGTGGACAGATACTATTTTTTGGAGTGGTATATATAATTTGTGTGGCATCTTATTTGATGAACACCTGATTGTTCTGTAAATAGTTTTAAATGGTTATTAAAAAAAATAAAAAACACCTGAGGAATTGGCTGCATTTTTAGGTAAATAGTTGCATAGATAGATAGATAGATAGATAGATAGATATAGATATATATATAGATAGATAGATATAGATATATATATCTATATAGATAGATATAGATATAGATATAAATTTAGTATATTATATACTAAATTTACAATTTATATTTGCATTCGCATCTGATTTTAGATCAAATGTGTTAATACTGTATGTCAAAATTTTAAAAAAAATGTAAATTCAGACATGTGAGGTTTTGCTGAAAACAATGATACCAAACAAGGCAAGGTAAACAGTTTTTAAAGGTGAAATATAGAGGTATAATCAAAAGTAGTCAACAACAGCCAATTGTACCCTTGACCCCGGAGGGTTAAACTGGTCCAAGCTTTAGAACTGTACAGCATAATTTTTAGGGATATTGAGCTATTAGAAATTAATTTAAATTTCTTTATAAGTGTAAAGGCTTCTGCATTGAGTAATGTTGACAGAACATAAGTCTGAATATTTTCGATTCAGTAGATCAAAAATCGCTGTGGAATTCTTGAATGGAAGACTGTGTGTCATTCATCAGATCCCAAAAAGATTACAAAAGTGTCCCCTCTGCTCTGTGTTTGCTTACAGTCCGTCCTTTGATGAGGAACCTTCCCCTCGGCCAAAGAGGAAGAAGAAGAAGAGGAAGTCTGAGCGGAAGAGGAAGAGGAAAAGGTCAGTTTCCAAAATTAGATGACTTTTTTGTAGTGTGATGTGTGTTGGTGTGGAAATAAATAAACCAAGATTTGTGCAGAGGAATGCTTTAAATTCATATTTATTTTTAAAATTTTCCTTATTTAGGTCTCCTTCTTACAGCCTGTCACCACCGAGGAAGAAGAAAAAGAAGAAGAAGAAGAGCTCCAAGAAAAGCAAGCGGCATAGGTAGGTACAGTCAATGTTAAAACAATATAAAATAACAGTTGCACGAGTTTTATATTTATAACTTAAATCGCCTTGTTTCCCTTTTCAGGTATACCACCAAGAAGTCAAAACACAGGTACATATATGATTATTTCTTGTATAACCTCTGCATGTCTGCTTGCACTGTGCACATCTCATTTCTAAAAGAAAGGCTTTAAAGGCAAACAGTTTATAACAGGATGAGTTCCTGTGTAACAGTTGGTGCCTGCTTTCAGCAAGATTACTGGATTTCCACCTGAAACGCAATTCTCTTTTAGTATCAGCAAGCAGGCAGGCTGTCTGTGCAGGCTTCGTCAGTATTAATACCACTCTCTCATGATTCTATTCTCTTTCATCCTAACAGCTCTTCAAGTTTAAAACATAAGAGGAAGGATGAACGCAAGCACAAGAAAAGGTCAGTGTGTGACTGTTGCGTCAGAATGTACTCTCCAGGTCCTACACCAATTTTTCCCCCTCACAACCTCCTCTTCTTCCAGCAATGGTAGTCCATCCAGTATTTTCAGAATACCCATTGCCGAGGAGGAAAAAGAGAGGACACTCCAAAATGCTATCATGTAAGGGCATGATAGGTGAATACAGAAACGTACCGCTTTTATATTTCTTGAGCTAAGCGTGAAAAACCTTTGCAAAGAGAAAAACTGATTGAACACTTGAGCCACAAAGAAAGAAAAATGGGTGAAAGAGGGTAAGAGAAACCAATTTCATGCTGTGATCTTGCAACATTTTTTAATTTGACTTTGGATGAGCGCATTGTTGTTTGTAAGCACAGAGCCATGTTCGGTAGCTGCTGACTTGAACGGAAACCATTGCTTTCCAGCTGACTACAACTCTTTATTCTCTTTTCTTTTATTCAGATCACTTCACTCGTTCATGACTTTGTCATTCTGTTATACTCTCCCCTTCGCTAATGTGACCTGTCAATCAGAGAAGCCAATATAGAAACATAAGGTGATGATGTGACATATACAATTTTGACGTTAAATAAATAAAAGCTGGCCTCTTTATCAGGCACTCCCATTCATTTAATAAGCCAATCACATGGCAGCACCTCATGAATGCCTGTATTTGACCTTTCTTCCTGATTCTGATCCTGACCTCAGAATTTGGAAGAAAGGTGACTCAAGGCAGCAGTCCCCAACATTTTTTGCGCCACGGACCAGTGTATATCTGACAATATTTTCACAGACCGGCCTTTAAGCTGCCGTGGATAAATACGACGAAATCAAACCATTAGCGGTACCAAAAAAAAGAAGATTTATTCATAACAGACGGGAAAAGACTCAGGGAAACCAAGTTAACGATAAAAACGATGAAAAACAATAACGATAAAAACCCTGAAAACCATAAATTTCACACCCAAGCCTCAGCTCTTGCTGCCCAGTACTAAACAGCTCACGGACCGGTACCGGTCCATGGCCCAGGGGTTGGGGACCACTGACTTAAGGGACTTTGGTAGTTGGTGCCAGATGGACTGGTGAGACTTTCAACACCACAATCTCTAGGGTTTACAGATCCAGCTTGTTGATATCAGGGTTCACAGGAGTACGGCCAGACTGCTATGAGCTGATATGAGCACTACAGTAACTCAAATAACCATGTGTTACAACCAAGGAATGCAGAAGAGCATCTCTGAACACACGAGACATCGAACCTTCAAGCAGACGAGCTGCAGCAGCAGGATGCCACACTTGGTGTCAAATGACTCCTGTCAGCTAATAACACAAAGCTGAGGCAACATTTTGAATAAACCCACCAAAAGTGGAACACAGAAGACTGAAAATATGTTGCCTGGTCTGATGAGTCTTGATTTCTGCTGTGATGTTCAGATGATAGGGACAGGATTTGGCATAAACCACATGAAGCATGGATCCAACTTGCCTTGGTTCTTGGTTTCTTCCTGTTAAAACGGAGTTTTAACTTCTCACTGTCGCCCAGAGATTGCTAGTATCATCTGATTGTTGAGGTCTTCTCTGTATTATTGTACGGTCTTTAGCTTACAATATAAACTACCTTGAGGCAACTGTTGTTTTGATTTGGTGATACAATATATTCACTAGCTGGGCCCACGTCCTCATTTTAGGTTTGACAGCGTTTTAGTAGGTAAAGGTGAATGCTTGGACATGAATTGAGCTGCGGTTTGGGGAAGGCCTCAAAGGGGACTGGCGATGGCTGCCGGGCCTGGCAGATCCCCGTGTACTAAATAGGAGTGAAGAAGTTAAAGAATTGAGAACAAGGTGGGGCACGTAAACGAGAATGAACAGCTTGCAGAACTGGGGGAACCTATACAGATGACAACCGGAAGAAGTGTGTGTGGAGGCGTGGTCCCGCTCCTGAAATTCCGATACATAATCTCCAATAAATAAAATTTGACAGCCTTAATGTCTTCAGTGTTGTTTTAACAGTAAACAGAATAGTAAATCTAAAAGTAGTCACACAAGTAAACTGTAAACACTGACATTGATAGCTGAAAATTCAAAGTGGAGAAAGGCCACAGACTGCACATAAAAGATAGATGTAGGCACCATAACATCACCGACTGTCTTGACTACCATTTTAAAGCCTCACCTTTTTCCAAGCCAGTTTTTTTGGACTGTTTAGTCACCAGCTTTCAATTAAAGAGGAGCATCCATAATTCAGTGTGATATTAAATGAGAATCTAATTCTGTTTTGTGATCTGCAGGCTCAAGACTAAATGTATGCAGGGACCATTTTTGGTCTGTTCATCTTTAAACTTCTGGCCACCATTAGGCATTTAGACACTTTTTTGCATTAGCTATTTCATTGCATGTGTTTAAAATGTGGCGAAAGGAGAGAAACTATAGCTGCTACCAATTAGAGATGCACAGAATGTTTTGACTGTTCAACATAAACAATGTGAAAGCATGCAGATGTGGAGTATTGTGGTTTGAGTTTGTTTTCTTGCATTTATTCAAACTAAAGGACTACTAATGTAGCCATTTTTGCCTTTGCTGAATTGCAGATAAATGGACAAATAGCACGTGTCAATTAAATGTGTATATGGCAGTCCTCCGCTTTGTAAAAGAAGTTAAATAGCCACCACAATGAACTTAGCAGGAAAGCTGAACAACCAACGTTTTAATGTATTTTACTGCAAATGAGAAATGAACAGAACATAACATCCACCTGTCACTCTAAGTGGCGATGTACATTACTGTGCACATTTAAAGCAGAGACAAGAGTCAGGAGTGATTTGTGAAAGAAGGCACAAAAGGGTGAAAGGGAAGTTTTACAGGATGGTAGTGAGACCATCACTACTGAGTGCCACTTACAAAAAGACAGGATGTGCAGTTGGAGGTGGCAGAACTGAAGATGTTCAAATTTTCTTGAGTGACCAGGATGAACGGAATTAGAAATCAGTATATCAGAGGGTAGACCAGGCTCTAAATATATTTATTTTTGCTGTAAAGTTGTAAAGTTGTTGGGAGTCAGTGTGGATTTGTTTGCCAGTTAGCAATTCTGCGTTGGCTCTTTGTAATAGCAGAGGAGGCTTCTGTTTGAGAATGACATACACAGGTCATGGCAAACTATCCTGTAGTATGAACATAAACTTTGGGAAGTGTGGTTTCTGGATAATCGTTTAACTCTCTGGCCTCCAGGTTAGCCAGACTTTGGAAGACAAAAGAAAGGTGCCTAAGAAAGTATTAATAAACTTGTTGTCTTTTTTTTTAATCTTACTGTAGATGCACACATATAAGAGAAATTCAAGTTTCTCTCAAAACTAAATGGTTTGTATAATGGTTTTCTTGTGCTGCTGATCTTTGGAGAAGTGCAGCTGTGCTATTTGCTTGCATGTTTGGCTTGAAAGGTCACATGTGTAGCTGGGATATTAGTAGAATTTGTTGTAAATCCTGTCTGGGAATGAATGGCAAAAATATATGCCTAATTGATGGAATAAATAATTATAAATTTATTTCTTTAGGCATTTTATTTGACACTTTAGTGCTTGGTTACAATAACACATAAAAATAGAAAAAAGGTCTGTTAAACTAAAAGTATCTTTCTGAATAACAGTGGTGACAAATTTCAAACGCAAATTTCAGATTTTGAAGTGGCATTGCTTTGCCTGAATCTTAAACTTAAATATTAAACTATTAAGTATTTCTAAGTACTTTTTCATTTTCTTTATTTATCAGGAACAATGCACAATACATATATTGTACCAGATTTAGCTAAAAGCTAAGTTTCATGTTTAGTTTCTGGGTGAGGCAGCCGCTGGTGGAGAAATAATGATTAATTCTAGCAATCATTCAGAAAATGAGTAGACCGGTGTTATACATTTTACAGTCACTTAATTGCATTAAATGACAGTAAAATAAATAGTAAATAAACAGTAATAAAGTAAATTGCATTATAACCAACAATGTTCAAATGTGGAAAAATATATAAATGTTTAGTTGTTTGAATTGTAAATTGACCCTATATGCCCTTTATTGATTTTATGTCACATAATCAGGGTTATGAACAATATCACAGCATTTTGTTATTGTTATTTTTATATCATTATGAATATTATTGTTATTATTATAAAAAACAGTAAAACTAATTTATTTAGAGAATATTCAGATATAAATCTGGCTAAATACAACATAATATAATACAGTCTGCAGCAGAAAGCTATTGATAGCCAGCAAGCAGGTAAATAATTTTAACATTTTCAACATCATTTAACAGACAAATTTATTGTTATTACAATACTAATAATAATACAATTACAAAAACTTTCCAATAATAATAAAGTTTCAAATAATTAAGTCAGTGTTGTTAATCCCTATGATTAAAAAGCTTTACTTCTCTTTTCCTGCTCTTTGTATGGTGTTACAAAAAGAAAATATTCTTAATATATCACACAGCTCTGACTGTTCTTCCTGCCAATCAACACAGAAGTCCTAACACCAGGTTGTAGAGGCCTTGTGTTTGCAATGGCCCACCGATCAGATAAAATGGTTGTCTTAAAGGGACGGGGAAGAGAGCGCAAAAAGATATGTTTTGAGCAGCTAAACCAAAGTCAAGCACAAGAAGACAGGGATTATGTAAAGCTACTTTAGTGGAGTTTTTTGTGAAAAAAACTAATCATAATCTTAGCTTCTTCTCTACTTGTGTTTTTTAAAATTTTCCTTTGCTTTGTTTCAGTTCTCGGACTCACTCACGTCGGAGACGGCGGTACCGGAGGTACCGGAGGTCAGAGTCAGAGACTTCTTCCTGCCAATCTTCAGCAGAGGACAGGTAGGCCCGGCGCCCCCACTTCCACCCCACCCCAGTCCGCTCCCTCGGTTAATCTTATCAGTCTGAGGTGTCTGCCGAGTTCTTGGTCACACCGCAGAGATGACTGATAAGGTGGAGGTGACTTCCTCAGACTCAGGCACAACCGGGCCTTATCACAGCTGCACAGAAAATGGCTGCAAATGCACTCTAGAGATCAATTCACTCAATTATAATGACATATAGCAAAATTTTGGTTGTGTGATACTATGAAAGATGTCTTTTATGGGTTATACTGGGCTGACAGCATAAGGATTTCGAACAGCTAGAAGCATATCTGGATACTTTCTGATATTAATTACTCATTTCAGTCATTTATCACTGAGAATAGAGGATATATATATGAAGGCATGTACAGTTCAATGACTGAACCTTTATCCCCGAGAAGTTTTAACTCCAATCAAAGTCCAGAATTCAAACTGACTGATCTGTCCAAACCGTTTACTCAAACAAAGAGAATTATGTCGCTTTATTCTACATTCTTCCAACATTTTCATCCAATGAATCATTTAATCTTTCTCGTGGAATAACCTTCAACAAATAATTTTGTAACAGATGCTCTATGATTACTAAATGGCACAAAACGGAGCTGAAATAAAGTCTGATATTTTTCCGACTTTACATTGGTGCTACTTTTTATCCCATTCTCTGAAGTGCAAAATTGGCTCTAATATAACACAACCATCTCTGTCATGATGAAAACTGAATGCAGCATTTTCTCACAGACACCATCTGCAAAAATCTGTGGTTCATCAAGCATTTGGAGACCTGGCAGCTGTAGGACAGGAAACCAATGCAGTGCTCAACTACACAGACATGAAGTGGAGACCTACAACCAAATCAGTGTGTAAAATGGCTCCAAAATATCGCTCCATCCTCTCTGCTGGCACCGTAAGTACTCTTTAGGACTCTCACAGTGCTACCACTGGTTCAGTTTCATTTCTCAGTTATTGCCATGTCAAATGGCTTATTTTCAGGCAACCTGAAATGCCTACAGTGAGGCGGCTGCGTTTGGCAATTTACTTTCAATTCTGAAAGTATTTTTATATCGGCCATTAAAAAACAGCACGTCTGTATTTTTAGAACAAAATCTTACAATCTATATCCATTTGAAACACAGCATATTTTATTCAGCTAAACCCACTTCACAATCCTCAAAGGGATCAACATTTACAAAATAGAACAAAACATTACATGGCCTAAATCTTAGTTCATTTTATGGATTCCTTATTTTTCAGCGATTTTGTCAGCTCCTGTTTCTCTGCTTTAAAGACTAATATGATTACTGGGCGGTAGAGTCCCCGCAACATTACAGTTGGCAAAACGCGTTGGATAAACAGTGCGATTTGGGTATTTTAAGGCTTATTTCTCCTTCTGTTGAGAAATCATGCTACAGTCAATATAGTACCGTAAATATCAGAATAAACTGACACTGTAACTGCAAATTCTTATTCCCCTCTGGCCTGCAGCATCAGTAAGCAGACACTTGAAAAGCTTTCTCAGCCTGGTGTGTCAAATACTGCCGTTGTGTTAAATGCTACTGGTGTCTTTCGATCCATGAATTGTGGTAATATTAGATGCCCAGAGACAAGAGTCTTCTTTAAAAGTCAAGTCGAGTAGTAAGTCACGGGATGGTCAGCCAGGGGACTGCAGTTTGTGTCCTGTTCAGGAAGTTTGGGTATAGACTTTGTTTTCCTGGTTCTCACTTGCTCATTAGGTTTATTTCTCTCACTGGTTAGTTGTAAACACTGATTATATAAAGCTGACTGGGCAAAAGACTGTGGTTTGGCTTTAAATCTTACTGGCACATTTAAAAATACCAATTACTGCATTTAAATGTAATGTTAAGAGGTCAGTAGGCATTCATATATAAGGTGGGAGTGAGAGATCTGTCTCACTATTACCATAGTGCCAGAGGACACCTTTTGTGTATCTGTGAGGTGCTTTGATAAAAGTGTTGTTTTTTAGCGCCTTGGGATTGAGAATGGGCTGAACTTTGATAACAGACTAAATTCAGTGATGGAAAAAAATGAGCAGTCTCCTACCTTAAAGCTGTGTGTTTTTACTTCTTCACTGACAAACAAGAGGTGTAACACTGACACGCTGCACAGGATAATAATGATGTGTTTTTTGTTCCAAATGAACAGAAGTTACCGACATCGCCTTAAACCATTATCTAAAAGGAGCGTGCAATTGTTTCTGGTCTAATGGCATCAAAAATACATGAGAGTGCAGCTTTTTCGAGTTAGCACATAGCACTTAAGGGTTAGGGACAGTGTAAGAGGGGATATTACTCATTAGCTATGGGCAACCTGCTTCCTGCATTGACGTCCAACAAAGGGATTGTGTGCAAACCATAAATGTTTTAAGGGTTGAATAAGATTCAGTTGCAGGTGTGTGTTTACAATTTGGTCTATGACCTCTCAGTAGTTGCATTACATTTATTCGGGAGTTTAGATTAAGATGACAGCTTTTGCTCCCATCAGCGCTCTGTGGAGAACTGCATTTGTTTTATGGAATACTTAGCAAATCATTTCAGTGGCTCTAGTGTCAAACCAACAAAAAAAAATCCTTAAAGCATTTTTTAGAAGGCAGATTTCGAATTTTAAAATTCTGCTGTGGAGTTTGAGACTCCTCTTTTGTTTTTTTGTTGTTTTTTGTTTCTTCCAGCAGCCTCATACATGCAGCTATGTCCTAAAACCCCATTGTCTCTGGTTTATTGGAGCATAAAATATATTTAATTTCTCTCAAGCAATCATTAAATTATGCTAATTGCACAGACGGATGTTTTTAATTAAACACCACAGGGTTTTAATTGAAATTCAATAAATTAATCCATATATCGAATTATGCCTGGCTTTCAATTTCCCACAGTCTCTCAGAAGGACTTTACAGTTGGTCGCTGAGGGGGTAGCCTTGCTTTACAGTGTTTGTATAAGGTTTATTTATGGAGTTTGATCTGGTGAATAAAGGCACATAATCCAAAAGGTAATGCAGAATGATCTTTGCTTATTATTTCTTTCCCAAAAAAAGCAATCCATAAAGGGACAGGTAGGTATGAGTGGACAAAAAAAAGAGTGTGGTTGATTTTAAAATATGTCACCATATGTTCATGTGGTGAATTGGTTTTATATTTTGAAAGTAAAAGTGTGTAGTGTGTTTGAGGCAACAACCTGAAAGAAAAGCACAAAAGAACTTTACGCCAGAATGTGAGATTAAATGTTTACTTGACGTCAGCCTTGTCAGAATATCTTGAGGTGACATTGAAGAATGTGTTTGTTTAAATATGTACTTCTGTAAGTGAAATCTTTTACCCCTGAGTATGCACAGATTACGTGCCACTGCAAATGTTAAAGAGGATGGTAGATGGACAAAGATTTGCTTAAATTTCCCTCAGGGTCGGTCTGCTGTGTTGACTGTAGACTTGATAATGGGAAACCTTTGGGAGAAGAGGCTGGCTTAACCTCTTACACGTGTTTTGGAGTCAGAATCAAAGTTTAGTTAACTATCACTGTTAAGAGGTCACTACTTTCATCCATCTGTGGACATTTTGCAATTAAGGAAAAACTAAAATTCGAAATTGAGTTTTCAGAGGTCAGTTAATCAAAAAGGTAACTAGTTTCGCTCTCCAAAACTTTAAAACAACACTGAAGAAACAAAAAAAAAGGAAAATGCCGATATAAGACTAACTAGCTCTGGGTTTTGAAGAGAGGGTTATTGTCTTTTTCTTGCAATTTACGACTCTAATGATGCACTTATGTTGCCCGCTCTTCCCTTTTTTTTTACACCTTACCTACTTAAGGAGGAAATCTTGATTGGTAAGTCGATGTTATCAGCAGATTTAGGGATTTACTTGTAGGTCGGTGCAGGCTAATTATTTACTTCTTACAGGAGAAAGAGCACAGTCATCTGTCCTATTCTGAGGGCTTTCTTAGTTAGACTGATGGGATCTCTCTTTGTCTGCAATCCTTTTCATTTCTACATAATACCCATTTTTGTGATGTTTGTTCAATGTTCTTTAAATGAGGCTTTTCAATGGGGTCTATTATTTACTCTTCTTCTCTTTACTCGAGTTAGAGCCAGTAGATCTTTTCACACATAGTTTTTTCTTTCTTTTCTGCTTTTTTGTTGTTCCTTTCATATAATTGTTTTAGTTTAGACTTTCCTTAAAAACTGTTTTCTTGTTGATTTCTTTGACTTTAGTTGAGTTCAGACTTTATTTCGAGGTTAATCGCATGCTTCAAATTTGCATGTCTTTATCTTTCAAAGCTTTCTGTCCCAAGAAAAAAGAAAGAAATCTCTTCACTGTGTTTTCAAGGGAATATGTGCCTTTGTACTAGAGTATTCACAGTGCATCAAAGCAGGTAGCAGGTTTCATGTATCAGTTCACACCTGGCTTTAAGCTGCAGCCTGTTTGTCTCTTTGCAGACTTTGTCGTCAAAACCTGCAAGTGAGATTTTACATGGAAATGGGTCTCAGCATTTAACGAGCCAGACTGTAGGTCCACATGATTACGATTCTGGGAATGACACATCTTCGCCGCCATCGAGCAAAACTGGTGTTTCTCAGGGGAGTGTCACTCTTGACAACAAGAGCAACAGCTGTCAACGTGTGGCCTCGCCAGGGAAGCTAAAGTTCACTGACAGAGACAATGTCTCTGATTCAGGAAACTCTGTGACCAGCTATGCTTCCTTGTGCAAACCTTACGGGGAAGATGGTTTGTCTGCAACCCTTTTCAGTGGAAATGGCAAGAGGTAATTTTTTTTTTGTTCACAATAAATCATCCATCTGAATGAATTCAAGCTTGTTTAGCTGCTGTTTATATGCTCTGTTTCCTCCTTTGAATCTTTAATCTGATGAGTGGAGAATAAAGGGAAGCATTTATTTTAAACCAACCTTGGATACACAGTTGGTTTCTTCACTCAAAGTTGTGAAACATCTTAATGTATTTCCTTTAAAGAGAGCAGATAACCTTGGGGTGTCGGCTAGAGGTTGTGAGATCCCCAAAGACATCCAGCTGCTCAGAGAGGAGGAGCGACTTGTCTCAAGGGCGACTGAAAACCCGGTCATCTAGCAGCAGGAGCAGGAGCAGATCCTCAGGGAGTTCCAGATACTCTGGACGCTACTCTCGAAGCCCCTCGCTTTCATCTTGCAGGTATTATGTTTCCATAGTACGTCACTGGTTATTTTATTTTGCAGAAATGTCAGTAATCTTCAATAGAATTTTTCCTCATTTTGTCACTGTAGCTCATACTCACGCTCCATGAGTAATTCAGCTGATCTGAGGCGAAGAGGAAGCGTAGCCAGCCTGAGCTCCCGAGGAAGCTACTCGAGATACAGTCCCGACAGGTGAACTTCACTACATGTTTCAAATACTAATGAGTCCTCATTTGCAATGCATGGGAATAAACATATATTGGCATTGTTGTTAATTAAATTTTCACTATGTTATGTCTGCTTCCCAGACTGCGAGACAGAAAAAGAACAGCTAGCTCCAGAGAGACAGATGCAAAGCATACACATAAAGTTAGTGGGAAGAGGCGAAGACGCAAATCCTACTCTCCTATGAAGAAAAGGAGGAGAGACTCACCAAGCCATCTGGAAGCACGGCGAATCACAAGGTACAGCTCTACTGGCCTGGTTATTTATAGTACAATGTACAGTTTTATGCCTAAAGGCAGCAAAAATGTACTGTTGGTCCCACCCTCCACCCCCTCGGTTGGACAAGTCCCCAACCTGAAATCTTTCACCCGTGTTGATGAGCTATGTACCTTGAAATGGCATTTAGCCTGAGGATGAGACAAGTGTTGGCTCAGAAGCCACCACAGGGGCTAAAGAAACAGATGGTGACAGAAGGAAATCTGAAATTTAAAAGAAAGAAGAAAGTCGACCATGACTTTAATATGACGCTACTTTTACTTGGAGAAAAAGACACTCAGAAACAGCCACAGAAATAACACAAATTGCCAGGATGTACTTATTATAACTAAATGTTAATAGTGTTTAGTTATTGTTTCATTGTTTTAAAGTTGTCCAGTTTAATATATTGTATAAAGAGCAGGACTGACTAATTTACTAAGTGGCTGCAGGGATGCATTAACTTTAATTGAGACCCCAAGGCTATGAATGTTTTGGACGCTTCTATCCCTGCAGTGAATGAGTTAGTGATGATCATATAAGATTTCCATATTTTTGAAGATTTCAATTAAAATTTTTAAAAGTGTGCCCATGTAGAAATCAATGAGAGACTGTTATTATGGTCTGAATACATAACAAATGCTATAACCAAAGGATTATAAGGGTTTGGTCAGCACTAAAAAATACACTGGATACAGTGCCTACAGGGTGACTGAGTCTAGGTGGAGGCACGTGGTGGGCTGCCACTACAAATAAATATTTGTTTGTTTTTTAAATTATGAATAAAGTTATGGTTCAGTCATGTCTTGTCTCTACATCACTTTATCAAGTTTAGGTTAGCCCATGCATGAGTAGCATGTGAACATAGTGGGAGAATAAATAATGAAGACCCTGTTATCTTGGTTTTCAGTCATTCTGCTGAACTTAAGCATGTTAGCTTTTGGCCACTAGGGGCAGCACATCAAACTGTATACACAACATTTACAAATTATCTCCTGGGTTATTAAGATGAGATAAGATAAGATAGATCTTCATTGTCACTGTTACCAGAACAATGAAACACAGTTTGGCATCTCTCCGTTTGCAGCTGCAGGTTTTTACATTCAAGATTCTTTGGATAGGAGAATGAGATAAATAAAGACAAAAATAAGTTTAAGAGGTAATGCACACATTATATACAGAAATAAAATATATAAATATATCTACAGGTGCAGTGTAAGGAGTAGGATCAGTGCAGTATAAGGTGCGATGTGATTAGTGGTATTGCACAGGGGTAGGAATGCTGGTTGCTACTGTACAGTTATATAAATAGAGGTAGGAATGTTGGTTGTATTATACTGTAATGAGTACTGTTTATAAATAAATGCTGTAATGAATACTGTATATAGATAAGTACAGTGCAAGTGTCCATGAGTGTTAACAGCACAGTTAACCTTCAATCAGGGTGGAGGTAGCGCATGTTTGGCAGCCTGTGGGTAGAAGCTTCTATTCAGTCTGTTTGTCTTTGACCTGATGGAGCTGTAGCATTTACCAGAGGGAAGGGGGGGGAGTGAATGTCCAGGGTGCAAGGGGAGGGGTCCTTGATGATGATACTGGCTTTCCTCTGAAGTCTGCCAGTATGAATGTCTCCGAGGGGGGTTAGTGAAGTTGGGAGATTGTTGGGAGATTAAAGAGACACGATGCACGTTATGTTTACCCTGTTACATCACTTATATTTTTGGCTCTCATTAGTGCCAGGAAGCGACCCATTCCTTACTTCCGACCAAGCCCATCCTCTAGCAGTCGGTGCACCAGCGTGTCATCCTGGAGCAGCCTCTTCACTCGCAGTCGCAGCCGCAGCCCTCTGTACAGCATCAGCCGCAGCAGGAGCAGGAGCCAGAGCCACAGCTACTCCTCCTACCGGAGCTACAGCCGCAGTTCATCGTGGAACTCAGTCTTTGGGAGCCGCAGTCGCAGCCGGAGCCGCGGTTCGTTGAACAAACGGAACAAAACCAGGCACTAGGTTTCTCAACATTAGGAGACCAAATCTGCAGTTGTGGTTCCCGATGAGAACGAGGACAGCGGCTGTCAGTGCAATCAACTGTGTGTGTCTCAGTGCTCAGCTTTGATGCTTGAGTGGAAATGTCCTAGCAGTGGTCCAACCACCATTGAGGCAGTCATGTTCACTCTGCCCACAGACAGCTAGGAGACTGAATGTCTTTTTGTCTCTTTTGTTTTTGTATTGCATCCTTTGCATCTGCACTCATAATGGCCTGAGACTGTTCATCTCCTAGATATTTACAATACAAACTGCATATAAGAAACATTATTACTGAATTTAGTCACCTACCATCCCTGTTCTATATATTTCTGTACAGATGTCTGTACATTTCACTTTGATTTATTTCTGCAAATGCTTTAACAGGCTGTTATTTATTTCATAATTTATGGCACATAATGCAGCTTAGTAATGGGTTCAACAAGCACTGAAATTACCTCATTCCCATTTTGATTTTGAATTGCAATATATGTTTTAGCCATATGCAAGTGCACAGTGCATATGGTTAACATGTAACTAATGTTTAACATGACATCAAGCATTTAGCATACCTGTGTCCTAGTTTTTGCACTAATAGATGAAGCATAGAGGTAACATTTGAGCCGTTTGATCCACTTACAAATGATTTCACAGGGATCGTTATCAGGAATAAAGAGAGGGTTTGTCGCTCTGATCTCAACACTTCACAAGGTGGAGGACAAACATGTTTCCCCCTCCTGACAGCAAGCAAACTGGCTGTCAGCTCAAATGTCAAATTAATCCATCCTCTGATCAAGTGGAAAACAATTGAAATGTCAGTCCATGTAGTATAACAGAGAGCGATCGAAACAAGGGGAGATTCTTTTGACAAAACATCTGATGAATTTGTTTTGAGAAAAGGGTGTTTTAAAGATAAGATGATGAACTTTTTTTGTGCTCCAAAGCAGATCACATTTGTAGCTATGTTCATGTAGGGAATAGTCTCTGACTTTATTTGCTAGGTTGTTTTTTTTAATTAGGCACAGAAAAAAGCTGTACTTTGCTGAAAATTAGTCTAAATTTATGAACAGCACACATTCCCAGTTTATTTGGAAAATTGTGTTCTTGCTGCACCACTGGAATAAAACCCATAAACCATTTTATTTCTGAGTTGTTACTCAGCAGAAGGTCTAGTTTTGAGTTGTGCAGCGCTATACATATTTATTACTCGACTAATATTTATTGTTTCATTTTAACTCTCAGTAGTAGTCAGTCTTTCTATGCAACACTGTCACTTTGTAGTTTTTATGACACTGCTGTAACTGATTTTGTTGTAAATTATAATCCAGCTCATACATATTGTTCAACACAGACTGGATGAAAAACTGCAGAAAATGGTGGAAAATTATCCTCACTGTCTAAGCTTTTTATCTTTTGTGTGTTTTTAAAGCACAAGTAAGACATTTTTGTAAAATATGCTCATCTGCTTTCTTGTCAAGAGTTTAAAGATCAATACCACGCTCAAGTCTGTTTCCTAAATATAACACCACAGCTAGAAGATAGCCTAACTTATTAAAAACACTGGAAAGAAGGAGCAGCAACTAGCCAAACTAACAAAAGGTAACAAATCTTCCACCGTGTTTGAAGCCTGATAATTACCAACTTACATTTTATACAGTAAGACAAATTTTTTAAAACTAGTAAATGATCAAAAGAAAATTTCCATCTGCAGTAATTGATATTTCTTGGCATGACTCTGTTCTGGGAACTCGCTGCCTTTTCGTGTCAAAACAGAAAAAGATGGGACCAGAAGCAGAACAGGGTTGACATTAGGGGTGACACTGATTAGCCAGAAACAGCACGAGAGGAGGAGCTAGGGTGGGTTGCAAAGTAGCTTGCAGGTGTACAGCAACTGTGCACAGACTAAAACAAGTTAAACATACTGTAAGCTAAGTGGGTGTGTTGAAAGGTGTCAGATAAGGCTGACCTGGGAGCAAAGAGATCAGTGCATTTGCTGGGATTGTGTCTGAGCTTGAGTCTGTGGCCTGACTGAAGTAAAGCTATGCACTCCAAGGTTACTGCAAAACAAAGAAAACTGTTAATTAGTGGGTATTAAAGCTAGTAGGTGGAATGTGTTACTTTTGGATAGAGACACATACCTATTTCCTGCTAACCAGCAGCTGATCACTATGTCACAGACCTGAGCGTGGTAATGTTCTCATTTCGCGTGTGCATCTCCTAAGATATCAAACGATTTCTTCAAAGTTAATTTTGAGGGTGATCCAACTCTATAGTTTCAATCTGCAAAAAAAAAAAGTTTGAAGTTGCCTTGGCTTATAATTAAGAGTTATATTTCTCGATCATTTCAAATCCATCATCCTGTCTGCGTAACTGCTCCAGGCCTGACAGACTGCTCTCTATGCACTCAATACTCTCAGCTTATTTCCCTGAATGTCATCTAAATTGGAGGAATGAGGGAAATATGACGCAGGAAGAGGAAGGAACTTGGCACAGAACTCATTCATAAACTATAAACTGATGATGACTCGTGACAAGCAGTGTTGACTGGAGCCATGGGAAGATTTGTGCAGTCAAGTTGACAGATTTTTCTAGATGGGCACCCAGGGCAATGCCCCCCCCCGCCCTCCATTTCTCAATGTAAAGTTTACATCAGTTCTTGTGCAAAATTATTTTGTATATGTGGTGTAAATATGCATCTGCATTGTATAAATTATACAAAGGGTGTGACTATTTCATTTGGAGAATGTGATTGGAGCCTCCTTGGATGTTATGGATAAAATGTATCAACCAGTTTAAGAGGAAAAAGAAGACGATATGCATCAGTCAACAGACTCTAGCTGTCTTTGTGCTTAAGGTCCCTTTGATCATGTCTTTTGCTATTTTAAGAATTCCAATAACAAGCTCATATAGCAATAGTGATTCTATGTTAGTGTAAAATTATGCATATTCTCCCCGTTTTCCACATGAACGAGCATACCGAAAAAGCATATTTTTCATACTGTCACGTTTTATCTTGCGTCAGTGTGAACTCTACATTGTAATGTCACCTTGAAATTGAATCGCCCCCTCTATGACCCCATGAAATTTCCTTTTGACTGTGTGTTCAGAAAAAGCTATATAAAATGGTGTTCTGAATGGTGATGATTGCAGTCTTGTTTTACGTTCAAAAAGAAAAAAAAATCAGTTCGCTCGGATCAGTAAACAGATTTCATAATCACAAGTTGAGCGCTTAGCTGTTTTGTTTTATTCGTACCGTGACATCAGTGCGTTTGACGCGAAGCTCTGCGTTACTTTCTATTAAAAAGTCTGTGAGTCACCAGGGAGCTCAAACTGCATGAGTGACATGTGGCCTCTGCAACTTAGTTTGGTAAAGAGTAGGCTTGGCCTTGATCAGCTGTTGCGCGCCCACTGTAAAAAATCGTCACATCAACAAGCCATATTTTCTTAACTTACGCCTGAACGCGTAAGTGAATGCTAAAAAAATTCTAAAAAGCATAAATATTGCGAATAGAAAATCATTGTGTTTTGTTACAGTGTTTTTGTCTTGTGATTTTAAGATTTGGTATTACTACTTTAATGGATATTTTTTACAGCGCGGTTTCTCCAGATCCTCCCAGCACTTTCCGGACACTTGCTCAGTGCAGACTCATCGGCTAGGAGGTATAAAATCAAGCGCCAGAAGAAATGAGATCAGTTCAATTTAGAGTTCAAGAAACTCGGAGACCACTTCGAAGTTTGTCGTTGGATCAACAGATGACTTATTGAGTAATGGTGATGTGCCTAACCCAAACGATATAAAGTTTTCCTCATAGAGAAAGTCACTTTTAATTTTTATTTTTTTATTTTTTCATTTTGCACCAGAACTTCATTACCAGAACTTCATTACTGGATTTGAACTCAAGTGGATATGGCAGAGGGAGACTTTTACACGATGGGAAACCGACAGAGGTTTCCCAGAGATCCATTTGGAGAATCGCCATTCATTGATCAGTCTCCATTCAGAGACCAGTCTCCTTTCAGGGATCAGTTAGCGTCTCGGTTTATGGAAGATGAATTTGGGATGCCACCTTTCCCCGATGATCTGTCGATGGACTGGCCGGGGTGGGCTCGTCCGGGCCGGCTAAGCACGCGTCTCAGCTCCTCGCCCTTTAGCAGCACTTTACGCACAGGTTTCCCCCCGCGTCAGTCCACGGGAGCCCCCCAGCTGTATACCAGCAGATACGGCGAGCCCTCCTCCCGGAGTTCACCCACCACCACCTGTGGGGAACCCTGGAAAGTCTGCGTGAACGTCCACAGCTTCAAACCAGAAGAGTTGCACGTAAAAACGAGAGACGGATTTGTAGAAGTGTCAGGTGAGTTGGAGTATGTTTGGAGAAATGAAAAGTAGACGCTTTTCCTGGAAGAAGAAGTTCACTGAGGATAACAGCTTTAAATGAATCATTTAAAAAAAGCTTCTGGTGAATGTTATGTCTCATCAATGACACACTGATCTCAAAATGCAGTATATCACTGTGGTAGTCAGTTCTATTTATATGACACATTTAATAACATGCTTCTAAATTCCTTTAGACTTGAATTAGCAGGTCAAAACGTTATGTTTAAAGCCTATTATTGAATATAAATGTCGCAAATAGAGTGCCTTGTACTTGTGAAAGCTCATATCTTCTTAAGTACACCTGCCACCAGAAGCCTAAAGTAATGCCCTCTGTCTTCTTTAAGAGAAATTAGAATATTTTGTTTTTTCCATTAGAAAATTTGTTTCTTGTGTTGAAAAGATGCTTACAGTTGAGGGTACAGCAAATCATTTTTGCATGTTTAAAATGAAGTAAAAGCATGCAGGTGTGTTCATCTACTAATTTAACATTCCAGGGGTTGGTTCCTTTTTGTAATTTGGTCATGAAATATCTGATCTTTCACTTTGGCACCATGACTGACACAGTACAGTGAAAAAGCCTCAGTGGTATAATATGGCCTCAGATTTAATGAGTCTCGATATGGAAGAGTGGGACAGATTTGGGGGACTGGGACTTCAAGGCAGGCAGATCCTCAAGCTCAGACACCTGTTTTGGATTCTTGGAGAATCACTCCCACAGCCACCCATGAGCTCAATTTAGATTTAAGGCAAGGCCGTGACAACAGTCTCTGTTTACAATAAGAAGAGTTGCTCACTGTCACTAAACACCAGACAGAGAATGTTCTGGAAATAGGGCCTCACTTTTACCCGCAGTTCTCGGGTAGGTTGTGTCTCTGTTGTTGTCACGTTCCTCCTCAGTCACTGATTACTGGAGTGAGTTCTACAAATTGCTTCCTTAACTCAATGTTTCAAGAGACAGCTGAATTCCAGGGATACCCAGGACTGAGGAGGCCACAGAGGACAGCGGCCCCACAGCTCCGAGGCTTTTTTTAAACACATTGTTGGTATGCCAGTTGGGTCATTCACTCAGCGCCATGTTGGGGCTGTCTGTCACAGTGACTCATCGTGATCAAGAAGTGTGACTGTGAATGTAATACAAGCAAGTTAGAGGTGTTCAGTACATGAATGAACTAGTCTTTTAACATGTAAGCATATTCAAAGTTTACTGAAAGAGGAGGCAAAGATTAAAAGAAGGCCAAGCTGAACACAAATATAGTCCTGAAAAAGGACAGTGAGGTTGCATGTTAATGCAGATCTTTGGGGGTTTTTATGTTTGAGTTAAATTAGAATATGTGGTCTTAGAGACCCACACTGGTGGTCCGAAAAAGTATCTCCAAGCAACTTTGCAGTCCATCAGATTCACTGAAACCTGAAATGCAACACATAAGGGAGAGATCGCGTGTCCCCTGCAAGAAAATGTCAGCACATGTGTTTTGTTCAAATGCCTAAAATTAGTTTCTATTTATATCTTCTTGTTGTTGGTTGCTCAAGAGAAGTTCAAGAGAAAAGAGATGAGCATTGGCTTGTGAAGTCCCATAATTTAATCCAGATATTTTTATTGTTGGTGGCCGTTTAAGTAAGTGACCGTACTTATATGATAGATTGGACTACTAAGTTGGTAAAAGATTCTTAATATTAATAATTATTAATTAATTCATAATAAGCAGAACTTATTAAAAGGCTTTGCCCAATTTAAGATAATAAACATTTTTTTTATGTTAGCCTTATTTTATCTGCTAATTTGCCTGTTTTTGTTAGCAGGATGTTTTTCTGCATTAATCCAAGTAGTAACATACAAAAAAATGTCGCACACTAAACCCATAAATCAGACTTTTTAGAGCATCTGTAGCCACATAGCAAGGCTTATTATTTTTCTCATACTTGTATAAAAAATGCTACAAAAGGTTTGAATTGGCTTGGCTGAAGCCTAGTAGACAGCACCTAGCTACAGTTCCCTTTGTTAGGATCCACCTGTCAGTCAAAGTGGCCGTGCTTCTTATATTGCAAACTAAAAGCCTTATTACAATTTAAATGGGAGAGTTACTGTATAATAAAATTAATGTTGCAAAGAGCTATGAAATCACAGCTCTAGCTTTTACAGATTATGCAGCAGTAATTTAAATCACCCATGCAATGGACATTTGCTTATATTTCATGATTTGGAAGGCACAGAAAAAAGTCTTTTTGATCAAATCTGCTCTAATGGAATATTAATATATGAGTATATACTCAATAATACTTAATATAATACTTAATATATGAGTAAAAGCTTTAAAAGTAGTCTTTCCCTAAAGTAAACAAGAAATACACTAAACATACTGAAGAACCGAGACTGAAATGAATAATGTGAGAAACATTGTTAAATAGAGCTGTAAATTAGTACTGTGACCTGTGGTCTGTTCTGCATTTGATTAGATTGGCTACCCTTGACCTACACACAATATGCATTGACCTTGACACAATAAAATTACCTCAGCACAGTCAATTCCTGCAACCAGCTCATAGAAAAGTCTAAATTACTGCGTTTTGTGTGTCTGCCAACCAGTCAAGTTGAAGTTTACCTTAATTTCTCCTTGTGTTAGTAAGTTATGGCACTGAGTAATGGCCAAGTATAATGGCATTATCTTATCAGATCTTATTAGATGTTTCATGAAATTTCGTCATAAGTAGCACAAAAAGCTGTATCCTCTATCTGCAAATAAGAAAACTACACCCAAGCTCTTGATATTTGTATTGACAGAAAATCTTATCCGTTACATAAAACGCCACTCTCCTCCAAGAACATGATGTATTACACATCTGGAATCTATAATCTCTGTCGTAAGAAACCAAAAAATGAGGGCCTTGTTGGACTACTCCCCTGACTAAATCTTTAATCAGGGGACCGGTTGTACTTCTTAAGTCAGGATGAAGTTTTCATAATTATTCCATGACATCACTAGTGATCGTAGCTCACTTCTCTCCAGAGCATGTTCTAGCCTCGATCTCTGGAGTCCAGCACTTTGAGCAGCTAGAAACGTCACTGCAGGGGTATAGGGTAGCACATAGTCGAGCCTGTCGAGTATACAAAGGGGTCGAGGGGTGGGGCAGGCCATGCTGCTGGCAGCGGCATTGACATTTAGCAGTCCAGGAGCAGCTGCTTACTAAGGCTGACAAACAGACTGGCCATAAACAGTGAAGGAGAAGATGGAAGAGGTGCTTTTTAGGCTTATATGTTCTCTCTAACACGAGTCTCTCTGCTGGGGAGTCATTTTAGGAAACAGCGAAAGAGGAAGAAAGAGAAATCATGTTAACAAGTTCATTGCAATCACAAAGCAAACATTCTGGAAGGAATGAGCAATGGAAAACTGCATGATGTGTGCCAAGCTTTGAGCTCAGTTATATCAACACCTTTTTTTATTTACACCATACAAAAGATCTAAGAAGTCAAAGGTGATGGGTGGACTCTTTATGAGCTGTGTCCATTTGAACTGGTGACAGAGACAATTATAATGCATGACCTTGCCTAATCATTGCGCAATGTCAAACTACATCATTTCTGAAGTTGTGTTCACTCCTTTCTCCAAACAGGAAAGCACGAAGAGAAACAGGAAGAAGGTGGAATAGTGACAAAGAATTTCACAAAGAAGATACAGTAAGTATGATTCTTGAGTTGCACCATTATTTTTTGTTTTCCTTTGCTGGTTCTCATAATGGATGAAAAAGGCTCCAGTTTTCATTATATATGGCCACATACTAGTGCATGTCATAAAATGTAAATATTGTAATGACACAGAGAACTCTCCTGACCTGAACCCCAGATTTTTGTCTTAGAAAATAATCTAATAATTTGAGATATGGATTTCTGATTTTCAGTTATAAATTGCAATAAAAAATGGAAATAAAAAGCATTTTGTAATATTTCACGACAAATAATGACTATAGAATATGTGAAAGTGAAATGCATTGCATTTTAGACGTTGTACTTACTAATATAGCCCAGTGCAATTTTAACAGCAGACCTGTTTGTTGTCAGCTGTTATGAATATGGGACAATTTTCTTTAATGACTTTGGACAAATAGAATTATTAGCATAGTGATGTTTTTGCAATGGCGAAAAATTAATGGTACCTTTCTGCATTTTACTGTGTAAATTAAGCTCTCTATGTTATAATGTAAGAAATAGCTGTTGTTGTGGATTGGCATTGTGTAAATAAGCTTGAAATGAAACTTACACAACAAATCAATTGCAAAGATAGGGTGGTCAGTAACCAGTGGACAAAATCCTATTATTTTGTCCACTGGTTACTGACAAAACTCTTGTACACAAAATAATTTTTTTCTGACTTTCACTTATTTACATGTAACAGTCACTCCTTGAATGAACCACTGACAGCTCAAACACAAGAAGGACGCACAAAAATCTAATAGTTTTGAATGAAACGTTACACTCATTTCCAAATTCATGTGAGGGGGAACCAAGCCCAGGATAGAATCCAAAGTCCAAAATCAAATCTTTCATCCAAAAGCAGGCATGGTGCAAAATAGAGCAGGCAGCAAGACAAACAGTATTGTAGGGGATCAGTCAAAAGTCAAAGTCCAATAAACAGTCCAGAAGGCCGGGCACAAAGAAACAAGAAAAATATCGGGAAGACTAAGACACTAAAAATTAAGACCTATTAGCTGGAACAATCTGACAACTTCATCTGCATTTATGCACACTGATGAGACTATTTACCAGCTGAACACATGCGTGGCACAAAAAGGGTGTGAAACAGAAGAAAGCATGGGAGTGGAACTAACTGGCAACCAGAAATTTCAAAATATAAAGGAAATAACAAATACAGCACAGGTGACACTAACACAAGGAGGGATACCACCTACGGGAGAAAGCAAAAGTGACAGCAAGAGACAAGTATCAATGATTACAAAATAAAACAGGAAATAATTAAACAGAAACTCCACATTTGATATTTACCATTTACTGGGTGTAAGTGCCGCTCCCCCAGTTTACTGTTTAAAACAAGTTCCTTTCCCTTTAAAGTCGCCTGCCTTTAAGCCATTTTTCTTCTGATTGGCTGCCCCTCATTAACTGCAGGATTGAACAGGAGGTGAGTGGGGCTTCTGTGCTCACAGTCAGAGCTGCATTCCTCAGATAAATATCTATTACAGATATCTTTTGTGTTGCATAAAATAGAGCCAGGACTTTACAGCAGTCTGAAGCTGGAGCTTTTTCTTCTTAGGGATTACCTGTAATCTCATTTTTGGATATGCTTAATAAGAACATTCAGATTGTAACAGTGTACAGAACATAAAAATAAAGAAAAGCAGAACTGGTGCTCTTTAAAGCCACAAGCTACATTATGCATCAGTTTTCTGACCCTGAAGCTCCCTAATGCTGATATCTGAAAAAAGATAAAACCTCCTTTCCTACAGAAATCTGTGGAAAGCGTCTCAGTATTACTTGACTGTGCCAGGTTTCAACTGGGATTGAAACATTGTTCTATAAACACCACAAAACTACAGCCAGAAAGATAACGCATAGTTGGCTCATAGAAAAAAAAAAAGATAGAAGGTAATTTAGTATTAAATATTAGCTCATACCAAAGTTTTCTCCCAACTTTCTGTCTCCTTTGCCACTTTTGTCCCTCTTCTGCACTTTTATTTCTAGCTTTTCTTTAATTACAGATTTGAAAATGAACCACTGTATGTATATACAGTTATGGGCGACCTGTCCAAAGTGTAGCACGCCCATGCCTATAACAGCTAAATTGGACAAATGGTTGAGAACATGACAGTTAGCTTGCTTCCTTGCACGGTTTTCATATTAAACAGTCCATTACAGCAGAGATCTTCATGTAGTTTGAGAATCATGGAGAAAAAAGCCTTTAATCAATGAGAGCTAAGATAAGCTGAAGAAATGCTCGACCAATGTTATACGAAGTTCATAAGTGGAGGAGTATGTAGATACATGATGTATTCGCTTGTTGAACAACATGAAAACATCCTGCATGTATAGGTGAATGTTTTACCTGTCAAGATTGTAAAAACAAGGTCAAGTCTGCATTCCTCGTTTTAAATGTCATGTTGAACTCTCCAGTCAAAACACCAAACATGACTAGAATCCTAAAGTAGGTTTTACATAGACAAAGCAGCATTAGTGCAAAGCAGGAGTCTCTTACAGAGAGTATTCATATGGTAACTAATCCAACCCAAACGAGCAACACAATAGTTTCCACATGCTGCCTGCCTCTAAGCCTTTGCCCGTTTAATTGGGCAGTGGAAAGACTTCAAACGGAAGCGATAATCGTCAGTGCAAATCACCATCTCACTGGCACGTCAGTCCAGTTCTACTAATTTCATACTGGCTAATTAATAAGCAGGTGCTCAAACCCCTCACTGTTCATATCACAATATTTTTAATTGGAATGCCTTCAGATCAGACCTGGGCTCCTCCGCTGAATATACGGGACAGGCTGACTATACAGAGAACAGGAGTGACTGGTGGTGTCAATGGGTCAAATATAAATAACTGTCCTGGATACACAAATACACGGGCTATATGAGAATGAAAAGGAAGAAGAGAGAGAGTTAGCATGGTAGACACATATGATATGATATGATATACGTTTATTAGTCTTCATTCTTCTGTCTCGAGATTTGATTGGTTGTTGATGTCAGTTGAGGTGCTACAACCTTTTTATTTTGGCTGTTCTCGTACATATGCTCTGTTCAGTGGCAATAAAGTTTTCATGTGGATTATTATGATTTGCAGCAGCCTATATGCTGCATTTTACAGCAGGTAAGCCGATTGTAACTATTCTTTATATTTAACATCCTTGTCGGCAAAGTAGGTAGTAACTAAAGCTTTCTTTCTGTTAAATGTAAGATAAAGGTACAAAATGCAGATATTTATCTGCCCACTGCTTCTGTTTGGACTCTAATTTGAAAAATTCAGAAAAAAAACTGTTGTTTTTTTTTTGTTTGTTTTTTTTAGAAATCTTGCTTTGTTACAAGAAAAAGGTATCTCACACCTGAAGTCTTTTGTAATGATAATTTCCACCAACTTCAAAGATTCTTTGGAATTTCTCCAAGGCTACTGCACCAAGAAGCAGTTTAGCTCTTCCCAAAATAATAATAATATAGCTGACAGAAAGATTTTGGGGCTACCATAAAACTGTGCAATGAATTCATGCAGTTTGGACTACATGGATGGGATACATGGAAGGCTAGACATTCCAGATGTCAATGGGCTCACTTCCTGTTTGGCAGAAACTTGGCATTGATTTCTATTGTCCCGAATTTCTATACCCAAAAAAAATCTAATTCCATCTGAGACTTAGTCTGAAGACCACCTGTGCCAGTTTTGACAAAGATTTAGAAAAAAATTTGACTTGTAAAAAAGAATTTTCCATTAAATTAAAATGGCAAAAGTCAAGTATGGTAGAAATTTACATCATAGTGTGCTTTGAACTCTTTTTTGAGAGAGCAAAATTCCATCTTCTTGTGAAATTGTAAAAATGCACCTTTAACTTTGGAGTGTTTGAGATGCAGACAAAAAACAGAGGATTGGTCTCAGTCACATTGCACAGCTTTTTCACTGTTTGATTCAAGGGGCTAGACTCCAATGGCAAGAGAAAAAGAAGAGTATGCGTATTGTTTCAACCCTCAGGATGTAGCAAATGAATTAAGCCAAGTTTTACAATTATTAAGACAAGGATTTAGAAGGAACAGATACTTCAGTGTGGGGAGACGAAACCCCCACAGAGTCTGCTGGCTGAGGGAAGCTGAGATAGTTGGAGGGTTGGCTTTTTTAATGCTTATCAGGTGACACTGAGGAACAGTTGCTTGTTGCTTGGGCTTGTGAAACAAAAACGAGAAGGAAGGAGAACAGAACAGCATTCAGATGTAACAATAAGAAAAGATACAAAGATTACAGGAGTTTTGCTTCTTGGTCCTCAATTGTGACACAAAACACTGGAAACAAAGAAAACTAGTAAATGTTATATGAGTCAGCTGTGGTGAAAAAATGCAAGAAGTTGGTACAGTATAGGACATAACCCATGTTCTCGATAAATAAGTGACTAGACAGCTTAGCTTAAGCTTACTGAGAACTGAAGGGTGACTTCTTCTGCTTTCCAAACTGAGAAATTTGTAAGTTATTAACTAAAAATGTTGTTAAATCAGCCCTGGGGACAAAGATAACTTTTGAACCTTGGGTCATGTAGCTCAGCTGCAAAACAACAACCTTGCTCTGTTTGTCTGTGAATGTTTTGTTATTCAGTAATCTCTTTTTTTCTGTTTGCTTCTATTCTCAAAAGACAAATAATACTGCTAGGCTGACTTAGCTGAAAAGTGTAGTGTGTGGGATGGAGGAAAGGGTTATATGTGCTACACACACACACACCTCATGAACACCCACGCTCACTGTGCCAGGTCTCACTCGTCTCTCTCTGTCTCAGAGTCTCTGCAGGGGGGAAAGCATATTGCCTAGTTTTTTTGGCAGCTTTACAGAATCAATGCTTGAGATAAACTGTACTCTTGCCAAAGTTAAATAAACTCCCCGAGCTGGAAAGATAAGGTTTCTGCTGGAGTCCCACGTAATGGACCAGCTGAGTTATTTGACTTTGTCAGAAGGGGCACAGATACATTTAAAATTATTAAAATTATTCAAGGTTACACACTTAATACTGGCTTACACAAACCTTTCTGAAATACTTTTTGAATTATTACCTGAATTAGAGGGAGCTGACAGGTCCAAGATCCACTTTTTTTAACAATATGCTGAATGAAAATGTTTGACACGAGTGTTGATATCATCCAGTATACACACAGCATGCAACATAAGTTCTGTTTGTCTTTAAACCTCTGAGTCTCTGTTTGCTGTCCCCGCTGACTCCACATTCTCTTTCCCCTTGCACTTTTATCTCTTTATACCTATTGTTTGTCTTCTAAATCTAAATTGGATTTAGTATAATTCCACCATAAGATACTGTATTATGATATTCATGTTATTTTCTGCTTATATTCTTCAGTTCCATTTTTCTATTGCCAACCCTGGATTTTTGTGTTTTGGTGCCTGGTCTCATTTTTGGTTTCTGGTGTTGCTACTTGTGGGTTAGTGAGCTCAAGCTTGAGAGTTGGTATTAAAAGGTAATTTTAAAGCTCAGTGACACACTGAGCTGCGTATATAAATAGATGTGACTTGACCTCTCAGCCTGTGTGCGTCCGTGAGGTTCCTGAGTGTATTCTGACTTGTATTTCACAGTGGAGTGGTAAGTCAGTGGAGGGTCCTCTCTAATTAAATGGAGGGGAGGACCACAAGTCTCATCCTCTGAACATACCAGTCTTGTGTTTATATTAACTCCCTGAAACACTTGGCTGCTCGCACAGAAACCCTCCAATAACCATATTTGGCCACACTGACAAAGAACAGAGATCACCCCCACCCCCCAGTTTTCAGAGTACCTTCAGTCAAAAATGAGCTGCCTGTTTTCTTTTTTCTTTACAATAGAATTTAAATAACTTACCTACCAAGTGTGAATCTGTTGTTTTAAGCTGATTTGAGAATGCTATCATTCTACATGAATATGAAGTTTTAAACAATGACATCCTTGCACATAGTAACTCTGGCTTATTTTCCCCTCAACACTTTCTATCCTCCTGCAGGTTTTGGAAGCCAATTATCCCACTCTGCTTTGGAAAATCTAACATTTTCTGTATGAGAGGTGTCAAAAAATAAAGCAAACAGCCAGGAGAAAAAAATGCTTGACACAAAATCAGCTGTTACCTGGATGTGAGCTGCAGATTTGGAAAGTGTACACAGTCAGAAATTTACAGGTTTTAAAATTCTGCAGACATACTCGAGTAAGGCAGTCTCATTAACTGATATGAAGCTTCGTTTTTTGGGAGCGCTACACCTGGATCGAGTGTGTGTGTGTGTTTGTTTTCCTCTCTGTGACAGAGATGGGGGATTTTTGAAGAATATCTTATTTTTGAAGGGAGATTTCTCCTGTTTCTTTTTGTGAGTTAGAATAAAACTACCCAAGGTGCATAGGGCGACTCATTTTACGTATTTTTTGTCTCACCTAGATATAAAGTACCAAAATAATTCGACTGAGGGTTGTTTCGGAGTTTTGATTAATTATCAATAAAAACCTCCAGCATTCAACACTACTCGTTCTTACACAAGGAAATCTCACATTAGAGTTTTGCATGACCTCCAAGGAGGAATTGAACTCTTTCTCTAGGTTGTTTCTCATCACTGCTCGCCTCAGTTTTCTCCGACACACACTTAAAAACACACTGAACACACACAACAGCGTAAAGATGATCCTGACCAAGTAAACGTCTTCTAATGACTTACATTAAAACAATCAAACTATATTTTTTCTTCACTTCTCTTGTGTTTGATCAGGATCCCCACAGACGTGGATCCCCTGACAGTCTTCGCCTCTTTGTCCCCTGAGGGTGTCCTCATCATCGAAGCTCGGCAGACACCTCCATATTACCTTTTCAGCAACGAGGGCTCCCAAAGTGGTGAAAAGCAGGAGGTGGAAGCCTCCAAGCCCCAGGAGGCTCCTATGGTCTAAACACATCATTCTGCACAATCAGTTACCAGTTTGATGTGAAATGTGTTGCCTCTAGCTTCATGTTGTTTGACACCTGGAGGTATTTGATGTCCAGATTAAAGTTAAACCAGGCATTTGTTTTTTCTGTTGGAAAATCTATTTTTACAAGCTCAGACAATGATGAAAAGCTTCATTTTCCCATTAACAAACAGATACTTCTGAATTTTCCAGAATAGTCCAATAGTCCCTTTTTTAAAGTAATTAACAGGTGTAATTATCAAATAATTTGACTGTTTCTTTTCAGATAAAAATTTTGCCCATGGCAGAGAGTTTTTAATAAAAATTGTAGAAGGCCATATACGACTGCTTTTTGATTTCCTTTCTGTCTGGCTCAATTCAATTTCTAACACTTTAGAATCAAAGAAAATCATATAAAAGTGATGTTTTAAGTGTAGCAGCCTTTCCAGCATATATTTTTGTTCTTTTGTTTGCCTGTACTTCCTTCAGTTTCTACAGGTTTTTTTTATTTAACATGATGTCATTGAAATTGACAAGAAATAAAGGTAATATTATATTTCTATGTAACCAGAGGGTGAATTTTCTGCATTAATGCACACAATATATAATATTCTTTCACAGTGTATTGTAAATATAATAGTGCCAATTCATTATAAATCTTAATCTGAAATGTTCTGCATTTTGCAATATGGTTTGAAATTTTCTTTTCTATTTGAGCATTAAGGATGATGGCTGCATGATTGTTGGAGAGGACAGACTGCCTTCTTTTCTGTTGATGTCTTTGTATTGACTGATGCAATAAACATGTCCAGCCAATCGCCCAGTGTGTCTTAACATCTGTGTCTTACATTGAGAACTGTGCCACTCGGGGGACCCGTTCCAGGGCTCCAGAGAGCCTGTGGTGTTATTGTTGGATAAAAGAAGGAATTGGGCAGCAGATTAGCGGAGGGCTTAGTGCTGGGTGAGACTGGCATCGCTGTGTGCTGCAGAATGGGCTGAACTCATTGAGGCAGCCCTGCCAGAGCTTTTGAATGCGAAAAAAAAAAAAAAAAAAAAAAGACTGGGGCCGTTCCATTGCCCGTTGTGTGATGCAAAATACTGTAATCTTCCCTGTGCATTGGAATCAAGAGGGATGATCGGTTTGAATTGAAAAAGTTTCCAATCTGGAGTCACACGGTGGAAACAACAAAAGGCTCGGACTGTTTCGGCTTTCCAAAGTCACCGCTGTGTGCGATGTGTAAGCTCACATGAAGTGTTGCATTTATTGGTATTATAATCATGGACTTCAATTATGCTGTTGCCATGGCAGCAGCAATACTGGAGTCACACCAGTTTTTGTTTTTTTTCCTTAGGCAAGTAATTCACGTTGAACTGACTAATGCACAGCTGTGCAGACATATAGCACCTGATTAGTGTCAAAACCACTTTGCTGAAACAGCTTGATAACATAGTTTCAGAGGTAATTGTGAATATGATTCTTACAAATGTGATTCCTTGTTGCTCATAAACAGTTTCAAAATCACACATAACACATTTTATAATTGTGAGAACATAAAACCATTAAGACATTAATAACATGACACACAACATATTATTTATTGTTTTCACATGCTAGTGCTTTATTGGAGCTCCACCGATAGCGAGGCTGTTACATCTAATGACTACAATGCATCTGTGAGACTAAGCAAGGCAAGCAGTGCTGGCTGTTTCATTACTTTATCACCATTATATTGTTTTTATTCGGTGATCTCTTGCTGTATATTTGCTGCTTCCAATTCCTGGCTCTGGACCTGTTCCCCAGGCTGAGTTATGTCCTCAACAGCCTCCCGTGAGCTCTCCATCACCTGGAGCTCTTCATCCACGACTGGCCTTTGGAGTTCTGGCTGTCTGGATGTGTCTGCGTCTGGGCCTTCTTGGCTTTCCGCTGCTTCTGGCTTTGTAGAAGAATCTCGAAGGCCGTCTGTGCTTTCGTCACCTGCGGGCACTGAGGGGGGGGACTCTCCAGCTGGCTTTTCATGGGTCTCCTCCTCTGTTTCTGTCCTCTCATCATGCTGCTGAAGCCCGACTGTGGCACCTTCAGGTTGGGCCTGATCTCTATGGACTTCTAATGAAGAGCCTTCCCCATGATCCTCTGAGGAAGCAAACTCTGGGTGGTCTGGTGCTCTCCCGCTCTCTTCTTCTTTCTCATCTTTTACCTCCGGTTCTCCATTATCCTCTACTATCACCTGCATTTATGCATAAATATGTTAAAAAAACAAACAAAAAAAAAAAAAACTAAAACTAAATACCAGCAAAATCAAGACAGATATTAAACTGGACACAATATGAAAAGATTGTAAGGAAACAGTCTATAAAAAACTGTCTATAAAAATAAAAATTTACAGGAACTGTTTCCCAGGAGCGAATGGAAAAGATCAATACCTCTCTGATGTCTGCGTGTAAATATTGTACTGTTGACTTTAGTCATGTTTTGTGGCTCTTCTACAAAAAAATAGTACATCAGATAATTCCTGAAATGTTGAATTTCTACATATCTGTCTGCATCCTAATCTGAGTAAGCCACCCACTCGCTCTAGTATTGTGAATTACATGTGCCAGACAAATATGTCAGTGGTACTGATCTTTTCTTCCACCCCTTGGCAAGTTATCAAAATGTATAATATTTCTTTAAATGTGAACCAACTTTAAAGTTACTAGCACCTTTATGGGAATGGGGATTGTAGCAGGGACAGAGGTTTCGGGAACTGGAGCTTCCACGCTCAGGAAACCATCTACAGAAAATGTGGATGTGATTTTGGTAGCATCCATCTCCACTGGGAGCCTGATAATGACACAACCAGGTTTACAGTGGCATGACATACAAAGCGTAAATACTGAAACAGATGTACCTAATATCTAATTGTTTAGTTCAGCAAACATTTGAGAGATTGAATACTGTTGAAAAAATACCATCAGTGCTGCATGCTTGGCTGCTGACTAATGTTTAAAATGGCTTAAACTGTGCATATTTCATCATCTGCAGGTTATTGTCAGTGTTTACTTTGCATACCTGTACTTCCTTGTAAAACATCTGGCAATGAATCCATGCTCATCTGGCCTCTCCTCGTGCTTCCCTGGGGACGGATTACCATTTATGGGGAAGAATGCGAGGACACACAGAGGAATCAAGCAACATAGAGAAACACTCAACAAGGAAATTAATTTCTGCCACAGAGCAGTGATTTTAATTTCCCCAAGCACATTATTTAAGCAGCTTTCTAATTTTGTTACATTCAGCTTTTTTACATCAGCGTTTCATTTTAAGTTTTTTTTTCCCTGTGAACTATAAGAAAGGTCTTTTTAAATAACTCTTTGAGACAATATTTGATAGCTAGATAAGATCTTTAATACTTCATTAAGACCCGAGACTATCCTGTGTGTAAAAGTAATTAGCAATGTTAATAAAGTGAACTCTTCAAGCTGTTTAATTAACAGAGATGTAAGCCAATGTTCTATACCTCTGACTTCCAGGAATCCATCTCTGATGCTGAGAGAAATCTCCGAGGGGGTGAAGTGAGCCGCATCCATGATGACCCTCCACTTACTAATCGTCTGGCTTGGATGATGCATCGACCCAGAGATGTAGGGCACAAACAGCGGAGCGGGTATGTACCCTGGCCAGGAGCAGGCTGCCAAACTCCTCTGCAACCAGTCCACATCCATCCAGCGAGCATCCCCTGACTCCAGGAAAGATGGCAGGCCAGCATCCTGACTGAAAAGCTGGCTCAAATGCCACCACTTTCTCAAGGGGTACCAAGGGGCACCCCTGCTGTACTCCCCACACGATGTGTCTGTTTTGGCCTGTTCGCTCATATTTTGAGAAATCAAAGAAGATTTTAAAAAGGACACAGCAGACTTCTTCTGATGATAGTTAGCCGGTAAATTATGAACTCTTGAGGCTAAATCAGTGAAATTCCAGCAATTAAAATCTACTTAAAGGACAAGGAAAGGATAAAAGCAAAGTGTGATGAGACAGAGAAAACTCAGAGGGGGTTTATATAGTGCTCCTGTCCATTTTAGCACTTATTAAGCACTCATGTGATCCCATGAGAAGGCTGCGTCGGCATGGGGTGATGCATGTGAGGACGTGGCTGCTACCTTTTGCTGGCCTGAACAAGGCTGCAGACTAATTAGTTATATTTATAACTTTTATAGGCAGGATGGCAAATAGGCAGAAGCGGGCTTTGGCTGGTTTGTGTTTGAAACGTTACATGTGTCGCCTGAAGACTGTTCCTCTCACATCGTTGTGAACTCTATTTTGTCAGCAGTGACTGGACTCCTCAGCCAGTCATACTTCCCCTGTATTTCTACCCTCGAAGGACACACAGTGATAACAGTTTGTCTTGCTGAGAAGACACAGAAGAAGACAAAAATGCTCTTTTTTGCTGTTATTTTAAATGTTTCAGTGGCATGTGTGTGTGTATCCAGTTTACAAAGCTCCTTTTTATTCCATTTTTCTTTTCCCCACCGCTTTCAGCATGATTATCATTGTTCCCGCTTTTATCAAGTGTGACAGACACATCACTGCTTCATTTTTAGAGCTGTGTGCCCTGAGATCTTGGCATAATGTCCACTGGACCACAAAGCAGATTGAACAGATGTTTCTGACACTTCGTGTGATGCCTCACCCACAGATTCTGTCTGCGGGATACGCTGTGAGAGGTTAAATTGGGATTCTTGCCTGCTGCTGCTGGAGTTGCCTGAAAAATTGGTTCCTTTGTTTCAAACATCATTAAAGATTTCCATCTCTGCTGAAAGAAGGACACACAGACTGATGGTCTGGTGTTCGTACTATTCGTTAAACTAGCTGGGGTGAGAGTGATAAGAAATTTAACAGTTGTGTGGAAAGAACAAAGCAGGATGACTACAATTTTTAGGACTTGTTAGAATTATATTTATATATTTATTTTTTGTGGGTATTATTTAAGGGAGGTTCCGTTGTGTTTGTTTAAAGAAAACATTTAACAGCAATATACCAAATTATATAATCATTTGTGAGATTTTTTGTTTGTGACAGTGTGTCTGCCTTTTTGTGCATATGTCAGGTTTTCTTTTTCTTTCCTGGACTAATATATTATCAGCCAATATGTGGGCTTGCAGCTGTACATAAACACTTGCTAGCCAAGCAGGTTCCAGCAAAACACCAGCAGCTAATTTTCCTGATTACTTCCTCCTCTCCGCTTCCTCTGGTTGTTAATTAGTGGCAGAGGTTCAAGTGGCTCCTGTTCATGTCTTCTCTGTTTTCCAACCTTTTTTTTTTGTTTGTATATGTCTGAAATAAATAATTGGACTCAGGGGAAGGGTGTAATCTTTTATATTCAGCATGTTAAGATTCAAGGTTAAACTAAAGAGCTGTCAATATGGAAGATATAAGATATAAAAAGGTAGGTTAATGACCTGATTGTTCTGATTTCCCAACCACATTCTGGTTAATTAATGTTGAGTGATCTCATTCAGAGGGCTGATTTAATAAAAACTAATCTCAAGCGTCTTGATCACTACAGCCAGTATAATCACAAAACTGAGTGGTGGTTCCCTAAAGGAGTCTTCGACAAAAAAAATAAAAACAAAGAAAGCAGAAGTATTTACAGTCAGTAAATTGACAGCAATCTGTGAATAATATGTCCTTTTCATGGCATGTACTGTATACTGGTGGTGAGAAGGCACATTCAGAAACTGGAGGGTAATTTATGTTAAAAAGTAAACATTATATTAGTTTACACTACTTTTCCACAAAATAAAAAAGGTAAGAAGCAAAAATCAGAGGAATGGAAGAAAGATTTGTCACAATCATTTGACCAAGCGTTTTGAGTTTAATATGTATTGATGTTTATGGTTTATGTTTAAGTTCATTAGCTCAGCGGTTCCTAACCCCCGGGCCACGGACTGGTACTGGTCCGTGAGTCGTTTGGTACCGAGCCGTGAGAGTGGAGGCTCAGGTGTGAAATTTATGGTTTTCAGGGTTTTTATCATTAACTCAGTTTCCCTGGGTCTTTTCCCGTGTTGTAGTTGTGTGTCTTATTTTGAAAGAAATATTTACGCTTCACAATAGCAACCAGAGAGCATCAAGGGGCAGAGAGGAGGATGTTACTCTCAATGTTGTTGGCGCATTTCAGGAGGACGCTGCTAATAAAGTTACACAATTACACAGTGAATTCGCGTTTATTATTATATTTACAAAATATCCCAGTTTTTGTCTTGGTGGTATCATTTTTATTTTATTTTTATTTTGTTGTATTTGTCCCCGACACCTTAAAGGCCGGTCCGTGAAGATATTGTCTGACCTTAAACCGGTCCGTGGCGCCGAAAAGGTTGGAGACTGCTGCATTAGCTTATCTGAGTTCATTTCTCTTTTCCCTGTGTTGCCCTGTTATGGTTCATTGTTTCTTAGATTCCCCTTGTGTCTTCACCCCCGTGTTTAAGTCTCCCTCGCCCTTCATGTGTTTCATGTCTTATGTTGTCAAGCTTGTATTGTCATGTCCACATCTCATTATGTTTCCTGTTTTATTTTGAAGAGGTCTGGTGTCCCATGTTCGTTGTGTTTAGTTTCACTTCCCCTGTGGCGTCATTATGTTCATTCTAATCAGCTGTTTCCCCGTGTGTTTCCACTCCCCCTGATCACCTCCTGTGTGCATTTAGGCTGTGTCCCAATTCAGGGTCTGCACGCTTGAAGTACGCATTTCAAGTGCGATTACGTCACCGCCACGCGACGACGGCTGTCCCAATTCAAAGTGTACTTCAAATGCGTACTCAAATGCGCTCCAAATGCGCCGATTTCCCCAAATATCAAGCGTGGTCCGTGCACGCCAGGGGCCTGTTATATCCCACAATCCATAGCGCCGGCGGTGGGTGTGGATAATTTTGCCGCAAAATACGGCAGAAGGGAGCGGCCAAGAGTGAACTGTCAAAAGTAAGTACTGAATATGATGTCACTTATTTATGTGCGAATGTTTAAGAACATTAAAACATTACTGTTGGCCACATGTCGGCAAAGTTATGTGACATTAGTGATGTTTGTACTTTCAGCGTCAACTTGGTTTTAAAGCCTCTACTTCTAAATACATATATAGTCGACCTTAATCTTACAGAGAATGTGATGATTTTATGGATAATTAAAGTCAGTCATATATCCACAAACACAACAAGCTGAAAGTCAGTGATGCTGCTCGGTTTGCAGTCCTGAATATCACGGCACAAGCAGGATTCACTGCACTGTTAATGTTAGCTATGTTATATTGCTGCCTCTGTTCGGTGGTGTCGAGCCAAACGGACTTTAACGTGTGTTTGAACGAGCTGACGGTTCACTCGTTAAGCTGAAAGAAAGATGCTTTAATCACAGGAGTCACACATGTGTCCACTGGACCATCTGGGAACTCTTCTTGTTTAGCACTGTAATAACACAAACACTAAATCCTCCTTCTCTTGTGCTGTTTTGTAGCAGTGTATACACCTGAGACTGTCACCTGTCTGTCTGTCCTGCACTCTCTCTCTCTTTCTTTCTCTCTGGTTGTGGAATAAAAGTATGAACATGTATTTATAAGTTACACTTGTGTTTGAATCCTGCAGCTTATCACACATTTGATTTCCATGTGTGACAACTGCAAGTGTCCAGAGTGAGGACAGACTGAGGGACCCACTGCTGCACATCATCTGTGAGGCTTTGCACCCTGATGATCCACCAGGACAAACTCAGCAGTGTGTGAGGAAGAGGAGGAAGAAGAGCCAGCAGCAGCTGACAGATGGAGAGAATAGACAGACTGTTCCCTGTTTGTGAAGGACTGCTAGGAAAGTTTAACATAACTAATTGTCTGTCCTGAATCAGTCTTATTAGGTAATGTTCAAATAATGTTATCATTCCAGTGTTTTCAGTGTGGGAGAAAGTACTCAGAGCCTTCAAGTTACACACTATGAAAGGCAGCAACAAGTTTAATATTCAGAAACCTAAAGTATGTATCAGCAGCAGAATGGAGCTAAAAATAAATGTTTGTTTCAGTTCTATGAAGCTTTGAGTATTTTGGATTAGTAGTACTGCTGTGTTTGTTGCATCATATTGCTGTAATTGTTTATATGCTTTATATATTCTGAGGTAAGTTGATCTATAGTGTTACATCATATTCTATAAGGATGTTATGTGTTTGTATACTTTCTGCCCAGTTTGGCCCATTTAGCAGAAGTCAGCCTGTTTAAGGCTCTGATATCTATTCTGTACGACTTAACGCAGGTTATGACATGGTCTGATTTTCTCACCCAATAAAGGAATATTTAATATATCAGTCTACTCTTCATTCTATCAGAAACAGTTATCACAGCTTGTACATTTCCTTTTTACACATATAAGTAAGCATTGAGCCAAATTTAGTAATGCCAACATATTGAAAGAACAATGTTTGTCTCTTATATATAATACATCTGTATATACACTGTCAGAGATACTTGTCTTTGAGTGAAGATTTAAGGTGATAGGAAATATAAATAACTGCTACTTGCATCTTTGACCCAGAGTTCAAGCTCATATATATATATAATCTGACAATACATATAATATTGTCCATATTATATTAACATTACCACAGTGAGATGACTTTAGTCTCATGAATAACATTAGCTAATTATTATTTACTAACTAATCTTGAAATGACTGTTCAGTACAGAAATGAAGCCCAACTATCATGTTTTACAGTCCCGTGGTCTCAACTAATCAAAGTGATGTCATGACAAAAATGAATGACCAACAAAACATTTTTTCTCCTTCATTTCTGTCACACAAAGCTGCATGAAACATTTCTCGCGGTTAGTATCATGGTTGCTAGGCAACCTGAACAGCGCGACGAAGGCTAGACCGTCCCATTTCACAAGCCTCTCACTTCCGCACTTCCCGTACTTATAGTACGCACCGTACGTAGTACGCGTAGTGTGCGTACTTCAAGCGTGCATACCCTGAATTGGGACACAGCCTTAGTCTGTGTGTTTTCATTCAACCTTCTCAGGTTGCCTGTGGAGTTCTCGTCATGTTTCCAGGTTTTTCCATGTTCAGGTTTTCATCATCGTCAAGGTTTTGTTCTTTGTCTGCTGTGTTTAGCATTTAGTTTTTCCCAGTTTAGTTCTAGTTAGTTTTGCTTCATTGTGCATCTGCCTTTTGTTTTGTACCTTTTCACATCCACAAATAAACGGCTCGCCTTTTTGTTAAATTATAGTTTTGTTCCAAGTGTCTGCATTTGGGTCCTTTTCCCTCCTCCACATGGTCTGGAAATGCAAACTTTGACAAGATCTTGGCTGAGTGTTGCCAGGAGTAAGTCTCTTCTCTCCAACAAGAACATGGTGGGGATAGCTTAGGTTTGCAAAGTTGCTTTGGAACAAACCAAAGGACTTGTGGAACAATGTCCAGACAAGAGCAAAGTGGAGACAAAAGGTGCTTCAGTGGAGCAGTCAAAGTCCAAACCTCAACCCAATAAACTGCTGTGGCAGGATCTGTGCATGAATAAATGCCTGTAAACCTCAATGAAATGAAGCAACAATGTAAAGAATAGTAAACCACAATTGTTCCACAATGATCTGATAAAGCCATGTAGAAAATGATTGCTTCAAGTTACTGCTGCTAAAAGTAGTTCTAACAAGCAACTAAATAGTGGGGCGGGGTATTCACAGCACTGCTTGGAGTCCCTGAAATCTTTCTTTTTCACATTACTCTTCATGAGAAGATTGGTGGATGGAGTTAGATACTTATGCATGTAAACAGAAATTCTACATTTGATGTGAGAAACAGAGTAAAAAACAAATTTTCAAAAAAAAGATCACATTGCTGGGAACTGCTGCTGAGATTGCAGTGCTGATAAAGAAGCTCCCCGGGTATCAAGTGAAAATCCTAAATGGCCTTCACATCTGGGAAACCAAGTGAACCTGAATATAGGAGTAACACATGGGAAAGATGTGTTGTTGTTAGTTTCCATAGACAGCATGACTGCAGCCCAGTTCAGTACAGTTTTGTTTGTGTGTGTGTGCTAATGTGAGAATAAGGGGGAATGAGAGACTTCAGAATATATTCTCTCAGATGATGAGTTTCCCCACCCCACTGTAAGCACATCATTGCCAAATCGTTTTGATGCTTTGAATCAGGATTAACTTCAAAGATCGCTGGAACTTTATTCATCTCACCCAAAATAATAAATGTCTTTTGAAGGAACTAGACTTTTTCCATCTTTTCTTCCTGATTTCTGATTCATGCCATCCCATCAGGCAGCTGCTAAAAATCAGAACGTCTTCATGGTCCCTCCTGTTTTCCTCCCTTGAACTGCTAATACACTTCGCAAGTGATATTTTTATATCTCTCTGTGTATGTGATCCCTTTCATTTCATGGCAGGGCTTCTATCTCTCATTCATCAGCCCCTCCCCCTCCCCACAGGCCACACAGAGTAGACTCATCCAGACCTGTCACTTCCTCTACTTTTAATGGACGCCGAGTTTTCTCTTTACGCAGCTGTGCCGCCAAATAAACAATTCTAGACCCAGACGACAACACATCTTGGACTTGCAGTCAAACAATGGGGAACACAACCGTGACCCAGTTTACTTTAAGGCGACCTCCGTGTGACTCCAGTGAGAGAGGATCTGTGAGAGATAGTTTTGAAGGCAGTTTTCCTAATCAGGAACACAGATGCTGTCTGATCCCCCAAAGACTGCCCCCACTAACAAAACACATTTGAAGTAAGACATTGCCCATTTTAAGATGATTAGAGCCACCTATGCACAGGGGAGGGCTCAGCAGAGGCCAGTCACACCAAATCAAAAGGCTTCAAACAGCCTGCCATGGATCCGCAGGATATTAGGAGATAATGCATCAAGGGGGATGAAGTGTCAAATGGCTGGTTTGTTCCTGTGGACACTGCATTCATCATAGTTATTGTGAGGTTGGCTCAGTTGGCGAAGCAGGCCGTCTGGCCGGCGAATAGAGAGACGTGTCTGTATCAGAACTGACACATTACAATGGGGTAACTTATCTATCAAAATATATTTTGGGAAAGCTGTTTTACAAGTTATTGCAGCTAGAAGGGAGTCAGAAATAATATAGAGCAATGCTTGAACGTGAAACAATGTTATTGCTCAAAGAAATTTGTTCTTTGAATTGGTTCATCCATGCCTGCTGCCAATCCATTGTCTCTATGACTACAGCAAACAAGAACGCGGCCATATACAGTGCAAATCACTAAGGAAGAAAAACAGGCAATCTCATCTTCTGCAGTTTCCTGCTCTATGGTATTGCATTTACAATGCTTTTGATTCAGCTCTCAGCGGTGCTGTTAAGACAAATGCAATACTAACAGCACTGGTGTGTGTGTGTGTGTGTGTGTGTGTGTGTGTGTGTGTGTGTGTGTGTGTGTGTGTGTCTCTTGGCTCTTGCCAGACATACACAGACTAAGAACCGCTTCACAGACCTTTTATATAATAATAAGTATTTCAAACACATATTTACTGTCTGGAACATGCGTTTTCTGTGTGCGGTCCTATGCGCACATACAGTATTTATATGCTGAGATCTCAATCCTCAGTGCCCACTGATGTAGCAGAGAGGCAACAACAGTGTCCCGGTTTGACTCGATAGAGATTTGCAGCAAATGAGCTCATCCATCAGCAGAAGCGTGTGGGGACAGGGGGATGATGAGGAGAAGGAGGGTGAGGAGGAAGATGAAGAGAGACGGTGGTGCTGGGCAGGGGCCGAACAGAGACAGGACCGCTCGTAGTGAAGCCTCAAAGTGAAATATGATGGACTTGCCATTTCCACAGCCTCCAGCACCTTCTCTTGTCCTGTTTGAAGTCTTGAGCTCAGCATGGTTCTTGTCCAGTTCATCTCAAGATTTCACATACATTTAAGCAGGAATGCAGTGTAAAGGACTGGCATTTCTTTCTTTATTAATCACAAAAAAATCAATATTCACTCTCTGGGTACTATAGTCTTCTATAATCAGCATTTCATGTTTATTTGCACTGACTTAACCCTTGGATGCACAACCTACCAATACCTACACTCTTCCACGAGTGGGGTCAAAAATGACCCCAAATAGAAACAATGCATTTTGCTATAAACTCGGTTGTTTTTCTTCAAAATCTTTAAAACAAAGAGTTGTAACATTCTCATATTTGAGTTATTCCTCATAAAACATGTTTGTGACATGAGGCACTTTGCATTTTTATTTATTTTTTAATTAATTTTAAGAAATTGCAGTTTTTGTATCACTTGTATCACTTTTGTATGCTTGCTCGGCATATACTGCAGAAGCTGGGTCTTCCCTCTGAAAGGCACAAGTTGTTCATCCACTGTAACACAATCACTGAGGATGAATTTCTGCCTGCAGTTGACCAGGAACAGGCCCCATATGTAGCGGAAAGCTGCCATGTGGTTTGTTTTCAGTCGGTAGGCTCTGGTCCTCTTGTCATCAAAGTGCAAGAAACGTTGAATATCTTTAAATCTATGAATTGACATAGTGGCCTTGTACCATGGGTTATGCAGAGGACTCCCAAAAACACACCAACTGGTACATCCCAGTTCTTCTCACTTCCTGCAAGAATGGTCAATCAAATGGAGGCCATGAGCTCATGTTTGATTACATTTTTCCACTCTTTTCCCCTGTTTGTGGCTACTCTTCGTGCCTCCATGTTTGTGTATGTCAGCACCTCTTCTATTATATTATCAGACATGAACATCTTCCATGCATCTATTGGAGAGACAGTACTAAACCCAGGTGCAAGCCCTGGCCGACTAATTCAGAATATTGTGGCTAGAGCAGTAAGAGGGGCTCATTCTGTTAGACTCAATATCCATCTCCTCTTCAGAGGACTCATCAGAGGACTCCTCTGTATCTGACTGGTCTTGTTCAGTGGGAGGACAATAGTCTGGGTCCTCTATATCTTAGATGTCAGATTCTGAGTCAATGCCTCCGATGGGCTCTTCATCCCATCCGTCCTGGATCATTTGTAGGGCAAGGTCCACAGGGATCCTAGCTGGCCTCATAGCAGCCATGTTACTTTAAATATTTTTTAAAAAACATCAGAAAGGACAATGTTTGAAATGCACAGGAAATTATAAACAGGGCTGCACATAAATGGTCCGCAGGTGCACATTTGCTGTCAAAATAAAAGATGCATACCAGATAAGTTGGAACGCTCATTTGCGTATATTAGATGTTCTGGAGGAGGACAGACATTTGTTCAGAATTCTTAAAGATGTCGAAGAAGCAAGCTCTGTAAGCAATTACTTTGGTGTTCCTCCACCACAAAAGAAGCGCGTATTCTCTGAATTTCCGGGAATACTTTTATTTTGATAGCGAATGCACACCTGCGGACCACTTATTTGCAGCCCTGACTATAAATCATGTATGTTACTGTGTAAAAATTAATTCTTGATCCATCAGAAGTGTAAGTCGGACAGTCAGAGTTGCTAAGAATGAAAGTTTCATAGAAGATTCCATAGGAACTGCTTGGGGTCATTTTTGACCCCACTTGTGGAAGAGTGGGGTAGTGATACAAAAACTGCATTTTTTTTAAATTAATGAAAAAATAAATAAAAATGCAAATGGCTTCATGTTACAAACATATTTTTTGAGGAATACCTGGAATATGAATATATTACAACTTTGCATTTTAAAGATTTTGAAGAAAAACAACCCCTGGGGTCATTTTTGACCCCACGTGTGCATCTAAGGGTTAAATTCTCAAACCTAAAATATCTGAGAGGTGGTTTTAAGTTTCTTTCTTTACTTCTGAAACATTTAAAAACATTTTTAAAAGATGTGGGTTTGCTTTGCTCTGCAGCATAACTGATTAAACAGAAGGTTTGTGCAAGGGATGCACTCCATATAGCAACAAATAATTTGAAGCAGCAATCTTAGCTGTAAAAGTGACTCCTTGAAGGAGCAAATGAAGTAGACTGATGACTGATCTGGAACAAAAGATGTTCTTTGGCTTGCTTTTTAGTCATTGATCTGTGGTGAAAGCTTGAATCATGCGTCCATTAAAACATTGTGTCATTTCTCATTGTGAGGGGAGGAAAACCCTCCCATGGGTAGATAATGCAATTTTAAAGTTGAATTAGCATTGTATGGGACAATAAACTGACAGAAGGGTTCCATTTAACCTGACAATATTTTAGAAACTCTCACAGACATAACGAACTTTTTATTGAAATTAAGGGACGCTTTGTGTTTGTGGTTATTTAAAGTTAATTTCTTGACATCTATCCCCAATTCCCTAGTAATTATCTCTATTGTGTGTCATTCTTGCCACAAAAAAGGTTCGAAAATCAGATTTACCTCTTCAAATTCTTGGTTATTTTTGAAACAATGTGTCCCCGACAATAGAAGGGTTCACAGTTAACAATTGGTGCCCAGCTCTTGATAGCTAAACCTATAATTAGGCAAACATTAGCTCATTGAGTTGTTGGAAAAAAGTGGTCTCCAGCTGACATTAATATTTCCAGGAAGAATTCTGCTAAAAGGGTGCTGAACATAACCTTGATGCCCATATAATGATACTGCACTAAAAGGCTAAATGTCCAATGTCCAGCATTGTTCATGCATTGTAGTGCAGACCCAGCTATTATATATATTTATATATTGTATGTATCTATATTTATGTGTAGTTAATATATTTTTTCTTTATTTTTACTGCTTTCTACAATGTAGGTACATATTGAAGACATCAGTTATATGAATCAAGATATATGCAATTATGTAGCAAAGGAAAAAATGATAAATAACTCTAAATATGGCTTAGATTTTAGGTTTTTTTTAGCCTGCCAGCGCTGCAAACCCTTGGCCTTCCGTCATTGAGCTTCATGATGTAGTCACCTGAAATGGTTTTCACTTCACAGGTGTGTCTTGTCAGGGTTCATTTGTGGCATTCCTTGTCTTTTTAATGGGGTTGGGACCATCAGTTGTGTTGTGCAGAAGTCAGGTTGGTACACAAGTGACAGTCACATCTGACAACTCTTAAAATTCATAATATGGCAAGAACCAATCAGCTAAGTAAAGAGAATTGACAGTTCATCATTACTTTAAGAAGTGAAGGTCAGTCAGTCCGGAAAATTGCTAAAACTTTAAACGTGCCCCAAAGTGCAGTCCCAAAAACCATCAAGCGATACGACAAAATTGCCTCACATGAGGACCGCCCCAGGAAAGGAAGACCAAGAGTCACCTCTGCTGCTGAGGACAAATTCATCCGAGTCACCAGCCGCAAAAATCAGAAGTTAACAGCACCTCCGATTAGAGCCACACAGACTTCCAGTAGCAGACAAATCTTTACATCAACTGTTCAGAGGCATAGACATGCAGTTAGTGGGGATAGGTTAATTGGTAACAATAAATTGCCCATAGGTGTGAATGTGAGTGTGAATGGTTGTCTGTGTCTGTGTTAGCCCTGACCTGTCCAGAGTGTACCCTGCCTCTCCTCTCAGGATGGATGGATGGATAGCTGCTAAGAAACCACTACTAAGGAAAAGCAACAAGCAGAAGAGATTTGTTTGGGTAAGAAACACAAGGAATGGACATTAGACCAGTGGAAATCTGTGCTTTGGTCTAAACTTGATGTCTTTGGTTCCACTCACCGTGTCTTTGTGCGGCACAGAAAAGGTGAACGGATGATCTCTACATGCATGGTTATCATCAATGAAGCATGGAGGAGGTGGTGTGATAGTGGGGGTGGGGGTCCTTTGCTGGTGACACTGTTGTGGATTTGTTTAAAAACTGAAAACACACTGAATCAGCATTGCTCCACAATCACATGATCTAAACCAAATTTTATTACATACAAGTTATAAGTTAAATATAGATGTATTACAAGCATATTCCAAGATACAATAGGGGTCAGAAGTTTACATACACTCATGGGAATGCATGTCATGGTAGTTTTGGGTAATTATTAATTTCTTTGACCTGTTCTTTTTCCAGGGTGGAATGATTAATCAACAGACATCTTTAACATACATATATACATATATACATATATACATATATACATACATACATATATACATATATACATATATACATACATATATACAAATTTATATAATATATATATTACATATTATTATGTATATATATATGTAATATATATATGATATATATATATATATATATATATATATATATGCATACATACATACATACATACATACATACATACATATATATATATACATACATATATATATATATATATATATATATACATACATATATACATACATATATATATATATATATATATACATATATACATATATATATACATATATATATATATATACATATATATATATATATATATATACATACATATATATATATACATATATACATACATATATATATATATATACATACATATATATATACATATATACATATATACATACATACATACATACATACATGCATACATACATACATACATACATACATACATACATACATACATACATACATACATACATACATACATACATTTAAATATTTTAGTAATAATACCAATTCAATAATGCCAAGAGCTATTAACTTCTTATTTGTGATCATGACTGACTACTTTGGGATTTTAAAAAAGGATTTTTTTGACAGCACTTAGTCAACTGACCAACACTCAGAACAATGAGAAAGATCTAAGGATGAGAATTATAAATTTGATTTCCAAGCACTTGTGACTCCAGGATCATCAGTTCAAAGAATTATGCATACATGTATGTTATGTGGATGTGTCACCTCTCTGTCTGGACATTGACCGAATCTGTCACCCTCAGATAAAGGGAAACTGGTTAGTGTGTTCAGGGGTTAAATACTGGGTCCATGCCAGGAAACCAAGTAATTTAAATGCACTCTACCAGTTCTGCTGAGAAGAGTGGTCAAATATCAAGGTCAAGGTGTAACTTGCTAAAGGATCTTTAACCACATATTAATAGGGGTATATGTATATATATGCACATGATTAGTGTATGCAAACTTCTGACCACAACTGTAATTCCTTTTTGCCTCCTCTCTAATGATGTATTCACAAGAGACTACAGATGACCCATCAACGACCGGCGGTCATTCCATTAACAGAAACCCTCCAGATTCCACAAGAGGAAGTAAGGTATGACTGTTGAATGAATACGCCACATTTATACTCCTCTCACAGCCTGTTATTTAATTTATACTGTAGAAAACATTGGTTTATCTTGCAGAATCATTATAGTTTTATTCACTGAAGTTAATTATGTAAAGACAAATTGCCATTGTCATTTTAATGAGCAATGTCATCTCGATCTTTGCTCCTAGTTTGCTGCCCAGTTTGCCTCCACAGAGGTCATATGAGGATGCTGCAGAGTTTTTCGTGAGTGAGGAAGTGCTCTCGACTCAGAAGGCAAACTGATAATAGTTACTACTTTTGTTTTTGTGTTTTTTTTTATACACCCTCTTTTTCAGAGTTTGTCATTTGGTTGTACTCAGCCTGGAACAAAGTCGATATCGCTACCCTGAGGAGGCATCCAAGTCAGGTGAGATTAGCATCTTTAAGTATTTAGCAAAGAGAAAAAAATCCAGTTTGTTTATTTCTCGAAGACAACAGTGCAGATAACAATTGCTAGTTCCTATTTTCAGCAAAGCAATTGAGGAATGTAGTATCACCTATGGAAAAATGGTTACATCTACTAGCATCATATCTCATAAAAACATTAAAACTACAACAGTTTGCTCACTGCAGGTATCTTGAGCTTTCAGCACTTCTGTGTCCTGCAGGCAGCGAAGTCCTGGCACTGAAAAAGCCATGGCATTTGGTCATCTGTATGTGTGGTTAGTGAGTGTGCAACCCCCTAACCCCACCACAGGGTGTAGAGACAACATCCTCTTGGGGCAGCTAAGGGTACTTCCAACCGGCTGACATTTCTGACAGCCTCTGATAGAGCTCAGAGTGCTGAATTATTCATACAGGTGTTATGGGGAAAGGTTGCCATTTTCACAGGAGAAACTAACCCCCCAGATGAATTGTGGCTGTTTATCCCTGTAAGTGAATACAGTAGTAATGATTTGGGACTGTGATGGCTTTTAGGCCAAATGGCAGCTCATTCTCTGTCAGTTCACACGTTGAAAACTCATACATCTCGCTGCTTTTCAAGCCTGCATGAAGCTCCTAAACTCAATCAGCCTGGATTTGTTTTTCTGCTCGGACAGCTACATGGAAACCTTCGACACCTTGCTGCCTGTCTTTCAAGTACTTTGCATATCATAATGGGAAAATATAACCATCTATATACATCATCACCTTTCACTAGATCGCACACACACTAAAAGGTTTAGTTCACTCATCTCACAAAACATTTTCTCACTTGCATCCACTGGTGTCTAACCATGCCGATGTTTCTGACATTAATATTTCTGCTCACAGTCCAATGCAAAAGAATGGATTATATATCCTTTAAGCTTGTATCCTCTATCAGAGGCCTGGGAGCTTGAGGGTGCTGTGCAGTATCCTAGCTGATCTCGGATGTTGTTCCCTTATTACATTAAGATTCATCGCATTGAGGGTGCTGCATGCTCAACCCCTGCGAAAAAGTCAGTGCAATCATGGGGAACCACCAATTTTTCATAATTATAAGGAGGTTGCCATCCTATTTCTGATCTAGTGACCAAGCTATTCAAGCTGTATTCTGTTAGTTGTGCAACTATAAAATGTAAAAATATTAGTGCTGTCAGCCTTCATCTCATTAAAATGACGTTAACGCCATAGCCACATTAACACCGCAAATCTCCGTTAGCAAGTTAGCGCAGATCGCCCCGTGCGTGGGGCTGCAAGGCGTCAATGCATTAGCGCAGTTAGCTCATTAACGCATAAGCGCTGTCCAGTCCCATGCACGGGGCGATCCGTGCTAACTCGCTAACCGAGATTTGGTGCCTTAAAGCGGTTATGGCGTTAACGTCATTTTAACAAGATTAACGCTGACAGTGCTAAAAAAAATATATAGCTAAAATTGAGTTATTATAGGTTTCCTTTATGCTAAAGCTATACTAACCACCTTATGGGTCCAGCTCCACATTTAACCACATAAAAGATGGATTTGGCTGGAAGATGAACAATGAAACCTGCACTGAAGGTCCTTAAACCTTCATTCTTTCTAAAGGCCGGGGGGAGGCCGCTTCTCTGCTTGCATTAAAGAAGTGAAACTGTATTGAAATCTATTGAAAAAGTGACTCTACCATTCACTTGAGATATAAACTCAATAAACATTTTGCTGATGAGTTTATGGCATCACTTGCTAGTTTTAAATCCACAGACTCCATTAGTGTCAAAAAGGATGATAAAGCATTTCACGCCTTAGGGCAGGCCTACGTTGGGATTGACAAGTCACTACTTTATAAGCATGCAGTGTGCTTGCTTTGTCAGTCAGACATAGAAAAAAGGAAGCAAATGTGAGGAAAAGGCAATAATAATATTACATAATGTCAGTGTATTTTAAGTAGCAGTAATCCTCATTTGTAGGACGTGAATTTGTCACATTATGTATATAATCTCAAAAGAACAGGCACAGCTGTAATAGTGTCGCTTGTTCGTATTTCAAAAGACAAGGTGGAAATTATGACATAAATGTGACAATTGATTGGCTCCTTGACCACAGATCGAATGCTTTTTACTTTGTGTGCACTTAAAATAGTTTTCCTTTAACCTTTTTTGCATGTTAAGACAGATTTACTGACATTTCACAAACCCATCCATGCCCTGAATGTGCAGTTACTCACTTCTGTCAGATTCGCGGTAATGTGCCATGAAATTATCTGTTGTGAAGCCTCAGTGAATGTCCAGTTTTGTTTCATCTTTCCCTCCTGTTTTGTCTCAGTAGTCACTACAAAGCCTAATGAGATTGTTTTGGCTCTTACCCTTGGCAGTGCTACTCTGTCATTTATGACTGCACCAGCTTGTGTTGTCGCGGTCTGCCATTTTTCTCTGGTGATGTTGACGCGAAACATCCCACGCTGTCTTGTCAACACAACTGCGAGTTCTGTTTCTCATCACACTGTCGCTGATGGAGAATACTGCCAAAGTTGCACTCTTCTGCTGCATTTATTATAAGGATTTAACATTTAGGAAATGTGTTTGCACTTGTTTATGTCATACAGTTAAAGTGGAATTACTATCACACCCTGCAAAAATTAACCATGTTGACACCTTTAATTTTATTAAGGATTCACTTGCGGAATTTTTTGTGGTTTGAGAGTAGAAGCGATGCGTAAATTCAAAATACAGCCATAACATCTTAGTTGGTTTAATTGGTTTAATCACTGTAAAGATTCCTCACCTACCGGAAAACCTCTTTTGTTGCCTGGCAACAAGCTGCAACCCATGGGCTTTCAAGATCTGATCAGCTAAAACCTGTCGCCCTCCACCATTACCAAAACCACTACCACCGCCACTACCCTACCATTAGAGACAAATGTCTATTTTTTTTTACAGTGCAGTCACTTTAACCACCTATCAAGTACTTCTTGCAAAAATTCTCATCTTTAGTAAGCTTTTCAAGCCAGCCTCCGGTTAGCGGTCATGATTCACTTTCACAAAGAAGAACGGCTTGTTATTGACTGGTAGGACAAACAGACGGTGCTGATGAGAAAAGGCATAATGGGGTTTCACTTCAGAGCCTCTTAGCTTTCAAACGCAAGTTTCATTGTGTTTGCGTATTGATGATACATTGCTTGGCCTCAATGCCTTTTATTTTCTTGTCACTCCAAATGCTGCAGGCCATCATTGACTCTGCAGCTTTATTCTGTCCCGCAGCCACCCCCCTCACTAACCACCCATTCCTTTCAGCACATTGTTGTTCAGCTTTTATGGTAGACTCAAGCACACCCAGTTTTGTTGCATTTGTGTATGTTTTGCATCAAACAGAGGCATAAAGGCATCCAATTGCCTCAAAGTTATAAAGTATTAACCAATAGTAATATAAATAATAATAAACGTTAGTTCAACAAAAGTAAGAGTCACTTAAGCACAAAGAGCTAACAAAATTAGTCATGTCTGAGGCAAGGTCATTGAGTCGCCTCCCACACTCTTAGCAGCCTGCAGCTACTCCAGGGAAAAACTTTTTGCACATTTGAAGATACGAGTCATTAGCGATGCTGATAGAAACACACTTTAATTAAGACTGGTGCATTTTGGACTTAGATGTCACATCTGAAGATTAATAAGTAATATCAGGGGTGTGGTGGTATGCAAATAGAGCAGACATGCCTCGAAGCTAAACTGGTGCACTTGGTGTACCAAACGGAGCCAAATTAGCATGCTGGAACATAAGTGCTCCGTGGCCCCCTCCCAGGCTGAAGTGCTTGGCTCCACTTGTGGGTGAAATATTACCAGCCAGCTGCTCAGTAGATAACAAATAAGAAGTGGAACAGCAGAGGCTGGAACATATGTAGGTGTTTATGCTGCTCCTCACCTGTTTCACAAGAAAAACGACAGTTCACCTGGAAAGAAAAGTTCACCAGAATAATGAAAAGTCAAAAGGTCATAGCTCTGAAGTTCTGGTTTTCATGTCTTGTTAATTTGAGTTATGGTTCTATGGTATGGTATGGTACAACTGGTTCTATGGACAAGTTTGGTTGCTAAATATTAAAACAAAATCTATATTCCTGAACATTTTGCAGAAGTAGGATGGGGACTACTTTGAATGTTATAAAGATTGTTATGCTTTGCTTTTATAAAAGACATAAGATTTTTTTCCCCATTCACTGGGCATATACTGACCACGCTCTGGCATTTTTTTAGACCTGTGTGAGCAGTAGACTCATAGACTCAATAGCAACAGACAACAGAAAAATGAATGGAAAAACTAACATAAAGTATCTTTGTAATGCATCACTTGATTTTAAAAACAGCTTAAGTGCACATTGGAAACTGTTTCTGCAAGTGTCTGGAACTCTGCCGGAAGGATGGAACGGCATTCTTTCTAAAGATAATCCCTAATTTGGTGCCTTCATGGTCCAAAATCTAGTTATTATACATGTATGTATATCTTCTTTCTATATAATTCTATAATTCCTTTTTTATATTATTAATGAACAATATAAATTGTGTGGGGCTAACACGTGAATGTTTTGCAGCTTGTGAAGTTATGCTTCAAAAAGTTTGAGACCCTTTGCTGTAATTGAGCAATTTTGCTTATCAGCCAAATTCCTTAACAACATCACGTCCAACTGGTCGCGGCAGATTGCTTGAGCTTGGTTCTGCACGAGGTTTCTTCCTGTTAAAGGGGGAGTTTTCCTTCTCGCTGTTGCCAAGTGCTTGTTGATAGAGGGTAATCTGACTGTTGGGCTTTTCTCTGTATTATTTTAGGATCTTTGCCTTACAATAAGTGCCATGATGCAACTGTTGTTGTGATTTGGTGCCATATGAATCAAACTGAACTGAGCAGTTACATTCAGTTCGAACTGAATGTAAGGATAATCTTCATATGTTGAAGAGCCTTGTCACTTTATATAATGCAATGAAAGAATAACATTCAGAAGTTTTTCTGTTGTTAGATAGCTTTCATTTATTTATTTATATGCTTAGCAAACTCTATTGCATTTAGCAAACTATTGCAAAATGCAATACATCGTGATATAGCTGCACTGAAAGCAATGGTATTGTATTTTTTAGACTTGCTTATATGTTCTTGGATATTATCATTTTGTTTTGATGTCTGCCTATCTGAGAGTCACAGTCTTATTTCAACTTCTGTTGACTGCTGAGGTTCAACAACATCCATATGAAGTAAACCAGAGCTTTCATTTCATTTTAAAGCACATGCAGCCCTGTAATATTCCTTTTGAAATCCAGTTGATTCCAGCAACAAAGGCGAACACAGCCAACACAGTACATATCACTTTGACTCCACTGTTGCTCGGCAAGCTTCATCACATCCTGCACTTTGACCTGTTTTTCTAAGGCTCCTTCACTCACAAGACAGGCAGCTACTCTTGTGAAATTATTAAGAAACATGGCGCTATGCTACCTCGGTTGGTCTTCTGGCAAAGTCACCTCGACAGTTGCTTCAATGCTACGTCTTTTAATTTTCCACCGCAGAATTAATACTAAGGTAATTAGGCGTGCAGTATGAGGAAAAACAAGCAAACAATATTTGAGGAAAGGTTATGGTTGGAAGCTAAACCACCATAATTAAGTCATTAATCTGGCCAGACATAACACGTTTACCTCATAATGCTCTAGTTAGCTGTCATTTGTGCCTGCCTGCTGCTTTGGAGTGCTCTGATTTGGATGATTTACAGTGTGAGATTGTGTGTGTGTGTGTGTGTGTGTGTGTGTGTGTGTGTGTGTGTGTGTGTGTGTGTGTGTGTGTGTGTGTGTGTGTGTGTGTGTGTGTGTGTACTTGTTTTCGTGACATCTGAGGACAATTTTATGATAACACACTCACAAAATGAGGAACGCCGGAAAAATGAGGACATTTTTGAGGTCCTCATTTTTCCGAGCCTTCTAAAGTGTTCTAGAGGCCCCAACATGCTCCCAAACCAAAAATCTCGAATGTCCTGAAATATCACAATTTTATGAAAAAGTGTGTTTAAGTGTGTTTAGCGCTTTTGCTCACTTTCAGTTTCGCCGCCTACTGGCCAGTTTTGGAACAAAACACACTTTTAACACACTTTCAGTGACGCCACTCTGTGAGTCCTCATTTTGTAGGTGTGTCAGACACAATAACACATTTGACCCAGGTTATAGTGACGCCACTCTGCGAGTCCTCATTTTGTAGGTGTGTCAGACACAATAACACATTTGACCCAGGTTATACCCTTCTTGGGGCTTAAGCAAGGGTAACAACAGTTAAATCAGGCAAATCTTGACAAAAATGAAGGTCTTTAGATTCAGTTATTAGTGCCTGCACATCTTGGGGTTTTTTGTTGTTGACAAAATGTCTCAAAATATAAAGTTTCAACATTTGTGTAATTATATTACTGTTATTTAATGAGTCTTACTTCTCAAAATCAATGCACAAATTGTCTGACCTTCACTAAGCAGAATGATGTGTGTGCAGATTTTGACCCTTGAAGAGTTTATATTAATCTGCATTAATATAATTGCATCTGCAATCTGCAGTTGAACTTAGAGATTCCTGCCGCTGTCATGTGATTCAGTATGATCATCAGGCTCAGTCTCGACTCTGAATTCCAAGAGGGCAGCAGCATGTCTCCTTGTTGAATGTCTGCTTTGAATTTTGGGTTGTTTTTTTTGTTTTGGTTTTTCTCCTCTGCTACTACCAGAAGTTGTCTGCACCACACCAGGGCCTGTGCTGCTAGCATAAACCAACTGAGCCTCAACCAGGGCCTGTGTTGTTTTCTGAGGCCATCTGCACCGCACCAGGGCCTAGCTAGACCCATAGGCACCACACCAGGGCCTTTACTGCTGTGTAATCAATTACTGTAAATGTACATGTTATCAGGAAATGATCAGACGGCAGAGGGTTTTCAGGAAACACTGTTAAATGTTCAGTTTCTATTTCATATGTTAAAACAAGATCTAGAGTGTGATAAAAGTGGTGGGTGGGTTCTTTTACATTTTGAGAGAAGCCAATTGAGTCTAATAACAGATTAAATGCCATGTTGAGGCTGTCATTTTTAGCATCTACATGGATGTTAAAATCACCCACAATAATTATTTTATCTGAGCTGAGCACTAAATCAGATAAAAGTCTGAGAAATCAGAGAGAAACTCTGTAAGGCCCAGGTGGACGATAGATGATAACAAGTAAGACTGGTTTCTGAGTTTTACAGCTGGGGTGGACGAGGCTAAGCATCAGGCTTTCAAATGAATTAAAAGTCTGTCTTGGTCTTTCGTTAATTAATAGGCTGGTGTGAAAATTGCTGCCACACCGCCCCCTCCGCCTGTGCTTTGCGATTTCTGGTAGTTAGAATTACTCGGGGTGTTGATTCATTTTAACTAACATAATCATCCGACTGCAACCAGGTTTCTGTAAGGCAGAGTAAATCGATTTGTTGATCAATTATTAAGTCATGTACTAACAGACTTGGAGGAGAGCGCCCTAATATTTAATAATCCACAATGTTTTACTCTTTGGTTCAGATGTGGATACTGTATTGTTCTTTCTTTTTGATTTTTTTATGTTTAAATTGTTTTTTGCTGGTTTTAGTTTGTTTTGTCTGTTTGGGAGCTGACACGGTCTCAGTGGAGATGGGTTTTGGGGGGTAGCAGGAGGAGAGAAGCTGCAGAGAGGCGTGTAAGACTGCAACTCTGCTTCTTGGTCCCAACTCTGGATAGTCATATTTTGGGGGCTTTAATAAATTTGTCCATATTTCTAGAAATGAGAGCTGCTCCATCCAAAGTGGGATGGATGCCGCTCTCCTAACAAGACCAGGTTTCCTCCAGAAGCTTTGCCAATTATCTATGAAGCCGACATCATTTCTGGGACAACACAGACAGCAATTTAAGGAGAAATGCAGCTAAACAGGTCACTCCTGGTCTGATTGGGAGGGGACCAGAGAAAACTACAGAGTCAACATTGTTTTGGCAAAGTTACACACTGATTCGATATTGATTTCAGTGACCTCCGATTGGCGTAACTGGGTGTCATTACTGCCGATGTGAATTATGATTTTACTGAATTTACGCTTTACCTTATGTGGTGGCGCCGAATGAGGAATAACCGGGGACGGTAACTAAGATGTTGACAACGCCACCTGGGGAGGGAGTTACACCCCAGGAAAGATATCTCTAGCCAATGTAAGTGTTACACTGGCAACCAAAGCCCACAGACTTGTTATTAACGGCAAAGGTGAGGCAGGTGAATTTTACAAATCAAGGTTTATTAAGAAGAACTACTAAAACATAGAATTATAAAATCAAAGAGGCACCTAAGGTAGCAGGGTTGAGACGGCAAAATAGTTAATTAAAATGACCAGACTCCCTACCACGATGCTACCCTAAAAACAATCACAACATGATAAAAGAGCAACTAAACAAAATGGTGGAGACCGCCACTTGAGGAGGCAACCTACAGGAGGAGTGCCCAAGGGTGCCACCAATTACTCACCCATGTGATTTCACTGCAGACCTCACTCACACTAAACGGTGCAATCTACCTATGCCCGTGTGTACACTCGCATGCATCGGGAGGGATTCCACCTCACGTGCCTAGCCCCTCAACAAGCAGCCACACCTCCACTAAAGCAATAAAAGAAAGCATAAAACATTAAACAGATTAGTAAAAGATCTACATAAAACAAATACACCCCCAAATTACTGTTTGTTATAAAAGCATTGCGTAACAAACAAAACAGCATATGACAAGACAGCAGTAGTATAGTGCAAGCCTGCAACAAAAGAGGGAAACAGTTGTCAAAGTCCACCCTACTATGCCACGTTATGATGAACACAAGAGTCCCACTTACCACTCTCTAAAGGGCAATACTAAACTGAGTAACTTTCCTGGAGAGATCTGCAGCGCTTAACTGCCTAATGCTCGCAGCCACCTTGGATGGACAAGACTACCAAATGACTCCTTCTGGTAGTGAAGCGCAGCTGTTTCTTATAAGCCTGCTAATTGTCAACTGGGAAGGTGTGGATGTTAGTGGTGCGTTTGTGGACATCATGTAAAATCCTACCCCAGAATCTACTTCACTACACTTAGCCAGCAGTTTTAAATTTCCTTCAATGTCGCCTGCTCTGGCCCCTGGAAGACAATTAACTATGGTTGCCGGTGTCTCTAGCTTCACATGTCTGAGAACAGAATCACCAATTACCAGAGTTTGACCCCGACGGGTGTGTCGCCGAGTGGGGAAAAACGGTTAGACACATGTATGAATTTGAGGAATGGACCCAAAATGCAGACACAAAGGAACGTGAAAGAAAATTTTAATATTAACAGAAAGCAAGCTGTTTATTAAGGCTGGTAAAATAGGCAGAACCAGCTTCCAGTTTGGATTCGGGAGACAGACACTATCTCTACTTTTAAGATTAGGCTTCAAACTTTCCTTTTGCTAAAGATATAGTTAGGGCAGGATCAGGTGACCCTGAATCCTCCCTTAGTTGTGCTGCAGTGAACGTAGGCTGCCGGGGATTCCCATGATGCACTGAGTTTTTTCCTTTCCAGTCACCTTTCTCACTCACTATGTGTTAATAGACCTCTCTGCACTGAATCATACTTGTTATTAATCCACAGCATGTCTTTATCCTGTCTTCCTTCTCTCACCCCAACCAATCACAGCAGATGGCCCCGCCTCCCCCTGAGCCTGGTTCTGCTGGAGGTTTCTTCCTGTTAAAGGGAGTTTTTCCTTCGCACTGTCGCCAAAGTTCTTGCTCATAGGTGGTCGATGATTGTTGGGTTTTTCCTCTGTATCTATTATTGTGCGATCTACTGTACAATATAAAGCGCCTTGAGGCGATTGTTGTTGTGATTTGGTGCTATATAAATAAAATTGAATTTAATTGAATTAAAAGATTACAAAACAAAAGGCAGAAGTGAAGCTAAACAATAACCTAACCTGGGGACAAACCATGAAACCTGACATGGATACAAACATACCTGGAACATGGAAACGTGGCACCAAAGACAACAGATGACCTGACACTGAACAAATGAGGACAGGACTTACAGTGGCTTGCAAAAGTATTCGCCCCTTGAACTTTTCCACATTTTGTCACATTACTGCCACAAACATGAATCAATTTTATTGGACTCGCACATGAAAGACCAATACAAAGTGGTCTACACGTGAGAAGTGGAATGAAAATCATACATGATTCCAAACATTTTTACAAATAAATAACTGAAAAGGGGTGTGCGTAATTATTCAGCCCCTGAGTCAATACTTTGTAGAACCACCTTTTGCTGAAATTGGATTCCATTAAAATTGATTCATGTTTGTGGCAGTAATGTGACAAAATGTGGAAAAGGGGACGAATACTTTTGCAAGCCCTTGTAAGTACACAGAGAGACAATGAGGGGATGAGGAACAGCTGGGACAAATCAGACCTAACAAGACAAGGGGAAACAAAACTAGACTCACTGCATATAGGACAAGGACTTTCACAATAAAACAGACATCACAAGGGTAATCTAATAAACAAATGAACTTAGCTAACCTAAAGAACTTATAAATAAACATCGACATCCAAACAAACTAAAACTTAAAATGCTGGGTCAACAAACCCAGGAAAGTGACAGTAAAATCATTTATTATACACATTATACTTATTTTCTTAAATTGCTTATCTATTATCTGTATTTTCACTTGAGGGTCTAGGGGTACTGCTCTTCTTTTCATGACAAATTAGGACATGTTTATGATAACACACTGACAATATCAGGCCAATTTTGGCATTACTCCATCAGTGAACAGCATGCCCATGCTAACTTAAACTAGACCAGCAAGCTAACCACATGTGTATTTAAGTGTTACTTAAGAATAGGAACCAAACAAATTAACGGAACGAAATTAACTGTAACAGCAGTTTGCAAAACACTGTGACACTTCTCAAGTGTTCCTACCTCAAATACAGCGAGTGTTGCTGTGTTTTTGTTGTTAAATGGACGAGGAGAGCCCGTGGCTGGTGAGAGGATGCGGCATTTCGTCAGTGGAGCATAGAACGACGTCTGTGATTGGACAACAAGTGAGTAACGCTGCATCTGATTGTTCGAAAGCCTCAACCAAAGAGCTGCTGGTCACGGCAAGATACAAACTCGCCGGAGCTCTGAGTGAACTGCACATCCGGGACCTTCAGCACTCAGCAGAGATTTGTCTTGACGTATGTATTTACCTTTGATATCCATGACTCGACGCACATTTAGCAAGGTAGTTGTATGTTTAACAAGCTAATTAACGCTAGTTAAACGGAACTAAAACAATACACAATCGATTTGAACAAACTGTGTGATGAATGATGATAAATGCTAAAAATTACTTAAGATTTATCTTCAACAATAGATATTAGAAGTTTAATTTAACTGTTTTAAATTCCCACTGGAGTTAAAGGGACCTGTGGCCTTGCACGTGCTCTGCATCTTCAACTGCACAGACAGTCAGTCTAAGTTTTTTAAGTGTAGCTAACTGCAACACACATTTTTTTTTTTCAACACAAGATATGTTTGGGGGATTTAAATGTTAATAATAATGTTTTCGTATTTAGCACAAACCAATAGGGTCTGGGTCTCTGGCCCAGCGTTTCTGACGTTATTCTAAGGTTTTTGAGTTTCTTATGTTTAGTGGCGGGTTAGTTGAGTTTGGCTTAACGTTATTAACATTGTTTTAAGGAGTTTATGTTAGGGTTGTATATTACAACGTTTGTATTTTCATGCCATTTTTCCTGTTTTATTTTGAAAGAGTCTGTTGTGTTCAGTTCATTAATCTCACTGACCTGTTGTGTCAATAGAATCATTTGTGCCAGCTACTTCCCTGCTCTCCTTCCATCCTGTCTCAACCTCCAACAGGAAAGTAGAAGTCCTCATATGGTAGGACCAGTGATTGTAGTGTGTGTTACACTGTCCTCATATTGTTTTAAGCTGTGAAGGACATGAGTGTGTTTCAGTTGCCTTCCTCATGTGGTTGGATCAACAACTCTAGTGTGTGTTACACTGTCCTCATATTGTGGGTAGCAGAACTGTACAGTGTTAAGTTTCTTTAGAATCTGGTATAAGGAAGTCGGATCCTTCTGTAATAATGTTCACTGATACAAATATGATCTGTAGTTAATTATCTAGTCGGGATTTATACTAGAGAATGTTTCTGACGTTATATTGTTGTCTTTTGTTGCAGACACCAAGTGCTGAGGTCCTGTCTCAGCCTCATACTTACCCACTTCATTCTTCCAACAGGTTACACATCATATTTTTGTATTTGGTATCAAGTATATGTGTCAGATGGGCCTAGTGCATAAATGAAATGCACTTTAATTGTATTAAAACAATCAGTTTCAGTCAAAGTTAACCAAAATCAACATTAGCATTAGGAGAAAGTAATTGTCTATACCATTTGTTAGTCCAAACTTTCCCGTAAAGCATCAGCGTGATCTTTATTCTGACTACATTTGATATTTTTGTCCTTTTACATGTTTTTGTCCATTTAACCTCCCGCTGATCAGTTTACATGATTTAATTTCTGGGAAATAGATGCCTTTAAATCAGTGTTGGGTTTGGAGCTTTTATTGACAACAGCAGAAGAAGTTAGAAGTCAGGAACATGAACTCTACATGTGTTCAGTCGTCATGTCCTCATATTGTTTTAAGCTGTGAAGGACATGAGTGTGTTTAAGAAGAAGTCCTCATATGGTAGGACCAGTGATTGTAGTGTGTGTTACACTGTCCTCATATTGTTTTAAGCTGTGAAGGACATGAGTGTGTTTCAGTTGCCTTCCTCATGTGGTTGGACCAACAACTCTAGTGTGTGTTACACTGTCCTCATATTGTTGGTAGCAGAACTGTACAGTGTTAAGTTTCTTTAGAATCTGGTATAAGGAAGTCGGATCCTTCTGTAATAATGTTCACTGCTACAAATATGATCTGTAGTTGATCATCTAGTCGGGATTTATACTAGAGAATGTTTCTGACGTTATATTGTTGTCTTTTGTTGCAGACACCAAGTGCTGAGGTCCTGTCTCAGCCTCATACAGACCAATCGGTGAGTGACATACCCACTTCATTCTTCCAACAGGTTACACATCATGTTTTTGTATTTGGTATCAAGTATATGTGTCAGATGGGCCTAGTGCATAAATGAAATGCACTTTAATTGTATTAAAACAATCAGTTTCAGTCAAAGTTAACCAAAATCAACATTAGCATTAGGAGAAAGTAATTGTCTATACCATTTGTTAGTCCAAACTTTCCTTTAAGCATCAGCTTGATCTTTATTCTGACTACATTTGATATTTTTGTCCTTTTACACATGTTTTTGTCCATTTAACCTCCCGCTGATCAGTTTACATGATTTAATTTCTGGGGAAATAGATGGCTTTACATCAGTGTTGGGTTTAGAGCTTTTATTGACAACAGCAGGAGAAGTTAGAAGTCAGGAACATGAACTCTACATGTGTTCAGTCGTCATGTCCTCATATTGTTTTAAGCTGTGAAGGACATGAGTGTGTTTCAGTTGCCTTCTTCATGTGGTTGGACCAACAACTCTAGTGTGTGTTACACTGTCCTCATATTGTGTGTAGCAGAACTGTACAGTGTTAAGTTTCTATAGAATCTGGTATAAGGAAGTCAGATCCTTCTGTGAATAATGTTCACTGCTACAAATATGATCTGTAGTTGATCATCTAGTCGGGATTTATACTAGAGAATGTTTCTGACGTTATATTGTCTTTTGTTGCAGACACCAAGTGCTGAGGTCCTGTCTCAGCCTCATACAGACCAATCGGTGAGTGACTTACCCACTTCATTCTTCCAACAGGTTACACATCATGTTTTTGTATTTGGTATCAAGTATATGTGTCAGATGGGCCTAGTGCATAAATGAAATGCACTTTAATTGTATTAAAACAATCAGTTTCAGTCAAAGTTAACCAAAATCAACATTAGCATTAGGAGAAAGTAATTGTCTATACCATTTGTTAGTCCAAACTTTCCTTTTAAGCATCAGCTTGATCTTTATTCTGACTACATTTGATATTTTTGTCCTTTTACACATGTTTTTGTCCATTTAACCTCCTGCTGATCAGTTTACATGATTTAATTTCTGGGAAATAGATGGCTTTACATCAGTGTTGGGTTTAGAGCTTTTATTGACAACAGCAGGAGAAGTTAGAAGTCAGGAACATGAACTCTACATGTGTTCAGTCGTCATGTCCTCATATTGTTTTAAGCTGTGAAGGACATGAGTGTGTTTCAGTTGCCTTCTTCATGTGGTTGGACCAACAACTCTAGTGTGTGTTACACTGTCCTCATATTGTTGGTAGCAGAACTGTACAGTGTTAAGTTTCTTTAGAATCTGGTATAAGGAAGTCGGATCCTTCTGTAATAATGTTCACTGCTACAAATATGATCTGTAGTTAATTATCTAGTCGGGATTTATCCTAGAGAATGTTTCTGACGTTATATTGTTGTCTTTTGTTGCAGACACCAAGTGCTGAGGTCCTGTCTCAGCCTCATACAGACCAATCGGTGAGTGACTTACCCACTTCATTCTTCCAACAGGTTACACATCATATTTTTGTATTTGGTATCAAGTATATGTGTCAGATGGGCCTAGTGCATAAATGAAATGCACTTTGATTGTATTAAAACAATCAGTTTCAGTCAAAGTTAACCAAAATCAACATTAGCATTAGGAGAAAGTAATTGTCTATACCATTTGTTAGTCCAAACTTTCCTTAAAGCATCAGCGTGATCTTTATTCTGACTACATTTGATATTTTTGTCCTTTTACACATGTTTTTGTCCATTTAACCTCCCGCTGATCAGTTTACATGATTTAATTTCTGGGGAAATAGATGCCTTTACATCAGTGTTGGGTTTGGAGCTTTTATTGACAACAGCAGAAGAAGTTAGAAGTCAGGAACATGAACTCTACATGTGTTCAGTCGTCATGTCCTCATATTGTTTTAAGCTGTGAAGGACATGAGTGTGTTTAAGAAGAAGTCCTCATATGGTAGGACCAGTGATTGTAGTGTGTGTTACACTGTCCTCATATTGTTTTAAGCTGTGAAGGACATGAGTGTGTTTCAGTTGCCTTCTTCATGTGGTTGGACCAACAACTCTAGTGTGTGTTACACTGTCCTCATATTGTTGGTAGCAGAACTGTACAGTGTTAAGTTTCTTTAGAATCTGGTATAAGGAAGTCGGATCCTTCTGTAATAATGTTCACTGCTACAAATATGATCTGTAGTTGATCATCTAGTTGGGATTTATACTAGAGAATGTTTCTGACGTTATATTGTTGTCTTTTGTTGCAGACACCAAGTGCTGAGGTCCTGTCTCAGCCTCATACAGACCAATCGGTGAGTGACTTACCCACTTCATTCTTCCAACAGGTTACACATCATGTTTTTGTATTTGGTATCAAGTATATGTGTCAGATGGGCCTAGTGCATAAATTAAATGCACTTTAATTGTATTAAAACAATCAGTTTCAGTCAAAGTTAACCAAAATCAACATTAGCATTAGGAGAAAGTAATTGTCTATACCATTTGTTAGTCCAAACTTTCCCTTTAAGCATCAGCTTGATCTTTATTCTGACTACATTTGATATTTTTGTCCTTTTACACATGTTTTTGTCCATTTAACCTCCCGCTGATCAGTTTACATGATTTAATTTCTGGGGAAATAGATGGCTTTACATCAGTGTTGGGTTTAGAGCTTTTATTGACAACAGCAGGAGAAGTTAGAAGTCAGGAACATGAACTCTACATGTGTTCAGTCGTCATGTCCTCATATTGTTTTAAGCTGTGAAGGACATGAGTGTGTTTCAAGTGAAGTCTTCATGTGGTTGGACCAACAACTGTAGTGTGTGTTACACTGTCCTCATATTGTTGGTAGCAGAACTGTACAGTGTTAAGTTTCTATAGAATCTGGTATAAGGAAGTCAGATCCTTCTGTGAATAATGTTCACTGCTACAAATATGATCTGTAGTTGATCATCTAGTCGGGATTTATACTAGAGAATGTTTCTGACGTTATATTGTTGTTTTTGTTGCAGACACCAAGTGCTGAGGTCCTGTCTCAGCCTCATACAGACCAATCGGTGAGTGACTTACCCACTTCATTCTTCCAACAGGTTACACATCATGTTTTTGTATTTGGTATCAAGTATATGTGTCAGATGGGCCTAGTGCATAAATGAAATGCACTTTAATTGTATTAAAACAATCAGTTTCAGTCAAAGTTAACCAAAATCAACATTAGCATTAGGAGAAAGTAATTGTCTATACCATTTGTTAGTCCAAACTTTCCCTTTAAGCATCAGCGTGATCTTTATTCTGACTACATTTGATATTTTTGTCCTTTTACACATGTTTTTGTCCATTTAACCTCCTGCTGATCAGTTTACATGATTTAATTTCTGGGGAAATAGATGGCTTTACATCAGTGTTGGGTTTAGAGCTTTTATTGACAACAGCAGGAGAAGTTAGAAGTCAGGAACATGAACTCTACATGTGTTCAGTCGTCATGTCCTCATATTGTTTTAAGCTGTGAAGGACATGAGTGTGTTTCAGTTGCCTCATCTTCCATGTGGTTGGTTACCAACAACTCTAGTGTGTGTTACACTGTCCTCATATTCCTCATATTGTTGGTAGCAGAACTGTACAGTGTTAAGTTTCTTTAGAATCTGGTATAAGGAAGTCGGATCCTTCTGTAATAATGTTCACTGCTACAAATATGATCTGTAGTTAATTATCTAGTCGGGATTTATCCTAGAGAATGTTTCTGACGTTATATTGTTGTCTTTTGTTGCAGACACCAAGTGCTGAGGTCCTGTCTCAGCCTCATACAGACCAATTGGTGAGTGACATACCCACTTCATTCTTCCAACAGGTTACACATCATGTTTTTGTATTTGGTATCAAGTATATGTGCCAGTTGGGCCTAGTGCATAAATGAAATGCACTTTGATTGTATTAAAACAATCAGTTTCAGTCAAAAGTTAACCAAAATCAACATTAGTATTAGGAGAAAGTAATTGTCTATACCATTTGTTAGTCCAAACTTTCCTTTAAAGCATCAGCGTGATCTTTATTCTGACTACATTTGATATTTTTGTCCTTTTACACATGTTTTTGTCCATTTAACCTCCCGCTGATCAGTTTACATGATTTAATTTCTGGGGAAATAGATGGCTTTACATCAGTGTTGGGTTTAGAGCTTTTATTGACAACAGCAGGAGAAGTTAGAAGTCAGGAACATGAACTCTACATGTGTTCAGTCGTCATGTCCTCATATTGTTTTAAGCTGTGAAGGACATGAGTGTTTTAAGAAGAAGTCCTCATATGGTAGGACCAGTGATTGTAGTGTGTGTTACACTGTCCTCATATTGTTTTAAGCTGTGAAGGACATGAGTGTGTTTCAGTTGCCTTCTTCATGTGGTTGGACCAACAACTCTAGTGTGTGTTACACTGTCCTCATATTGTTGGTAGCAGAACTGTACAGTGTTAAGTTTCTTTAGAATCTGGTATAAGGAAGTCGGATCCTTCTGTAATAATGTTCACTGCTACAAATATGATCTGTAGTTGATCATCTAGTTGGGATTTATACTAGAGAATGTTTCTGACGTTATATTGTTGTCTTTGTTGCAGACACCAAGTGCTGAGGTCCTGTCTCAGCCTCATACAGACCAATCGGTGAGTGACTTACCCACTTCATTCTTCCAACAGGTTACACATCATATTTTTGTATTTGGTATCAAGTATATGTGTCAGATGGGCCTAGTGCATAAATGAAATGCACTTTAATTGTATTAAAACAATCAGTTTCAGTCAAAGTTAACCAAAATCAACATTAGCATTAGGAGAAAGTAATTGTTCATACCATTTGTTAGTCCAAACTTTCCTTTAAGCATCAGCTTGATCTTTATTCTGACTACATTTGATATTTTTTGTCCTTTTACACGCTTTTTTGTCCATTTAACCTCCCGCTGATCAGTTTACATGATTTAATTTCTGGGGAAATAGATGGCTTTACATCAGTGTTGGGTTTAGAGCTTTTATTGACAACAGCAGGAGAAGTTAGAAGTCAGGAACATGAACTCTACATGTGTTCAGTCGTCATGTCCTCATATTGTTTTAAGCTGTGAAGGACATGAGTGTGTTTAAGTAGAAGTCCATCATATGGTAGGACCAGTGATTGTAGTGTGTGTTACACTGTCCTCATATTGTTGGTAGCAGAACTGTACAGTGTTAAGTTTCTTTAGAATCTGGTATAAGGAAGTCAGATCCTTCTGTAATAATGTTCACTGCTACAAATATGATCTGTAGTTAATTATCTAGTCGGGATTTATCCTAGAGAATGTTTCTGACGTTATATTGTTGTCTTTTGTTGCAGACACCAAGTGCTGAGGTCCTGTCTCAGCCTCATACAGACCAATTGGTGAGTGACATACCCACTTCATTCTTCCAACAGGTTACACATCATGTTTTTGTATTTGGTATCAAGTATATGTGTCAGTTGGGCCTAGTGCATAAATGAAATGCACTTTGATTGTATTAAAACAATCAGTTTCAGTCAAAGTTAACCAAAATCAACATTAGCATTAGGAGAAAGTAATTGTCTATACCATTTGTTAGTCCAAACTTTCCTTAAAGCATCAGCGTGATCTTTATTCTGACTACATTTGATATTTTTGTCCTTTTACACATGTTTTTGTCCATTTAACCTCCCGCTGATCAGTTTACATGATTTAATTTCTGGGGAAATAGATGGCTTTACATCAGTGTTGGGTTTAGAGCTTTTATTGACAACAGCAGGAGAAGTTAGAAGTCAGGAACATGAACTCTACATGTGTTCAGTCGTCATGTCCTCATATTGTTTTAAGCTGTGAAGGACATGAGTGTGTTTAAGTAGAAGTCCTCATATGGTAGGACCAGTGATTGTAGTGTGTGTTACACTGTCCTCATATTGTTTTAAGCTGTGAAGGACATGAGTGTGTTTCAGTTGCCTTCTTCATGTGGTTGGACCAACAACTCTAGTGTGTGTTACACTGTCCTCATATTGTTGGTAGCAGAACTGTACAGTGTTAAGTTTCTTTAGAATCTGGTATAAGGAAGTCGGATCCTTCTGTAATAATGTTCACTGCTACAAATATGATCTGTAGTTGATCATCTAGTTGGGATTTATACTAGAGAATGTTTCTGACGTTATATTGTTGTCTTTTGTTGCAGACACCAAGTGCTGAGGTCCTGTCTCAGCCTCATACAGACCAATCGGTGAGTGACATACCCACTTCATTCTTCCAACAGGTTACACATCATGTTTTTGTATTTGGTATCAAGTATATGTGCCAGTTGGGCCTAGTGCATAAATGAAATGCACTTTGATTGTTTTAATACAATCAGTTTGAGTCAAAGTTAACCAAAATCAACATTAGTATTAGGAGAAAGTAATTGTCTATACCATTTGTTAGTCCAAACTTTCCCTTAAAGCATCAGCTTGATCTTTATTCTGACTACATTTGATATTTTTGTCCTTTTACACGTGTTTTTGTCCATTTAACCTCCCGCTGATCAGTTTACATGATTTAATTTCTGGGGAAATAGATGGCTTTACATCAGTGTTGGGTTTAGAGCTTTTATTGACAACAGCAGGAGAAGTTAGAAGTCAGGAACATGAACTCTACATGTGTTCAGTCGTCATGTCCTCATATTGTTTTAAGCTGTGAAGGACATGAGTGTGTTTAAGAAGAAGTCCTCATATGGTAGGACCAGTGATTGTAGTGTGTGTTACAATGTCCTCATATTGTTTTAAGCTGTGAAGGACATGAGTGTGTTTAAGTAGAAGTCCTCATATGGTAGGACCAGTGATTGTAGTGTGTGTTACACTGTCCTCATATTGTTTTAAGCTGTGAAGGACATGAGTGTGTTTCAGTTGCCTTCTTCATGTGGTTGGACCAACAACTCTAGTGTGTGTTACACTGTCCTCATATTGTTGGTAGCAGAACTGTACAGTGTTAAGTTTCTTTAGAATCTGGTATAAGGAAGTCGGATCCTTCTGTAATAATGTTCACTGCTACAAATATGATCTGTAGTTGATCATCTAGTCGGGATTTATACTAGAGAATGTTTCTGACGTTATATTGTTGTCTTTTGTTGCAGACACCAAGTGCTGAGGTCCTGTCTCAGCCTCATACAGACCAATCGGTGAGTGACTTACCCACTTCATTCTTCCAACAGGTTACACATCATATTTTTGTATTTGGTATCAAGTATATGTGTCAGATGGGCCTAGTGCATAAATGAAATGTACTTTAATTGTATTAAAACAATCAGTTTCAGTCAAAGTTAACCAAAATCAACATTAGCATTAGGAGAAAGTAATTGTCTATATTAGGTGTCCAATCCCAGTCCTCGAGAGCTACTGTCCTGCAGCTTTTAGATGCATCCCTACTCCAACACAGCTGAATCAAATAGTTGGATTACCACCGCATGCCATCAAGTCTGGCAAAGGCCTGATAACGAGCCATTCATTTGATTCAGGTGTGCTCAACAAGGACGCATCTAAAAGCTGCAGGGCAGTAGCTCTCGAGGACTGGGATTGGGCACCCCTGGTCTATACCATTTGTTAGTCCAAACTTTCCTTAAAGCATCAGCGTGATCTTTATTCTGACTACATTTGATATTTTTGTCCTTTACACACACATGTTTTTGTCCATTTAACCTCCCGCTGATCAGTTTACATGATTTAATTTCTGGGGAAATAGATGCCTTTAAATCAGTGTTGGGTTTGGAGCTTTTATTGACAACAGCAGAAGAAGTTAGAAGTCAGGAACATGAACTCTACATGTGTTCACGTCATGTCCTCATATTGTTTTAAGCTGTGAAGGACATGAGTGTGTTTAAGAAGAAGTCCTCATATGGTAGGACCAGTGATTGTAGTGTGTGTTACACTGTCCTCATATTGTTTTAAGCTGTGAAGGACATGAGTGTGTTTCAGTTGCCTTCCTCATGTGGTTGGACCAACAACTCTAGTGTGTGTTACACTGTCCTCATATTGTTGGTAGCAGAACTGTACAGTGTTAAGTTTCTTTAGAATCTGGTATAAGGAAGTCGGATCCTTCTGTAATAATGTTCACTGCTACAAATATGATCTGTAGTTGATCATCTAGTCGGGATTTATACTAGAGAATGTTTCTGACGTTATATTGTTGTCTTTTGTTGCAGACACCAAGTGCTGAGGTCCTGTCTCAGCCTCATACAGACCAATCGGTGAGTGACTTACCCACTTCATTCTTCCAACAGGTTACACATCATGTTTTTGTATTTGGTATCAAGTATATGTGTCAGATGGGCCTAGTGCATAAATTAAATGCACTTTAATTGTATTAAAACAATCAGTTTCAGTCAAAGTTAACCAAAATCAACATTAGCATTAGGAGAAAGTAATTGTCTATACCATTTGTTAGTCCAAACTTTCCCTTTAAGCATCAGCGTGATCTTTATTCTGACTACATTTGATATTTTTGTCCTTTTACACATGTTTTTGTCCATTTAACCTCCCGCTGATCAGTTTACATGATTTAATTTCTGGGGAAATAGATGGCTTTACATCAGTGTTGGGTTTAGAGCTTTTATTGACAACAGCAGGAGAAGTTAGAAGTCAGGAACATGAACTCTACATGTGTTCAGTCGTCATGTCCTCATATTGTTTTAAGCTGTGAAGGACATGAGTGTGTTTCAGTTGCCTTCTTCATGTGGTTGGACCAACAACTCTAGTGTGTGTTACACTGTCCTCATATTGTGTGTAGCAGAACATGTTGCCTTCTTCATGTACAGTGTTAAGTTTCTATAGAATCTGGTATAAGGAAGTCAGATCCTTCTGTGAATAATGTTCACTGCTACAAATATGATCTGTAGTTGATCATCTAGTCGGGATTTATACTAGAGAATGTTTCTGACGTTATATTGTCTTTTGTTGCAGACACCAAGTGCTGAGGTCCTGTCTCAGCCTCATACAGACCAATCGGTGAGTGACTTACCCACTTCATTCTTCCAACAGGTTACACATCATGTTTTTGTATTTGGTATCAAGTATATGTGTCAGATGGGCCTAGTGCATAAATGAAATGCACTTTAATTGTATTAAAACAATCAGTTTCAGTCAAAGTTAACCAAAATCAACATTAGCATTAGGAGAAAGTAATTGTCTATACCATTTGTTAGTCCAAACTTTCCCTTAAAGCATCAGCGTGATCTTTATTCTGACTACATTTGATATTTTTGTCCTTTTACACATGTTTTTGTCCATTTAACCTCCTGCTGATCAGTTTACATGATTTAATTTCTGGGGAAATAGATGGCTTTACATCAGTGTTGGGTTTAGAGCTTTTATTGACAACAGCAGGAGAAGTTAGAAGTCAGGAACATGAACTCTACATGTGTCAGTCGTCATGTCCTCATATTGTTTTAAGCTGTGAAGGACATGAGTGTGTTTCAGTTGCCTTCTCCTCATATGGTTGGACCAACAACTCTAGTGTGTGTTACACTGTCCTCATATTGTTGGTAGCAGAACTGTACAGTGTTAAGTTTCTTTAGAATCTGGTATAAGGAAGTCGGATCCTTCTGTAATAATGTTCACTGCTACAAATATGATCTGTAGTTAATTATCTAGTCGGGATTTATCCTAGAGAATGTTTCTGACGTTATATTGTTGTCTTTTGTTGCAGACACCAAGTGCTGAGGTCCTGTCTCAGCCTCATACAGACCAATTGGTGAGTGACATACCCACTTCATTCTTCCAACAGGTTACACATCATGTTTTTTGTATTTGGTATCAAGTATATGTGCCAGTTGGGCCTAGTGCATAAATGAAATGCACTTTGATTGTATTAAAACAATCAGTTTCAGTCAAAGTTAACCAAAATCAACATTAGCATTAGGAGAAAGTAATTGTCTATACCATTTGTTAGTCCAAACTTTCCTTTAAAGCATCAGCGTGATCTTTATTCTGACTACATTTGATATTTTTGTCCTTTTACACATGTTTTTGTCCATTTAACCTCCCGCTGATCAGTTTACATGATTTAATTTCTGGGGAAATAGATGGCTTTACATCAGTGTTGGGTTTAGAGCTTTTATTGACAACAGCAGGAGAAGTTAGAAGTCAGGAACATGAACTCTACATGTGTTCAGTCGTCATGTCCTCATATTGTTTTAAGCTGTGAAGGACATGAGTGTGTTTAAGTAGAAGTCCTCATATGGTAGGACCAGTGATTGTAGTGTGTGTTACACTGTCCTCATATTGTTTTAAGCTGTGAGGACATGAGTGTGTTTCAGTTGCCTTCTTCATGTGGTTGGACCAACAACTCTAGTGTGTGTTACACTGTCCTCATATTGTTGGTAGCAGAACTGTACAGTGTTAAGTTTCTTTAGAATCTGGTATAAGGAAGTCGGATCCTTCTGTAATAATGTTCACTGCTACAAATATGATCTGTAGTTGATCATCTAGTTGGGATTTATACTAGAGAATGTTTCTGACGTTATATTGTTGTCTTTTGTTGCAGACACCAAGTGCTGAGGTCCTGTCTCAGCCTCATACAGACCAATCGGTGAGTGACTTACCCACTTCATTCTTCCAACAGGTTACACATCATGTTTTTGTATTTGGTATCAAGTATATGTGTCAGATGGGCCTAGTGCATAAATGAAATGCACTTTAATTGTATTAAAACAATCAGTTTGAGTCAAAGTTAACCAAAATCAACATTAGTATTAGGAGAAAGCAATTGTCTATACCATTTGTTAGTCCAAACTTTCCTTAAAGCATCAGCTTGATCTTTATTCTGACTACATTTGATATTTTTGTCCTTTTACACGTTTTTGTCCATTTAACCTCCCGCTGATCAGTTTACATGATTTAATTTCTGGGGAAATAGATGGCTTTACATCAGTGTTGGGTTTAGAGCTTTTATTGACAACAGCAGGAGAAGTTAGAAGTCAGGAACATGAACTCTACATGTGTTCAGTCGTCATGTCCTCATATTGTTTTAAGCTGTGAAGGACATGAGTGTGTTTAAGAAGAAGTCCTCATATGGTAGGACCAGTGATTGTAGTGTGTGTTACAATGTCCTCATATTGTTTTAAGCTGTGAAGGACATGAGTGTGTTTAAGTAGAAGTCCTCATATGGTAGGACCAGTGATTGTAGTGTGTGTTACACTGTCCTCATATTGTTTTAAGCTGTGAAGGACATGAGTGTGTTTCAGTTGCCTTCTTCATGTGGTTGGACCAACAACTCTAGTGTGTGTTACACTGTCCTCATATTGTTGGTAGCAGAACTGTACAGTGTTAAGTTTCTTTAGAATCTGGTATAAGGAAGTCGGATCCTTCTGTAATAATGTTCACTGCTACAAATATGATCTGTAGTTGATCATCTAGTCGGGATTTATACTAGAGAATGTTTCTGACGTTATATTGTTGTCTTTTGTTGCAGACACCAAGTGCTGAGGTCCTGTCTCAGCCTCATACAGACCAATCGGTGAGTGACTTACCCACTTCATTCTTCCAACAGGTTACACATCATATTTTTGTATTTGGTATCAAGTATATGTGTCAGATGGGCCTAGTGCATAAATGAAATGTACTTTAATTGTATTAAAACAATCAGTTTCAGTCAAAGTTAACCAAAATCAACATTAGCATTAGGAGAAAGTAATTGTCTATACCAGGGTGCCCAATCCCAGTCCTCGAGAGCTACTGTCCTGCAGCTTTTAGATGCATCCCTACTCCAACACAGCTGAATCAAATAGTTGGATTACCAATTCGGCATGCCATCAAGTCTGGCAAAGGCCTGATAACGAGCCATTCATTTGATTCAGGTGTGCTCGAACAAGGACGCATCTAAAAGCTGCAGGGCAGTAGCTCTCGAGGACTGGGATTGGGCACCCTGGTCTATACCATTTGTTAGTCCAAACTTACCCTTAAAGCATCAGCTTGATCTTTATTCTGACTACATTTGATATTTTTGTCCTTTTACACATGTTTTTTTGTCCATTTAACCTCCCGCTGATCAGTTTACATGATTTAATTTCTGGGGAAATAGATGGCTTTACATCAGTGTTGGGTTTAGAGCTTTTATTGACAACAGCAGGAGAAGTTAGAAGTCAGGAACATGAACTCTACATGTGTTCAGTCGTCATGTCCTCATATTGTTTTAAGCTGTGAAGGACATGAGTGTGTTTAAGTAGAAGTCCTCATGTGGTAGGACCAGTGATTGTAGTGTGTGTGTTACACTGTCCTCATATTGTTTTAAGCTGTGAAGGACATGAGTGTGTTTAAGAAGAAGTCCTCATATGGTAGGACCAGTGATTGTAGTGTGTGTTACAATGTCCTCATATTGTTTTAAGCTGTGAAGGACATGAGTGTGTTTCAGTTGCCTTCCTCATGTGGTTGGACCAACAACTCTAGTGTGTGTTACACTGTCCTCATATTGTTGGTAGCAGAACTGTACAGTGTTAAGTTTCTATAGAATCTTGTATAAGGAAGTCGGATCCTTCTGTGAATAATGTTCACTGCTACAAATATGATCTGTAGTTGATCATCTAGTCGGGATTTATACTAGAGAATGTTTCTGACGTTATATTGTTGTCTTTTGTTGCAGACACCAAGTGCTGAGGTCCTGTCTCAGCCTCATACAGACCAATTGGTGAGTGACATACCCACTTCATTCTTCCAACAGGTTACACATCATGTTTTTGTATTTAGTAATCAAGTTTATGTGTCAGTTGGGCCTAGTGCATAAATTAAATGCACTTTGATTGTATTAAAACAATCAGTTTGAGTCAAAGTTTCCCAAAATCAACATTAGCTTTACTTCTTTGTGAAGATCTTAGGAGAAAGAAATTGGCGTACCATTTGTTAGTTCTAACTTTCCTTTAAAGCATCAGCTTGATATTTATTCCTACTAAATTTGATATTTTTGTGTTTTTGTGTTACATTGTCCTCATATTGTTTTAAGCTGTGAAGGACATGAATGTGTTTTTGTAGCCTTTCTCAATTGGTAGAACCAACAACTCTAGTTTGTGTTACATTGCTCCTTTAAAGTGCTCCAGTAGAAAGCAAGGTTTAAGAACATTTTGTATTCACATTATAAACTATAAACTAGAATATTTTCTATCTTTTCTTGCATTCACATTAAGATATTTTCTTTTGTTTCCATTTATGACAGCTGGGAAGGTGAGAAGCAAGTGGACAAATGATGAAGTAAAGGTTGCTGCAAAGTACCAGGTAAAAGGAATGTGACTGCTGCTTCCAAGCAGAGCCGGCAGCTCGTAAAGGCAGAGACTGGGTTGCCATAAAGTACTACATCCACAACAGGATCATTGCATTAAAAGAAAGATGCAAGGAAAAAAGAAACAACCAAGAGAGATACTTTGTTGCTTCCACAGTTATGTCAATATTGTAGTTTTCTGTATTGCATTGTTCTTACTCATAAATCTGTGGTTTATGCTGGGTGCTTTTTCCAATTAAATGATAAGAAAGGCAGATAATGTTCCACGTTTTTATTGACATGAACATTCACTACAAAATGAATTAATGCATTACAATATTAAGACTTAAAAAGTAGACTGACCACATTTGACCTATGTCTTTTTTTTCTCTCTACACAGCTCATATTTACTGTTTTATTAACACATAAATGTCTGATATTTCTGTCAGAAGTTACCCGACTGGTGAGCATTACTATTGTGCATCCATGCCTATTATATTGTAATCTCAAAAGGAGCCAAGCTTAAAAATACAGAACCTACCCTTACCTGGTCCTTATAAGTCATATATACTTGAAAATTATGTGTTTCCATGGGCTTCACAATTCACCTAAACATGAAATATCAGTGTGTGACCTTATGGTACTCATAAGTCACATAAACCTGACAGTGTCCTCACAAGTAGCATTAAATTCAGGTTTGACCAAAATTTCACCCTAGCCAAAATCTCAACAGATGGGCGTGTTCCTGGAAGCATGGGTCAAACTTTGTGTGATTCCCATGCCTCTAGGACCTTCAGAAAGGCACGTTCCCATTTGTCACATTTTTGTCATAGGTCCTGATATTTCACGAAAACACGTATGTGTGTGTGTGTGTGTGTGTGTGTGTGTGTGTGTGTGTGTGTGTGTGTGTGTGTGTGTGTGGGTGAGCATGTATAGTTGTGAGGAATTATTCTAATGGCATACAAGGACTTTTGACCATAACTCATTTGGTTTGATGGTATTTTTACGTCTCTGAAAAAGACAGGAGATTAATGTGTATTCTTGATGTTTGTGGTTTGTCCACATATATCATTATTAAAGTACCCTGACTGTGCCCCGCTGTATTTATGACTCTTGGCTGAGTTCCTCTACTTTGCAGGCATTGGCATCTGTAATTAAGTAGGAAGAGATTCCACATCCTGCAGAAAGAGAATAGGCAGAGACATCAGGAAGAGGTGAAGCAGCCAACAAAAAGAACACAGAGATGTGACCTCTATGCTTCTCAGTAGAGAGACGATAATTCAGTAAGGTGAGGTAACAACTTGGATTTACTTTACCTTTGTTTTGTCTTGTAGTGTCCTTTCTTGGTTAAGCATAAGAGTGTAAATTGTTATTTTACTCTAAAGGAAAACTAGCTTTTACACCTTCCCACACCTACACCGATGTAAAGCTACTCTAATTCATGTTGTCCATTAACACTGATGCAAATGCCTGTGTGCCTCTGTGTAATGATATAGACCACCCACATTAAGTTACAACCACCAGATCGTTCATATTTTATAAGCCCACAGTTTAACTGATTTTAGCACATTCTTGCAGATCTCATTTATAGACTGTGTATAAAAGATGCACATAGCCATTGTGACCTCACATATTTACTACATCGTTGCCTTGTTTCTTGCAGCAGTGACCACATTTGGCCAAAGAGGTGGTGCTAAGTTTCTGGCGAACCTTAACCGGCTTTAATAGCAAAGTGAGAGAGAGGACATTGCTGCAAACAACTTTCTTTTAGCATCACTGAGTATCGTTTTCAGTGAAAAGCTAAACTTAGAGAGATTACACTATCTGCTCAACATCTACTATAAGACAGAAAATGTTAGTGACTTGTTAGCTAACAAATAGCGTCTAGCAGGTTGTCCCTCTGGAATGATTGGATACCTAATGATGCACTCATATTCCGAGTCTAATTGATGTATATTTTAGTACAAATATACATTTCAGTGAAGACTGGTACAGTCAAAAATATGTCTGTTTATTGGTTTGTTTTTGGAAAACAGAAATAATATGTTATAAAAAGCTTAATAACAGTAATATAAAAAAATAGCAATAAAAATAAAAGTGTCATCATCCTTAAATGTTATTAAAAGCTAAGATGGAGTTTATCTCTGCCAGCAGTTGTTCAGGAATAACAGTCAGTCAGTTGGCATATCACCTCTGTCCATCACTCTCTTATCTCCCGAGCACCGAGGTGGTTACAATTCAGTTTATAGTCTATGCATTTCATTTAAGATTATTAAAATGGTTACCTTTGAAGAAGCCTGTGTGGTCAAGGTACTCAGGGTTGCTATTCAACAGTGTATGGTACATTTACATACCACAACATAACATAGTAATCTCCAAGCCGAATGATCTTTGGCGTTGGACTGAAGCAATAAAAATTCTGCTCTATAGTCTCAACACTAGCAGCTGGAAAGCAGCAGCTCAGATTGCTTTGCCCTTCAGCTTGTCACTTTCAGTATATGAGGTGTGGCTATTAAATAATGGGACTTTCATAAGGCCAGCCCAGTTATTAAATAGCCATTGTGAAAGGTGTTGTTCCATCTTCTTGAGAATAGTAATTAGTTACTAATTACTGATTACTTCTATAAGAAAGTAATCCAGTTACTTTACTGATTACTTATTTTCAAAAGTAATTAATTAGTTTATTACTTAGTTACTTTTTAAAAGCATGATACACAACCTGAATATGTAATAAAGCAATAGACCTTTCAGCCCAATTCTATTTTCTCTGCATAACCCATCATATAAAAATGAATCAAATGAAAAAGTCTCTTTTTTAAACTTGTTTTATTAGTTTTAATCTTTTAACTTTATGCATCAAGCAAAAATTAAATTATATGCAACATTCTTTGACTTGAAGAAATTTGTTTAACATTTAAACCTACTTCTGCATTTTCCAGCATATAAAATAAAATATTTTTTTGTGTTTACACTCACTCTTTCAAATCGATGCAAATAAAACAGCAAAAAATAAATAACATGAAAGATTCAGCAGCACTAAGTCCTGGTGCTCACCTGTTTAGCAGGAGTGGGGCTGCTGGAGGTTTGCCCGGTGCTGCAGCGGTCATGTCAGTGGGGGGATCCGGGGGTGTCTCTATGAATTTCACATTCCCGTGGCGGCGTGATAGGTGCTTGCTCAGATTTGAAGTTTAATTTTTTGCTGTAGAAAGACATTTTCTTCCCACGCAGAGTGTACAGCGGGCACTAATGGTTTTTGTCACTTTTTACAGAATCAAACTCAAAGTAATGTCAGTACTTCCACACTTTAAATGCTGCACGGTCGTGCTCTCTCCCGCACTCCGTATTAGCCATTGTTGATCTACACACGTCTGGTGCTGCCACTGACATCGTACGGTTGTACGTCACTGTCATGAGACACTCTCGCGAACAAAATCACAGTTTAGTAACGTAGCATGCTTACGGGAAAGTAATCTAATTACTTGCTTTCTATAGTAATCCCTTACTTTACTCATTACTTGAAAAAAGTAATCGGATTACAATAGCACATTACTGCCCATCTCTGATTGTCAGTGATGTGTTTGAATAATTAAAACTTTGTCATAATCTGGAGTTGTCCAGTTTTTAGGGTTTAATATTTTGATGGTTATTTTGCATGTTGTTCCTTTATGCTCATACCTGAGGTGCCAGCAAATTAGCCGCTAATCAAAGATACTGAAGGCAGGGTCGCATGATTATGTTCTCTGTAGTGAAGGTTTAAAATACAGGCGTGATAGTTGAAACCATATGAGAAGGTTCCCTGTCACTGACATTCATTGTCTAGGGTGAACTTTAAAAGCCAAATATGTCAGTATTTAAGATGTAGTATGCTGCTACCTGCTGTTGTTTATTTACAGTTTGTGCCACTGTGTTGTTTGCCTTCATCTTACTACATGCTCAGGTAAGAAACAAAGGCTGTCCCTTTAACTCCACTGAATGGAGGTTGAAATAAAAAAAAATTGTTGTGAAGAAAACAGCAATGGGAACGTTTTACTAAATTCTGACTTTTACAAATGAATAATTTGTAACAATTGTCTAAAAATACATATTTCGCTGAAGCTAAGAAGATCAGTTTAAGACTCTTAATGGCTTTCTGTATTTAGGTGTAACTTCAGTATTGTCTGCTGCCTGTTTGTTTTATAAGAATCACCACATACTGTCTGTCAGTAAAGGAAAGGTTGAGGCTGTTTGAAAAGCATTACGCTTAAAGGAATCACTGCATTTATTCTACCCTCTGTCAGTCAGTGTTCATTCATTCACTTCCTGTCAAACAGATGTGTTACTACACTTCAGCAAACATCAAACGGAGAAAAACAAACAGGCAGATTGTTGAATATTTAATGCAACACATCTGACAATGACAGGTAGTCCTGATGCTTTCATTTTGTATTTCTTTCATAAGGCGGACTCATTTGATGCCGCATAAACCAAAGCTAACCTTTGTGAAAAACGTGTCAGAAAAAGTTTTCTCTGACAAATCTGCCTTGTTAAAAATTCGGGTGCCGGTTGACAGGAGACACATACAACAGTCGGGTGCACAAAAGTAACACTTAGCGGCTTCTGCTCTGCGAGCGTTATGCACTGCTTTTGATCTTAGAGAGGATTTCATGGCACTGCCACCTGCAATTCACAAGTTCTACATTTTGAACAAAAAAGTACAGTATGCATCGCATTTATGTCAAGACAAATGCAATGCGGCTGACAATCACTAAATGGCAAAACACAAAAAAGTGCTCTCAAGTTTTTGGCCCAATAATGGGACAACAGGCTGGAAGTTTCCATACTTGTGGATCAATTTTCATCATACTGTATTGAGTCACTGAAAGATTTATGGGATGTGCACTTTTAATATACCATCATACTGACATATAAACAGTTCATGAATGTTGGATGGCACAGAATATTGGAAATATAAATATAAAATGGTTTCAAACTGTTTTATAGACAGTTTTCAAGGTGACCTTTTGTGCCATAATTTACAGTTCAAAATAATGCTTTTGAACTTGTACTCGGCTTTCTTGCAGCTCGTGAGTTCATTTTCTGTTTGAAACGAGCCCTTTCAAGCTTCCTTTACTGGTAGCTGCTTGCATTTCAAAGATCGGATCAGCAGTTGGCTGGACTCCTGTGTTCTCAACCAGAGCTGTGTGCCTAGGATGACATCATTAAGGATACCGCTTCTCATTGACATAATAGAGATGCAAGAGTAAAACTATAAATATTGGCCATTTATAATGAGCATCCACTGTTGAAATAAGTAATATAAGGAAAAGCAGAGTTTCATGGAGCATCCTCTGGCATAAAGCTCCACAGACGTCTGTTTAAATTACACAAATTGAGAGATATTTCTTTAAAAGCTTTTTAAAGGTATTTATAATGACTGATCGGGCTTCTCACATAAATCTAAGCTTCCTGATTCTACTTAACCCCACCAGCAAATCCATGTATAAAAACATTACTAGGTTCATGGAAATGAGTCTAAATTTCTGCTTACTGAGGACATTTTGTCCAGCAAGTGCCCTGGCAACTTTTCAAGAGCTGCTGAGTAGCGCTCAGATATTTCTGAGGGCAAAGACACTGAAGGTGAGGTTGGAATTAGGATGAATTGAGTGGATGGTCTTGCAGAACTCACATTATACCTCCCTGTTAATGACTTGTACATGTGTAGGAGTACTTAATAAATGCCAAGGTTTAAGGTTCACTCACAATGTGGACACAGTAGTGGAGACCTACAGACCTATAGAACTACAGACCTTGGAGGACTGAGCGTAGTTTACAAGTGAATTAGAAGAACGAGTTCTTGTAATTCTTGCAGGAGGACAATATGGAAAAAGAATAACACTTAAGATCATTTCCAAAGCACAATACAGCCGAGCTGTTTGTGGCATATCAAAGTCAGAAGTCTACATATAAGACGATTGATTAATAGACAACTGACTGTTCACAAAGAGGTTGGAAAGCCATATTAACATTCTCTTTCGAAGGCATTTCTTTTTATATTTATTATTTTAAAATTTCATGTAGTTTTCTGCTTGACAAAAACTCTAAGTCACAAGTATTTACACCAGTAATCGATCCCACTTCACATTAAGGCCTTAGGTGAGTCAAAATTCAAGTCTGCATGTAGCTTATAAAGACAAGTAAAAAAGGACTGCATTTAATGAATCTGCTGAATTCCTTTTCAGAAACTGCAGTAAATAAGCCAATATTCATAATTTATTTCCTGATTATAAATTTTAAGTCATTTCTTTTCTAGCCCTTTTTTTGTGTTTGTGTGTGTTCACTCACCCACCGAGAAAGATCCTTACTCTACAGCTTCAACAAGCATTTCTTCTGACACTGCGTTATTGCTACTGCCAAAACACAGCTCTGCTTTCTGGTGAGAGACCTGTGGAAAAAAAAAAAAAACAGTAATCCTGTTCGAAGGCTGTTACCTGACATCTGACAGATCCGAATCTAGCAGACTATCTGCCTGGCAGACAAATGGCCTTGTCGATAATGAAATGAGCTTGGAGTGACCGGGGGCAGCAACATTTGGCGCATGGAGGGAGCGAGGCAGAAAAGGAGACAGAATTCATATTGTGTTTGATGTGTTAGGAGAGATCATGGGAATGGATGTGGTCATAAAGGCTCGGAGCGTGAAAATGCCAGGGTGACGGACGGCGCCACTTGAATGCAGACGACAATGTAACCAAGCGTTTGAGAGATGGCATGTTTTGAATTTGTTCCCACTACAGCTGCTCTTGTGCTAAAGAGCTGTGCCTCTTGTGCTGATGTTTTCAGCCACTTATTTTGCCCTCAGTAGAAGACTTGACTGGAGCATGCTGCAAGGGTGCCATTGGTTTTGCACTGGCTATTATTGACATACATGATTGATCAATGATGTATTTACCTTAAATGTTCAAAAACTGCATGTAGAATGACAGACATTTCATAAAAGACAATAAAAACACAATGATACAAAAGGCTTTCTATTTTTTATTATTTTTTGATGAGCTGCTATTATTGCACAATCACTGTCAAACAAACTACATACAGTATGGATGTGTACCACATGTATTTATATACATGTGGTACACCACAGTGTGCCATATTTATAAAAATATAATAATCTCCTCAATCACCTACACAACAAAGAAAGAATACTGCAAAAAAATCCAAACTAGAGTACAGTGGTCCCTCGCTATAACGCGGTTCGCCTTTCGCGGCCTCGCTGTTTGTGGATTTTTTTATTTATTTTTTTTTTAATTGGATTCTTTTTGTGTGCAATTTTTATATATATACACACACACACACACACACACACACACACACACACACACACACACACACACACACACACACACACACACACACACACAGTGCATTGTGTCCTGCGTCCTGCGATTGCCTGTAGACCATTGTCAATCAATCTCGTGCCGTGTCTCCTGTACAGTACAGAATGCATTCAGCTTCTCAAATTTACATAAATCTTCGATCGCTAGCAGTGTGACTCTGAAGTTTTCTCCCCAACAAACACAACAATGTTGACGAAATGTTTTGCACCGTCAAAGGCGACCGCGGGTGCCTTTGGTTTCATTCTATAATACTGGACTTATTTTTCTACAAAGGTTTGAACTTTGAGAGTGTTTAAACAAGAGAGAAGTGTGAAAATGTTCATGCCTGTCTGAGTAAAGTGTATAAAGTGTGTAGTGAGGGGTTTTATAGCCTTAAACATCTATAATAATTGTAAAAAATAAAGTTGGCTACTTCACCGATTTCACCTATCGCGGGTTATTTTTAGAACGTAACTCACGCGATAAACAAGGGACCACTGTACTAGAAAATATAACTTAACTTAATAAGTATTAAGGCTAAGTTCTATTAAGGTAAAGTCTCAGTAAATCCAAATGTTAAATAGTGTAGACAAAATAAAGTGTAAAGGTGCAGCCAAAACATCAGCTGGCTGTTTTAAGGTGTTTAATTTAGCCGCCCCTCCCTGAAACTGGTTCTGATGGAGGTTTCTTCCTGTTAAAAGGGAGTTTTTCCTCCCCGCTGTCGCCAAAGCGCTTGCTCATAGGGGGTCATATGATTGTTGGGTTTTTTTCTCTGTATGTATTATTGTAGGATCTACCTTACAATATAAAGCACTTTGAGGCAACTGTTGTTGTTTTTTGGTGCTGTATAGATAAAATTGAATTGAATTGAAAAATGTAATTTGTCAGTCTGAGTCAGTCATTCTGATAACTTTTACATTTACAAATCATTTCCGTAGCACGAAGTAGCGTGTGCTTTTATGAACTTTAGTCTCTTTAAATGGGAAATTAAGGGAAAATTTCAATTAAAAAAAAAAACTTTCTTATTTTAAAGAGGACCTCATTTTCCAACTCTATATTTTTATTCTTGGACTCTACTACAGTTGCATTGCATGACTCAAAGCACAAAATAATCCAGATTAGTAAACCGTGGTACATCAACACTGTGTAACCACAGTCTGAAACGACAGTGGCTCCTCTGCCTTTAAGAAAAGATTGTCTGAAACTGAGCTTTTGGCTGAGAGGGATTACTTTGGGGGTGACTTTTTATATCAGAAAAAAGGAAAAGTATAATTGGTCTCCTGTAATATTAGTCATGTTGTTCATGTAAATAATTTATATTCCATTTCAGCTAATCTGAAATTCTGCTTGTTTTCCTGCTTGACTTAATGCATCACAATGTTTGTCTTTATTTCCTGCTTTGTACTGATTCTGAAAAAATAAGTTTGAATATTAATTACTGTAGTTATTATATACAATATGTAATAATATCTATATTATGTTAAGAATGTACTTTATGATGGGCCATTTTTGTTTTTGCAAATATGAGTATTTGAAAGTTAAACTGGGACTTCCACACTGATCCTCATTCTTATCAGAAATATGATACTGGTGTGCTCGGCTGAACAAACGCACCTCAGATATATACTGATCATGTCTGTGTGTGCTGCCCCCAGCTGTGCTTTCTGAATTGGCTACTGGGAGCACTGACTCTGAATTACTGTGGCAGACTCAGTTCCCTCGCATAAGTAAGTTATGCAGGGGTCAAAGGTTATTACCACCCACAGATAAACAGAGAGACTACATGGATAGAAAGCTGGATTTTAAAGTTTCACTGATACCAGATGTCTATCTAAAAACATACTGACTCTCTCACCCCCCTGTCTGAAAACCACAAATTGCCCAAATAAAATGAAACTTTCTCCATTGTGTTTTCTTGTCTTTGTCTCCATTGTTGCCACCTCCTGTTTTATGTTAGTAATTGCTTTTTCCTGTGCATTTCCAGTCCTTTAACTCTGTGTCTTTGTTCTCATATGCTCTGCCCCGATGATGTTCACCTGGCCCTCATTACCCTGCTCCCCCTGCTGTCACATCTCTTTGTCACATCATCCATGTCGGTTGCATCATCTCTTCCCCAGCTCCTTGCATCATCATCTGCTGCTCTGGTTATGATTTACTTTTACTTTTTGATATATTTTGCTTTGCTTTATTTCTTTTTTTTAATTGCCAAATGAATTATTTGTTACCTGACTTAGTTTTTCCATACATGTTCTCTTTTCCTATGTCTAACAGCTAATAGTTGTCAAGCTTTGTCATGCTGAAGCTAAAAAGCCAAAACAGCACACCCAAATATCTTGATTCTTTAATATGTTTCATATGCAATGGATATTTAAATCACAACTTATGGAACTACCATATTCATGAATTAATCATTCATAATTTATTTTAGATGGTGTTCACATTTGACAGCGTAATGGCTCATTCACAGTAAACAATGGGCTACAAAAGCACAGAGAACATTAGAATTATGACAGCCGCTGTCTTCACTCTTAAAAAAAAATGTGCATTAAACATGAACTCTCATTTTGTTACTGAAGAGTGATTCTGACATTTGGAGCTTCAGTCCAAATCCTAAATCATAGAACTTAGTGACATGGCCATTAGCTTCTGGCTTGGTACAGTGCCGACCTCCCCTTGCTGACCAATGAGTAACACCTGTCAAATCAATGCTGGTCTTAAGCGACCCACCTGAAGAGACATTGCTTCTGTACTACAGTGAGCCTGCAATGAAGGGTGGTGGTGATCAGGAGCTACAGGCACAAGCTGACAGTACTGGATGAAATATAAAGTCCAAAGCTCCAGAGGGGGTCGAGGCTTAGCGAGGAGATTGCATTCTTCCATCTTTGTCTTCCCCTCAGGTTCCAGCATCTGTGATATTGACCCACCACAGGCAGTGGAAGTAAGGAAATGGAGGGGAAGCACAAAAGCAGCAGCTTTGTTCTTCTTAAAGCGAAGATTCACGATTGCTATTGGTTTGCATCTGTATTCCAGTGTAATTCCTCAAAGGCACTTCCACTCAAGGACTCCTCTTAAAATCGCTCCATAATTTTTTTCTCTGCCTTGATGTTGATCTATGATGAGCTTTATGATCTCTCTCTTACACATATTCTGCTGTGTTCCTTTTTCTATTGCCTCTGATAGCAATAGGAGAGACAGGCAATCTAATGACTTTAATGCTGCAGATTCTGTAAATGCCAGAGGAGACCTGAGCAGGGAGAATAGATGAATTCATAAAGTTTAAAGGCGACTGCACCTCACTCTGCGACAATGGCTCCCTGTAGAACGTAGTATAGGAATAATATTGCACATCACGGTGAGCCTTGAATAATTGATAGTAACGTGGGGGAAAAACAGAGGGGAAAAAATGCAACAAAGGGGAGCAAAAATGCTACAAAAGGATTTTTTGGCACCCAAACATCATCATGTTACATCCCTGAGGGCCTTCATTCAGCTTCAAATCCAATTTCCCAGAAAGTCTTAAGCTTTATGGGCCAAATGAGCCAGCTGAGGTATTACTGTACAGCAAGACAAGGAGAGGATGAAATGAAACATTATCACAAGGTTACAACACTGCTGGGCCCTCTAACAGGCGAGCAGCCGTGATGTTGGGCATCAATCTAAAATACTGTGCAGTTTTTACGATAAAGTGAATTATGATTTTGATAATGGCCGGAGCGACTCTCGAGCTGTCTTTGCCTTGAAGGCCGGTTTCGACTAGTGTTGAACCACAGAAGGTCGGCAGAGTTATGAATGTATCACAACAGCGCTATTATTTTCTATTCACGGAGACCCTGGCTGAGGCAAGACTACGATAAAGACGCAGAAAAAAAGGCAGCGACACTGAAGACAAACAAGACAAGTTTTTCAATGAAGGTATCCCTAACTCTTACCACTGCATTTATTTTATCAATACATCCTTTTTCTATGTATTTTTCTATACTTTGTGTTTGGTGATTACAGAATTATAGCAAAAGTCTATTTTTTTTAGCAACTTCTGTGTCAATACCAAACACACAATGAAAAATCTGATGTACCTTATTTAACTGCAGTCTGTTGAACTTGGTAACATGTTTCTATGTTACCACAAACACAGGTGCTGTAGTCTATTTTTAGTCAGACCATCCTTTGGCTCTAAATACTCACTTACCACATGAGCATTAACCCACAACTAAAAATATTCCAGAACAAATACACCTTTGACTCTTGTTTAAATAGCATTTCATTGTCAGACAAAAACTAACAAATCCTCAATGTTTAAAAGAAACCCTATTTCATTGTTATTCTCCCTCTCTCCCTCTCAGTTCTTTCTCTAAAATAAGCCATTTTAGCTCCCTTCCTCCTTCCTTTAAGCCAGCTTTTTTCTAATTGGTTGTCCAGTGTAAACCGAAGGATGGAGAGACAGGTGGGCGGAGCTTTTGTTAGCCCAGCCAGACCCGTGTGCCTGGGATGACCATATAGGGATAACTGTTGTGATTGACATTATGCATAATTTAACAGAAAAAACTGTGAGAAACTTTCAGGCTGACCTTTTAAAGTGTGATTGTGTGATAATGTGATTGTTTGCTGATCCATGGATGGATGGATGGATACTAATGCTGAATAAAACAAATCCCTGCACCCCTAAATCTTCCTCTTTGGAGTGTAAGTTGTCACAAGTACATATTCATACCGACTTAAGACATCCTGCAATCACATATGGGTGTAATCTTCAGGTGTCCACATACTCTCGTCCACAGAGGTTTTAATTTTCTCTGTCTGCCACCCCAAAGTCTTCTGAGATCTGGAGAAACTCTGATCTCAGCAGGAGGTCAGAGTTGGCCCACAACTTATCTGTGAAAGTCCTCTACCTGCCAAGCTCTGCAAAAAGAGAGAAATCCTCTGCTGTGACAAGTGTGTGCACACAAACACACACAAGCACACACATGCATGTGCACACACACACACAGAAAAAGAACACTTTCATGCATTAACTCATGCTTTCACTTTAACCCTCAGTAAATAGTAAATACATAAACACTGAATCATGATGCACTTATAAAGCTAAAATGAATTCTTCCATTTACTGAATAAAAGCAAAACAACACCTCTCTATCTCTCTCACACACACACACACACACACACATTCCCATTTACTCCTTAGGGGATGGCAGTGTATGGCAGTAAAGGACATTTGAAGAGCTGTTGCTGCTGTTGCTGAAGTGTTGTTCCTCCTTCCACTCTGATAATTAGGCTGATGGGAGTGTCACACACACTTAAGGCCCGGGTCTTCTTTGACAGGCAGGCAGGAGGGAGGGAAGGGCATGGGGTTGGAGGGGAGGGAGAAATATGTCTGGCTCCTTTCTGTTGCTCATATGTCATCTTTAATTGTGAGATTGGTCGAGCTGAAGCTTTTCTTGGTATTCATATTGCGTGTCTGCATATTTCTACACACATGAGAATTAGATCTCTCCAGGAGCTAGGTACACATTTAAGATTTAAGTTTCAGACTTTAAGGTAAACAGATTATTGTTTGAAGAGACAGCTTTTATTTTATGTCTCACCATCTCTAGACTTTTTTGTTTGTTTTGTCTGCTTTACTTTTTCTTATAACTGTCCAAACACAGATGGCTGGATATCACACTGGGATCTTTCTAGCATGACAATAGTGAAGTCTGATTCAAAAACAGAGCTCTGAAGCAGTTAGTCATCGCTGCTTAATGCCAGGTTTTGGTCAGTCCCTCAGAACGAAAACCAAGAGCCTCCATTGTGTGCTGACATTCAACAATAACAAGGCAAGAAAACAGACAGTTATGGCCTAATTTCTATTCTGAGAGTTGCTTCAATTTATAGAAATGTAATGCAGGCACTGAGATGGGTTGTTTTGAGTAATGGCTGTAGTTGCCATTGAGCCTAGCTACACTTTTTTGACACAGTTAACTGCCATTGATTGAAACCTTTTTCATGACCACTCTCATATGGAGAAATAGGATAAAAGACTAATCTAAAATTTAAAAAAAAGGATTCTGAATTTTGAGGCATAGTCAGGCACTTCACAATTTCATCATCACAAATTGATCATAAAAGCACGGAGAAAATGCTGAGGTGTGTCAATTTATAGAAGAACTGGACTGAAACTCATTAGCAACAGGTCTTATGCAGTGTTAAAGTCACATTTGAAATTGGCATCTTTGGCATCTTGTCAAAACTGATGAAATTAGGAATGCAGAAAATTACTGTGTGATCCACCATCTGGAATGCAGCTGGTTCGCACCAGCCTTATTTGCATGACAGTAATACCAAAATATACTTCCAATGCAGCAAAAGCATGTCTGGAACGAAAAACACACAACACAACACCACCAGTCATGGATTGGCCTCCCCAGAGCCCAAGACATCAACATAGACTAGAATGGAGAAGAATAAATTAGAATAGAATTGAATAAAATACTCCTTTATTATCATCATGTTTGCTTGTTTCACTAAATCAAGAGTTTTGTACATTAAAACTACATGTGCTACATGTGAGAAGGGGACCTTGCTCAAATGCTGAAAGGCTAAGGCAGAGGTTGTGGTTCAAATCCATGTCTTTCCCCTGGTCTTTCTCCCAACTTTCAATAATAACCCCAGAGTGTAGCAGGTCAAGTAAGCAACTAAAAGTAGACAGACTTGTAAACCCCACCTCTACAGGCCATCTGTAACTTTCCTCAGGCTAAACTAGCTTTAATTTGGAACCTAACCTTTATGTAATTTCTTTCTGTTGAACTGCACCAACACAGTTTCATGTATCTACCTTTGATGAGGTCATAGCATTTCCTACATGAAGCAAGGTTTGTGGCTTTTTGTCAGCAACCAGGTAGCAATTTCTGGAAAGAGGTGAATGCTCACTTTTTCATCTTTTTGGTGCCTTGAGAAATACAAAGCATGGAAATCTGGTTCCATACAAGAAAAGTGTTTGTTATAGTTAATATCTCCTGAATTTGGACACCTCACACCAAAAACTCTAGATAGGGAAATACACCAAATCCCTCATCATTAGTGTTTTTTGCTTAATTTTATGGTTTAATTTTGTTTTAGTTCACTATAACTACCTATTGTAGCAGAGGACCAGACGTGTGCTATCACTGTAAGGCGATGAATGCAAAAATGCATCATTAATTTTTTTTAAGACTCGGGTAAAAATGTTGCAATTGTGCAACAATCACGATAACTTAGATGAGCAAAATCGGAAAATAAAGACCTGCCCTGGGTGTAGCCTGCCTCTCGCCCTACGTCAGCTCAGCTGGGATAGGGTCCAGCCCTTATCCTTAGCTCAACCGGATAAGAGAAACAAAATTCATGGAAGGATAAAGACAGTAAATTAAATAAAAGGTAAAAAAAAAAAAAATTATATTTATATTCCCCATCCAACACATGTGCACGCACACGCACACACGCACACTTGTGCACCTCCTGCTGAGTCAGAAATGGAAGTTTAAATAAGAGTTGGGTTTGTTTGCTAAACTCTTTAGCTGGGTGATCACAGGCTTTCTGTCAGGATTCAGCTCTGCTTTGCCCTGCACTGCTTTCCAAAGTGCACTTTTTCAGGCTCCAGAGAAGAATATAATTAGTCATCTGATCTCCTCATCACCACCACCCCCGCCCACTGCAGATTACAGGTTTCATATCATTAGCCCCTGATGAAAGACTGTTCAGCTAGCCTTCGCTCCCTGAGTCATCCTCAGGTTGTTGTTTCTTCTGTTTTCCTCTACATTACTCTCACACATTTTTTCCTCTTTCCTCCCTTTCCCTCTCTCTCTGCTCTCACTCTAATCATAAAAGGAGTCCAAAAATCAAAAGGATTAATTCAACGTCATTGGTTTAAAGCAATTAACTGCTGTTCCAGCTAATCCCCAGAGTTATGTCTCAAATCCAGAAATTGGCCACTGGAGATGTGCAGCTCTGCCCACACTACATTGTTTTGCCTGGTGAATGGAGTTGAAAGAGAAGTTGTTTCATTTTTTTTTCTTTTTTTTTTTTTTTACATATACTTTGTGAAAAAATAAGTAGTTTTTCAAGCTCTTTGATGAAAAGAAGGATTTGTAAAACTTTGAATAATTAGGAGGTTTATCTTTGCATTTCAATGCCTCCCCAGTAACTTTTTTTTTTTTCATTTATTTATTTAATTTTTTTGGCTGTGCAGACTTAATCCATCACATTCATTTGGGGTAATTAAAATAAGAACTCTATTTGTTCAATCTAAAGCCAACCAGTTTGCAAAAATTACTGGCTATTACAATTTTAGCTGCAGGTTTTTATAGCTATTCCTCGTGAGGAATTGTGCTGTACATTTTAATAAAAGCCAAATATCCCACATTTTCCACGCTGTGATTAATTTTGTCACAGCTCATACAGAAGTTGAATCATCCAGGCCGGTATTTAACATTTTAATGAGTGCTTTATACTCTGGGAGATTTACTGTAGCATCACTGCATATGGCATCTATGAATAAACTAGTGCTGGATGCTGATTCAAAGGGATTACATATTAGAGAAAGTTTTATTTTGACAGTGTAGTAACCAAATATGAACACCAGGGGGCGCTATGAGATTGTGAATGAAAGTCACCTACAGCCACAGTAACGCCATGACATGAATTGCAAAGTCTGATTTAGCATAATCAGACATAAGTATATTTATGTTATTTAAATGTCTGCAACCAATTATATTTCAGATTTAGTTTTTAAGATTAGGCGTATAAATCAGGTCTGAAATGACTTGATGCAACCCTGCTTGTTTTTGTGCAAACCCTTCTAAACACAAACAAGTACAACGTTAGAGCCAGGGAGGGTTACAGATCTAAAACAAAACACACTGATGTAATAGCTGACAAGAGATTGACACAAATAGGCACCTGGTGAAAGAATTGTTTTATTTATATCTTCGTACACTGTCCCATGAAAATGAGAAATAAAAACGGAAAAATTTCACTTGCACAGAGTTATCTGTCTCTGGTTTTCTATTCCACTGTGTTTTAGTAGCAAGTTGAGTAGCAACACTGTCAAAACTGATAAATGTGGCATAAAAATAATGACCCTCTATTATCAGCCTATTGCCATAAATCCTTAAAGTACACCCTTGACTGCTGTTGATTCTTGTTACTAACAGTAGCAAAGGCTTTATTTCGTACATCAACACCAGCAAGTTGTAAAGAGGACGAAAGTCCAAGGCACAGTGGCCTGGGCAAGACTCCCGTGACTTTGTAATGAATGTGTGAAGTAAAGAAGTACTGAGAAAACAAAGCTACAGTGGCAGCTCAGTATGTACTCTTCTCATGTGCTCCTAGGAGATATCCCTTCAGCTTGTGAGTTTCTTTGTAACTCCGTTTATCTCCACTCCTTCTTCATGCCTTTTTACAGTTTTAAAGGCAGTAATCTGAAAGGCTATGCTCTGACTCCCCAGAGGAGTGAATGCTCTTTATATAAAAGACTGTTTAATATGATGATAAATGGTTCCCAGGGATGTGGAGGGGACCTGAAAATAAGGCTATCAAAGATGGACTCCAATATAGACACAGAGCACTGCCTATAACAAGCCTATAATTTCAAAAAGAAAAAAAAACAGCATATTGTTGTATATCATGGCAGTGTTGGGTTGAGACTGTGTTCCCTGCACCACCGTCTACTATCTACTCTGATTACTTTCTTACCTTTAAGAGAGAGAGGCATAAAATCCAGATATGTGATATGGGATCAATTGATCATTCCGATCAGTTACCTATATGGCTGACAATTTGCATTAACAGAGTTCCAGAATTTACTTCATGGAAACTGAACTTGAATATCCCGAATAATCCCTGGTGAAAAGGTGAATGGAAACTAAAATAGGAACCCATTTCAAAGAACAAAATTGGAGAAGTACCACCTCCCGTGGTATGAAATTATTGTCCAATCAGTTGAATTAACAATAGGGAAGAAAAGCTCAGAGCTTTGGAAAACCAGCTGGAAGATTTATGGAATGATGACAAAAAAAGGACTGATTAACACAAAACAACAGCAGTTTAAAAACTATAAAATGAGATCAGCAAGATATACACAGAAGAAATAATTTCTGAAACAAGAAAAATGCAAGGTGATAAATAAAGCTGTGAAATTACTAGCATATAAATTGAGTTGACAACAAGCATACAATGTTACAATGTGATTGTCTTGAACCAGGATACGCCAATATTTAAACTAGATGAGATCCAATAAAGTTCTGACATGCACTACAAAGATCTTTACTCACAGCTGCGATTAGATAAAGCCAAATTGGTGGTACCTAAGCTATCTGAACCTACCTAGTATCAATAAACCCAAAATAAAACTTTGAGTGCCCAATTGCATAACCCTCTTCCCCCATAGAGAGAGGCCTTAATCTCTATTATACCAAAAGAACATAAAGATAAACTGAAGTGTAAACAATATCAATCAGTAACCTACAGGATTTACCAAAGACAGACCTAAGTATGCACAGGAAGAGCACTACACATTATCTGGCACATACAGTAAAATAAGACAAAACCTATGCTAACAGGACAGAAGAGAGGGTCTTTGACTCAGTTAAGTGATCCTTCTGTTACAGAGTACCACATAAAATGGATTTCATAAGATGTTCATTAAAGTTACCCAAGTGAAACCAGCAGCAAGAATTAAAATGGATGGTAGCCTCTCAAAATCTTTTTAGTGCAAGCAAGGCTGCCCTTGTTTCCCATTTCTGTTTATTCTGTTTACAGGTCTCTTTAGCCAATTCATAATAGAGAATGGGGAGATTAAGGGTATAAGAATATTGACAGGGGAACATAAATTACCATTATTTGCAGATGATGCATTAATCTTTATGACTCATCGATTAACAGCTGAAGAGTAAATGAAATCCTAAAGACGAGGCTGGGCAAAGGGGGGAAATTATGTATTTGTAGAATGCACTGCACACACACAATGGTTGTGCTCACAGATGTCAAGTTTATTTTGGTGTTTATACAACGACCCACAGTCTGGTCAGCGCTGGTCTCAGCTTTTCCTCCTCTCTCCTCTCTCCTCTCTCGCCTCACTAAAAGGGGAAAAAGACCATCATCAGTCCAAACGCCACCAGCTGTGTTCTCACCTGCCTCCCCAGCACCGCCCCCTTGAGCTCACTGTACTACTCCTCCCCTGCAGCTGAGCCAGGGACCACACCGCCGCCACAGTATTGAATGTCTTCCTATCAACATACAAACAAGAAAGCAGATATAAAATAATATCCAGACTTTAAAGGGCTTCCAAGAGTCCTAAGAAATGAACACCCAACATATTAAAGACAAATGGGAAAGTGAAGCCAAAGTAATACTATAATCATCAACCTATAATACTATCCTCAGGAGAATGGAAAAACCTTTGATTATCATAAAGGAAACGTACCCTTTCACAGGCCAGGAGGAAAACCTTTTTTGTTTTTTGTATTACTCCTGAAATGAAAAACCATTGAGGTGTAAGAACGAACTCTTGGGGGGGTTATGTGGATCATCAGTAGCTAATCGTGTCAATTGTTTTAGGAATATCCAACATGAAAATAATTTTGGAGTAAAGAGTTTAAAATCGTAACTTAAGTTAACTAAATGTTAACATAAACGTAAACCTATGTGAGTTTTATTATATAAATGAGATTTTCAGTCTATATAAATTTTAAAAAGCATGGAAAACGTGTATAAATGGGCATGGAATAACACAGCAAATATAGCTTCAAATTCACATAAAATATAAATCAAGAAAACATAATAATCGCAACACTTACTTATGATGATGGTTTTGTCTCTTCATATTTATATTTTAAAATACAAATGCTATAAAAAAATAATGTTATTAGGACCAATCTTTCAATGGAACTAAGCCCTACTTGGGCAAATTACCAAATTTTAGTATTTTCTACGAAATGAATGTGATATCATGTAGTTATTAGTTTCAGTTTTACACACCATTAAACCTTTACCCCATTTGACCAATCCCTATCTTAGCAGGTCTTACTTGTTGTAACCGTCACTTTTTCCAGTTTTTCAACACCTTAGTCCAAACTTCATTCTTCACTTTAGAACGTGGGAGGTCAAACCGGCTTCATGATCTGAAAAGATGGAACTGCCACCTCGCCCATAATGAAAACAATAGCAACAATAATTAGCAGTAGCAAAAATTATGCAATCTATTGTTACCTTTGTCAAGGAAATTATCTAATTAGGTTTGTCTGCATGTTAGCAGAATTAGTCAGAATGCTTTCATGGATTTGCATGAAAATTTAATGCTATGTTACAAATATATATGTCATTAAATTCAGAACTCAATCTGGATCAGGCAATATTTGGAATCATTCTTTACCGCTGAGAGATATTGGATATGTATCAGCCATAGTGGAGATATGCAGTTTCAGACTGCTGTTGTTGTTTTTTATGTTTCTGTTAATGTATTATACTGTGTTTATCGGTGATAGAACATGTACAATAAACAAGGCAAATTAATAGCATATATGTATGCAGTTTATACATATGCCATCAAATATGCAGAGATAATAACTGGTCTGATGAGCAGACTATGGCATTAATATTAAACAGAACTACTTTAGTACCTGTTCTTTTCTTTGTTGAGGATAGAAATTAAAGAAATGTCAGATATAAGGTCAGGACTTAAGGAGCGAGTAATACGTTAATAGTAATAACTATTAAGTTTTAAATATTATTTATATTAAATACTCTGAACATACAAATAAAGCAATAAAAAAGAGACCAAGTGTGCAACATTACCTGTATTCAAAACATCATACAGTACGTTTGCTTAAGAGCAGGCTAAAAGTACAATTCCACAAAATTACAAAAACGTAAAGATAGCCATGGTGCAGGTCCATTCTTGCAGGGATTGTAGAAAATAAGTGCTTATATACTGTAGACTGCAGTTGACTGCAGAGGGGTTTAAACTAAATATAGTTCACTGTTTGGTGTAGATGTCAATGCCTTAATCTTATTGTCAGTGCAGAACAAAACCCAATGTATGTATATATATTTATATATATATAATTTGCCTTTTTGTGGGAGTGACTTATTATGTGCTTGGAAGTTAAAACCACACTGTGTAGTGAAGTAGCAAACATTTATTGCCAAGTCACCATCATCATTGGCCTGTAATCAACACAGAGGCCTCCATGCTGCACAAGATAAAAGTCTCCTTATCTGTGTGAGCTGAGGAGATTCCTCCGAACTATGGAGACTTTCTAAAGCTTAAAGTCGTTTTTGGTAATCATGTAATTCCAATATTTTTGCTGACATACCTAAAATAGCATCATTTGTTATAAATAATTTTCTCGAATGGCATAACTAGCTGAAAGAGATTTGTATAGTGCTTATGTTTGCTTTTGTCAGTTCATGATTGCTTCAGGGAACCAGCATTTTTGTGCTCACACAAGTAGTTATTCTCACCATCATCGCTTCTTGAGCCTTATCATGGCTCATGGTGCCTAAATTTCTCTAGTTCCTAATCTCCTATTTTATCATGTATAAACTTTGACCCACTCACTCTTTGGTTAACTTTAACTATTAAAGAAAACCAGAGAGTGGAACTTATGTAAAAGTTGTTTTCCAAGTTAGCTGTGTGGGTGTGCTTATTTCACATTAGGAAATAACTTGCAGGACGTGTGCCATTACGGTAAAAGCTGTGTGCTGAATGTTAATGAATGTTAGCGCTTATCAGTTCTCACAGGACCTTTTTTTCTTCTCCCCCGCAGAGTGAGGTTAAACATGGTTATTGAACCATTTGCCACATGACGGACTACTACCCCCTTCTTCATCATGTGACCAGTCAGCTCCAAAGGCTTTGACTAGGAGCAATAAACCCACAGCAACAATGTACAATACAATACAACTTTATTTGTATAGCACGTTTAAAAGACCAGCGGTACACCAAAGTGCTTTACAATAAAAACAGGAAAATTAAGACAATAAATAAAAGACTATTAACAAAGTACCACATATGTCATCAGGTTAAGGGCACTAATTTTCAATAGAAGGGAATGTAAGAACAAAGTTACTAAGAACAGATATAGCGAAAAGATAAAATACATAAATAAGAAATTGAACCAAATATAAAACAGGGACGCTAACTAGATGGAAAAGCTATGTTGAATAAATGAGTTTTTAAACGGGATTTAAAAGATAAAACGGAGTCTGACGCACGGATAGCGATAGGAAGGTTGTTCCACAGATTCGGTGCAACCAGGGTATGCAGCCTGTCGCATGCATTATCTAGTGTGGAATGTGGTTCATTAGCCCACAAGTCTGTACATGTGGTATACATATGTGTGCATAATAAACACCATGTAGCTCTGATGACAAGTTTAATATATGTATCATTCTCTGCTGTACAGCCCACCTGGGAAAGTTTCCAGGATGCTAGGAGTTCTGAAGATGCTGATGAGTTTTACAGATTAATGGAATCGAAACAGTTCAACCACAGCTTTGTGTGAAGGTGCTAGAACCCTGCCTGATGTGCACGAGACATCATATTTTGCATTTGTAATGTAAACTTTTTTTTAAAAGTTTATTCAAAAGATAATAAAGACTTTGTTTGACTTATTGGTCTGCACCTCACACTAGTCAAATGAAAGTTTAATCATCCCAAAGAAGATGGAAGAACATTGAATTTATTTTTTCCAATTATCATTTGGCTAATAGGAATAATAGTAAGGGCACAGTTAAGAAATTTAAGCTCTGAATGCACAGAAATTGACCAAATGCATGATGCACTAATTTTAAATACTAATAAACACTATCATCTGTAGTTGTTGGGGTAGAAAAAAGCTGAAAAAGTGTCTACTACAAATATGACACTCATTGACTGAACATATTTTGTTTTTTAATTTAATTTAATTTAATGAGAATATCATATAGAAGCTAGCTCACTAATTTCCCTTCTTAACGGTCCATACGGATCTGCAAAAGAATGACTTGTGTTTTCAGAACAGGTGAATACATTGGCACAGCAAATGGCATGGCCACCAATGCTCAACACATCAAAATATGTACAGTACTAAAACAGTGCAAACAAGAAGTTATTTCTTGTCATTATGAATTCTGAAAAGGTCTCATCATTTCAAAAGTGCTCCCTGACCTTGCTCCAATCTTTAGCTGACTAATAAAATTCTAACTCCTGTCAATTCAACTCACTGCAAGACTAACAGAACAGACTAACACAAATGCATTCATCATTCTAACTGGACCAACACTAACAGTGTCCTGAACATGTCTCTGCTAGCCAGGAATGAGGGGCAATACATTCTTCGCTGACTTGTAGTAGTTGATGGTTTAATGACAGGAAGCTACCTGATAAATGACACTCCAGAACAGTTGTGCGGAGATTTAGGGGGTTGGCACTGGCATTTTCACCACAGTCTGTGACACTGGTCCACTCCAAAGCTCAGAACTGAATCATTCTGCAATCAAACAGATCATCAAAGTCTAGTTTCAGGTCTCATTTCTGGCTTAGAAGGAGGACAACATGGGGGACTGGGAAATGTGGAACTTCTTATGTGTGAATGTGTTTTGGAGAAAGTTGTATTAGTCTATTTTTGATCGTTACAAAGCCAACATATATACTCACTGGTCACTATCTTACATATCTGGTTTGACCTCCTTGGTCTAACCAGATATGGTCTAAATTAGGGTCTAAATTAGGGCAGATCCGAAACCTCCTTGGTTTCGGATCTGCCCTAATTTTTCTTGGCATAGATTTCACGAGGTGCAGGAAACATTCCTCGGAGATTCTGGTCCATATTAACATGACAGCATCACACAGTTGGTGCACATTTTGTCAGTTGTGCATTGATGATGCAAGTCTGCCATTCCACCAAATCCCAAAGGTCCTGTATTGGACTGAGGGCTAGTGACTGTGGACACTTTTTGACTACACCAAACTCCTTTTCATATTCAAGTAGTCAAATGATTGGAGTTTTGTGACATGGTGTGTTACCCTACTGAAAGCAGCCATCAGAAGATTGGTGCACTGTGTTATTAAAGAAATGGACACGGTCAGCAACAATCTTTAGACTGGTCTCTTTTCTCTCTTTTTTTGGACCTTTCTCTCTAAACAGTGTGTAAAGATGGTGGTGTGGGAAAATCCCAGTAGAAGTAGCAGTTTTCTGAAATAAACCAGTCTGTCTGGTATAAACAACCATGCCACATTCAAAGTCACGTAAATCACCTTTCTTCTCTATTCTGATGCTTGGCTTGAACTTCAGCAGGTCATCTTGACCACGTCTACATGCCTGGATGCATTGGGTTACTGCCACACGATCGACTGATTATTAGCTATTTGTGTTAAAGAGTACTTGAACTGGTGTACCTAGTAAAGTGCCTGATGAGTGTTTATTTAAGTTTAGACTTTAGTTGTATATTAGTGTTCTATCTTGCTTTGGAATATAGATGACATACTTACTTTATGTATCTATTTCTGTTTGTAGTCTGATTCCCTTTGATCTATCAAATTACACTTAAGCATCAGGTCCAAATGCCCAGGGAAGGGCATCATGCCCGGCTGTGTTTAAGGGTCACTCTGCCCCATTATACTATCATGCTCCCTCAAACAACCGGTGACCCAAACTCAGGCTTGGATACTGTAACTAAGACAACACCATACTTATCTTTCTGTACGTCATTGGCAATGCCTCCCAGAATTACACCTTCAAACATTGTAAAAATGTTCAGATCTTTAGTGCTGTGTGCTGAAGTTTTGTGTGGGTACATCTGGCCAAACTTCCCAGAACCTTTCTTTCTGTTTTCTTTTTTCTTTTTTTTTGTACTTTGTGGTTAGTTTTGCTATTCTTGCTAACTTACTCCTTCTTCTTTTATTTATTCTAAGGAAACCGCTGTAGCTGTTGCCAAATGTGAAACTCATTGTAAAACCACTTCCTATTTGCAAGAACAAGTTGTCCTCTACAGGCCTACTTGTGCCTGTGCTTTGACTATCAAAACCTGTCAGAACAGGCAAGGATGAATCGATATCACAAAAAGTGCTAAATATATATTTAATAAATGAAAGTGTTACAAGTTATTATTTAAAAAGGCACATTAATGTAAACACAGAGTTAATGGATAACTAACTGAGTATACTAAAAGTTACACCACAGAACCCAGTTAAACTCATACTGACCTTTGACCCCACGCCGCCTTTCAGTGTGTTTGTGACTTTCTTTCTGTTAAATAACAATAATAAACTCTGGTCCATCTTTTTATAGTCTCGGGTAGGATTTTGGAGGAACTGAAAGAAACTCATTAGTTATCTTTGACATTCCTTTTTAAGTAAGGAAAATCATGTTTGTCTAATTAATAAAAATGTGTTATTGTGTTATTTAAGTTCAAATCAAATCAAATCACTTTTATTGTCACGTCACATGTGCAGGTACACTGGTACAGTACATGCGAGTGAAATTCTTGTGTGCGAGCTTCTCAAGCAACAGAGTTGTGCAGTGCAAAAAAATTCTGTTTTCAATTAAAAAAAAAAAACTTCTGGCACCTTCTAATCCTTCTTATCATTTATGATAAGATAGTCTGTGTATGTATGTTGTTAAAAGTTGAGTGGAAGGGGCGGGGTGGGACTGGGAATAGAGACAGCAGCAAGCCTGCACACATTTCAAGAATGCTACAGTCTCAGAGCTGAGCTGAACCCACCCCCACAGCCTTCAGTGGGCCCTGGAGAGGGGGAAGGTGGTGTGCAGAGTGGCAAACCAAAACATGAGGGCGGACGGACAAGAATTCTTCCATTTGAAGGTCTCACTTGGCTTTTAGAATTCACGTCTCGGGGCGTTTAGTCTAGACTAAATGGAGAGGAAGGCACAAAATAATTGTGCACATGAGTTAAATATATGAACTGATTTTAATTGATTGCAAATAGATTATTGGTTACAATAATGTCCCCAGTTTAGCCAGCTGAAATGTTTGTATTTCTACAATTTACATTTCATACTTATTCCAATATAGCAGATTTTTTCAAAGATCAATCAGTCATCAGCCTGTCCTCTGTGGCTCCAGAAGAAGCATTCTTGGCTGAGAACCCTGAAGATATCGTAGTGTCTTCAAGGATTTCTCAGTTTTGACTTGAAATTTCAAAATATAACAAAGTTACCATTGTGCAGTCATAATGCAGGTTCAGTAAAAGATGCCAAAAGATGCCTGGATCTTGCATTTTGGCAAATGAGACTGAAAGTACTAAAGATCAGGATACATGTTTTCTTCATCCTGAGTATATGTAGATTTTGTGATTCAAACTATTTTTAACAGCTGCAACAGCTGCGAGACTGACTTGCTGGTGGCTTAAAGTGTGGACATAAGTGACAATTAGTGTAGACAGTCTGATGTTTGTTTTCTGTGGAGTCTGAAAAGTGAAAGTCATGGTCTTGGATTTAGTGTTATAAACATGAACAGTGTTCTTAAAGTAGAGAGCAAAGAGCCAAGGACGAAAGCTGTCCTCAATAAAGTTCATCTAATCATAAAATTGCTCAAGTACAAGCAGCAAAAAACACATTTAAAAATGAGTGAAAGTTTAATGTAGTGAGAGAGGAGAAAAACAGGAGAAAACACAACAGAATTACACATTTACATTTGCATTTTATGAGGATTTTAAGCCTTTTGATGAAAGCATTTCTTAGGAATACAAGTCTAATCATCATCACTACAAGCGGTCAGAAATGACAACAGTAACAATAATCATGTCTTTGAAAATGTACCAGAAATTTTGAACTAAATATGATAGAACATGCAAAATGTGAATGATGAAGTCATGTAGGCATCCTGTGTTCTTTCCGCTACATCATATCAAAGGCAAAGTGACCAAAGCCACCTACAGGAAAATTCAATATTTGCTCTTCTCCAGTGACGGGCCCTCCGTGCTCCTGTAGTTGTGAAAGTGAATTTGGCTGCATGCAATGTTTGATTAGTGGTGAAAAATTGTGCAAGCTGAAGTTGGGTCTTGAAATAGCTGCTTAAAGACTGAGTTGTAGTGAAATCAACTTTAAATAACGACATTTTGCATTGTGAAATAAAGCAGCTTAAGCTTGTTTTGCAATTTCAGATTCAATCTATTCATTTTTGTATTATATCCTCTTTGTAATTCTTGTTACTTGAAAACAGAGTAATCTTGTGTTTAAGTTATATTCATTGTGGCTTATGGTACAACGCCCAAAAAGAATATTTATAAAATCTATTAATGGGCACATAACACACTTTCATCATTTCCCCTTTTCTATCTTCCTGCTACTGCATGTATCCTTGGTTAGCGCTTTATCCTATACTGATAAACTTCCCTGTAGTCAGCTCTTTGCACATGTAGTCACTCTTATCTCAGCTCAGATAGTTAAGGGTAACTGCACAGTTCTCGAACCCACAAACACACTGGAATTTTCTACACCATAGTTTTTCCAGAGATCTATCAGGGCAAGAGCTAGTGATTAACTGGACTTCTATGTCATTGTGACAAATGTTACTTTTCCCAAGATCAAAGTCATGTCTGGTATAGCTGGTTAAAGGCTGTCTTTACTAAAGTAGCTGTGTCACGTTAGACTAAAGTACAGAGGGAAACCACCTGTTAAAGTGGTAAGAATTCACCCCTGCTGTCATGGCTGATTATTTTAACTATAATGTGCTCTATGTCTAGATTCTGACTTTGATCCTTTATTTGTTCCCAGACAATACATTTGTTTGGTGACCCTTTATTCTTTTGTGGACTATGATTTGCAGTTAAATATTTGCAGGACCTTACCATTCACTTCACAGTGTGAGGGCCACTGCGTGGGGGCCAACGTGGGGGCCCTTTATGTTTGTCACATGGTGCCAGTGGTGGACCTGCCAATTCTGGTATTCTACACCAAATGCCAATCTACACTATCAGTGATGCAGTGCTCACTACAGGATGTCAGGCCACCCTCACAAAGTCTGTTTCTTATTGTTTGGTCACAGAAACAGGCACAGAGGAGCAGATACCAGTCCTGCTGATGGGTTAAGGACCTTCTGTGGCCCTGTCCAGCTATCATAGACTAGCTGCTTATCTCCTGGAATTTTCTCCATGCTCTTGAGACTGTGCTGGGAGACACAGCAAACCTTATAGCAAGGGCACATATTGAAGTGCCATCTTCATGCTACTGATAGTGGCACTCGCCCTAGCCAAATGCAAAAAGAGTGAAAACATGAAAAGATGAAGACGGAAAAATGTCCGTGGCGTCCACGTGTAAAACCATTCCTGTTTTGGGGCTTATCTCATTCTTTCTCCTCTAGGGCACCTGTTGGTAATTTCGTTAACACCAAAGCAGCTGAAACTGATTAACAACCCCCTCTGCTACTTAAGTGACTAGATCAATATCCCGGAAGTTTAACCAACTTGATGCTATACTCTGATTAAAAAGAATTCCTCCAATTTTGGGGGGAAGTTTATTAAGGATTGCTTTTAATTTAATTCACTGTCCACCAAGCTGTCTGTGCTGCAGATAGCATACTAGTATACTAAGGTTAATATGGAGCAGTATGATGGTGCAGTGGCTGCTGCCTCACAGCAACAAGCTCCTGAGTCAGAATCCATCTGCCAGCTGGGGCCTTTCTATGTTTGCATTTTACATGTATTCCCTGTGTTTGCATGGATAGTCTGGCTTCCTCCCACAGTCCAAAGACATGCATGGGGTTAGGTTAACTGGTGACTCTATATTAACCACAAATGTGAATGGTTAGCTGTCACTCTTTGTTAGCCCAGGAAAGCACTTATAAACTGTACCCTGTCTTACGTCCTGTGGCAGGTGGGATAGGCTCCAGCCTTAGAGTAAGGTTTTTAGTCTAGTGCTAGCCTTAATCCATGTCTGGGTCCATAGTCTTGTATAATAAGGTGAGTCATTAAATAAAGCTGTAGTTGTTTCCTTGTTAAGCTGACATACAGTACAAAGTTTACACCTGACATCAATTCTATTGATCTCTTAGACCTCCTCGCTGTGGGAGTGTTTAATATTACTACAGACACAGTACAGCCTGTGACAGCTGAGCTCTGTTTATTGTCTCAGTTGGTCCTGGTGAAAACACATGAAAGCTGAAATTCCAAACAGGAATTACCATCCTTAGCTTGCATACGAGTATGCATGCCAGTCTGTCTGAGCTCTGTGATCATGTTTAAGTAGACTGTTATTGCCAAATAAGAGCTGACAGATGAGCCTTTAGGCCCAGAGCCCTGGTTTAAAAAGCCTGTGAAAGGCCATCTAAAAGATCTGGTTAACTTAAAGTTGTAAACAGTCTCAGACAGTTCAGGGTGCAGAATTTAAATTACATTTGAAGATCAAATAAAAGGCAAAACTGTGTCAAGGTAATGAAAGCTGGAGTCATTTAGATGAATTCGTGATTTGCAGTTTAAATTCCCTTGATCTGCTCTGAATCTCCATTACGTGGGTTTGCTGCCTCTGAGAGAGCTTCAAAGGGAGAACCTGACATGCAGTGTAGGAGGAATCCAGCAGATTGATGTTGTCTTTTTGTTAACAGGCTGCCTCTTGCACACTTGCCACATGTACAGGAAGTGAAACCATGGCAATGACGGCTTGTGTAATGTGTGACGCCAGTTCTCCCATAGCATGTATTAACTTGTGCCTATTAAGTATCACTCCAGGAAGCTTTCTGCTTACGTGATGTCATTTATGGCACAGATTGACTCATCATCTTTTTTTCATTACATTTTGTTCCAAACAGCATGTTTTTCTCTGTTTAAATGTTTATGTGATGTTTTTCTTACTATTGTTATGTATTTTATTAATGTTTATTTGATCTTGAGTGTGCAGAATGATGTACAAATTTGGGTTTAATGGGTACATATGGTTAGGTACGGAAATTGTGAATAGTGATGTAATCTCAGTTATTATTCGAGAAATCCCTGCCTGTCCATCTGTTGTTTGCCTGTCTATACAGTTAAACATCTGATTATCTTCAGACTAGCTGGATATTTTTACCAGAATAAGTGCAGTACTGAAGTTTTTTGATTTAGCAGTTTTAATTTTTTGGATAGAACTCATTCTCTTTGTAGTCACTCTTATCTCAGTGTTTCCACTCGAGTGACTGCTGCCTCGCTGTGAGGGAAGGGCTATAAACACAGGCACGCTCGTTTGGCTATATTTGTAAGGACATTCACTAACGTGAATAAATTTCCATTTGTGATGCTTTGCCAGTCTTTTGCTGTAATTCTGTCTATTGTTGGTGGGTTTTCTGCCATTAATTTTGTCCTCAGCAGTTGAGATGGAAGCTCATTCAGGTAAAAATTAGATGTCTGACTTGGTCATTGCATAATATTCAGCATTTTAAAACACTTTAAACCTTTTTACCTGCTTAATAAATGAAGAAATAACAGCGAACAGCTGTCTATTGGAACTTTTTTGATTGACATTTAACTACATTTTGGCCCCAAAAAATAAATAACCGTGTATTAAAAATGGTCCAATATTTCTGGATTTAACTGTACAAGCAGGATTTTGTTCCACACAACAAGTCTGGAGTTCTTGGTCTCAAAATGAGAAGAAAATATACTACTGTTTAAGGTGTTTAAGGTGAGAAAGATGAAGCAGATATTAACTAAGTTGCTGTAAAACTCTACTGTATAACATTAACTGTAGAACTGCATATTCTTGACTTTCTGGAGCACTGCCATAAGTAGCATTACTGCTCCCTCAGTGGGTTCTGGCTCAGTGCTGTGGATCAGACGTTCATTAACACACTCGACTGACCATCTTTTGTTGCCAGTGGTAACTGAGGATAAAGATCTCTGTCACAGCTTGAGAGTCGACTGAGCACAAGGCTTGAGTGTGTCTGTGTGTGCGAGCTTATGTTGGTATGTGTATGTCATTGTCTGTTGTTTGCAGATACCTTGAAGCTGTAAAGCAACTAAAAAAGGTTGACATGAGGTTTGGGATGGTCGTGTTATCATTTCCTTTGGTGTTTTTTTCTTCCAAGCAAACAGAACAGCTTGAGCAGTGTGATTCAGAAGAAAAGATTGATTGATTGCTTTTAAACTGTGTAATCATTTACTGAATGCTTAATTATCGTATGGTATGTTTGACCTCACTAAGATCCAGTAAAACAAGCCAGACTTAAATACTGCGGTTTGTTTCTATTATGGGAATAGAGCCACACCTTTAGAAACTGGAAGACTGTTACTGTACTGTGACAGTACTGTCATTTTTAAACATGGGGGTACACTGTGTTTCTCCCTGTTCACAAACAGAGATGGACACATGACGTTTGTTGGCAGTTACCTACACAATGACTCACTTATCTCCAGCTCATTCATTAAGTCATTCGTAAAATTCCCTCAATACCAATCCTGCGTCCCCATGTCACCACTTCAGGTTGTAATCTGCTTAATAGTCTTTTAATAATGAGACCAGAGTGAGTGTTTGAGCCATTTCCATTCCTCATTTGGGTCAGGTGGCTTGGGTCACCCCAAGCCAGCAACTCTGCTTATCCTCACATGAGAAAACTGTCACATGAAGCATGTTATGTGCTTCCAGCTGCCTTGACGTCTTGTTTGCTTTGCACACGATTCACTTTGTCTCTAAATTCTGTTTGATCAGCTGGTAAATTTTCTTAAAGATAACGATGAGGGAAAAAAAGAGAAAAGTACTGGAACAAGTTTCTGTCCTTGTGTCAAATTGTAGGCTATAAAGATATAATCAAAGAGAGATATTTTTAATGTTCATTATAAAGAGCTTTAAAGTTCTATCTGTGGATCTGCACTGACATTGAGGAGGGCAGCTGCCAGTGTAGGTTTAGCAATCCTCTTTATAATCCTGCTGAGTGAAGTAACTCGAGACATGCTCTAAGGTTTATCCAAATCCATGCACAGGTGACAACAGTGTCATATTAGCATGACAAATCTGGCTTTAATTTAAGTATGAACTTTGACACTATGAACCAAGTCGGGTTCCTGATGGGGAAGAAGTGCACATTTAGGACCCTTTCGGAAAATGAAAACAAGCCTAAATGAAGAAGGTAATGAGAATTTCCAGTCACCAAAGTATTGTATTTTGAGGGAAAACATTATGCATATATGTTCAGTATCAACATTAACATGATGCACCTGCTGATACGGCAAGGTGACTGCAGTGGATTTTTCCGACAGGCCATGCAGGCTTCACAGAGTTCATAAAAGCATGTAAACAAACAGGTTAGACTTACTTTTTCTGTAGAATACCATAGAAAAATATTTAAAGGGGTTTAAAAGTAAGGGCAGATCGAGAATCCAACCTATGTAATAACTTAATGTCATATAATGAACATCAATCAAACTGCATCCTAATGATTTTTTCACTTATGGCGAACTATAACATGTTGATATTACCATAAATTTGGGTTTTAAAATACTGTAAGAACCTTAAGAAAGAAAAAAGTTGTGATAAATGTGCAGAGGAGAGCAGAATCGCAAGTGGCTTACAAAGATAACGTCCCAGTCGTAAATATCAATAGTGACACCTTTAAAGCTACTGACTGACTTGTATTCTTCTAAAGCAAATGTTTATATTTACAAACAGAAATCTGCTGATTAAGCCTAATTTGACTTATATTATTCACACAAGAACAACATGATTCTGTTAACCTCTGTAGAGAAAGACTTCTGTAACTACCAGGATTGACGTGACAAAAAAGGGAAGGGGGTACAGCTATTTGATCATATTTCAGGAAGCAATCGTTCCGGTTTCTTCATATTGCTCTCCGAGTTGTGGTGCCTTTTTTTTTCACTTTACATGATTTTTACAGAAAGATGTTATTAATATTGTATAAAGACCTAGATTTCATTGTACACCTGAAAAATCTACATCACTTTATATTGTTATTATATTATTTATATTGTTATTTATATGAATTTGTAAGATAGACAAATCTAAATAAGTAATCTGGAGTTTATTGACCTGCTTCTAGAATCCTTTATGTACTGTTGCTGTTTGTTAAATGGATTTCACTGCCTAAAGATGTTTTTCTCCTAAATATGCACCAGTATATCTGCCCAACATCAGTATTGACCAGCATCAGCCCTGTATGTGTATTAAAAATATAATAGAATTTATTTTTACAGTGCTCGGTGAGGTTTTTGCATGTTTTTTAATTGTTTTATTGTTTATTTGAACATCATTTTTTAAGTGTTACTTTTGAAGCAAATTTTGTACTTTGGGGCGAGTTGTTGATGCCAGAGGTTAAAGGAGAAGCTCAAGATAACCTGCCGAAGTTTACAATGAGTATCAGAATGGAAAGGAAAGATGATTTGAGTGATTTTGAACATGGCATGGTTGTTGTTTCCAGACGAAGTGGTCTGAGTAGTTCAGGAACTTGTGATTTACTGTAATTTCCTGCACAAAATCTTTGGTTTACAGCGAATGAGTGGATCTGGAGCTATTTTTTTCTCCAAAAAAAGAGAAAATATTCAGTGAACACCTTTTTCTGGGTGATAATTTCCTTGTTGATGCTTAAGATCAGATGAGAATGTTTGGCCTTCTTCAAGATGACAGAAATGCAACAGTAAATCAAATAACCACTCACCACCAAGGTATGCGGAAGAGCATCTCTGAAAAGACAGCAAGTCAAACCCTGAAGCAGATGGGCTACAGAAGCAGAAGACCACACTGGGTGCTATTAACTGAAACTGGACAACAGAAGACTGGAAGTATGTTGCCTAGTGTGATGGGTCTTGCTTTCTGCTGTGACAGTCCAGTGATAGGGTCAGAATTTAGAATAAACACAAAAGCATGGATCCATTCTGCCTTTTATCAACAGTGTGGTGGTGTAATGGTTTGGGAACATTTTGTTAGCACACCTTGGCCCTCTTTGTACTTACTGAGCATTGTTTAAACTTTGATTTCCACAGCTTACTTGAGTATTGTTGCTGACTTCCTGTGCCCACAGTGTACCCATCTTCACCTTTAGCATGTGCTGGAATGGGAGATTCACATCATGGATGTGCAGCTGACAACACTGCAGCAAATCTCTGAGGAATGTGTCCAGCTCCTTGTTGAATCTATTGGCTATTGGCGTATTGGCTTCCCTTCATTGGCTCCCTGTTAAATCCAGAATTGAATTCAAAATCCTGCTCCTCACATACAAGGTCTTAAATAATCAGGCCCCATCTTATCTTAATGACCTTATACCACCATATCACCCTATTAGAGCACTTCGCTCTCGCACTGCAGGCTTACTTGCTGTCCCTAGAGTATTTAAAAGTAGAATGGGAGGGAGAGCCTTCAGTTTTCAGCCCCCTCTTCTATGGAACCAGCTTCCAGTTTGGATTCAGGAGACAGACACTATCTCTACTTTCAAGATTAGGCTTAAAACTTTCCTTTTTGCTAAAGCATATAGTTAGGGCTGGACCAGGTGACCCTGAATCCTCCCTTAGTTATGCTGCAATAGACGTAGGCTGCTGGGGGATTCCCATGATGCATTGAGTTTTTCCTTTTCAGTCACCTTTTTCACCCACTATGTGTTAATAGACCTCTCTGCATTGAATCGTACTTGTTATTAATCTCTGTCTCTCTTCCACAGCATGTCTTATCCTGTCTTCCTTCTCTCACCCCAACCGGTCGCAGCAGATGGCCCCGCCCCTCCCTGAGCCTGGTTCTTCCTGTTAATGGGAGTTTTTCCTTCCCACTGTCGCCAAAGTGCTTGCTCATAGGGGGTCATATGATTGTTGGGTTTTTCTCTGTATATGTTATTGTAGGGTCTACCTTACAATACAAAGTGCCTTGAGGCGACTGTTGTTGTGATTTGGCGCTGTATAAATGAAATTGAATTGAATTGAATTGAATCTATGCTACAAAGGTATCAAGTACCAGGTTGTTTTTCTAAACATGAAGTATATTTTCAAAAAAAGAATCAGGAGAATCGAGATTTTTTAAAGTGTTGTTTCCCACATCTTAAACGTCAGTAGAGTGCCCACTTTAACATTTTCTCATAATGGAAAGTCTTTAGTTTGGTTTACATGAGGATGCTGCCTGTGTAGAGTAAACAGGAGGCAGGAAGCATGATGTACACTGACTCATTGTTAATTATTGCACAGTTGCCTACTCTGTTTTTACAAGGGTGCAAATGGACATCATACTGATTTTGCAATGAGGATCTGGCAGGGTAAAGACTCCACACACGGATACACACCATGTCGAAACAGAAATTAGCCTGTTTTCTCTAAATAAATCAGAATCTACAACCTGAAATCGAAAGACCTGCTGGAGCAGCAGATAGGTTTTAGTTTCAGCTCAACAGCTGTAAGGCTGATTTAGTCTTTGCTGTGGCTTTCAAGACAGGAAATTCAATTTTTCACCTCACTATTTCAAAGTAGCTGACACATAGCTACGTCAAAGGATGTTGTGGTTTTTTTAATCCTGCCGCAAGAACATAAAATGTCAGTAGAGATCAAATTAAATAGCTGATTTTATGATTTTATTGTCTGTCTTTGCTGTTGAAGATAATTTGCTATTGCTGACACCTACTCCACAGAGCATAGATGTTATAAAACAAAGAAGGACATGCAAATATTTTCACAGCACTTTGTAATCAGCGAAAGGAGCTAAAGCTGATGGAGATGGGCAGCTTGATCCTGTAGTTTTAAGATCAGTTACATCAGTTCTGCATCTGAAAACCTGATCTAGTCAGCTCACAAGGACAGAGACTCCTAAGGCTGTTACTTAATGGGTGGGTCATACCAATCATAGCTTCAGGGACCAAAAAAGAGGGAAACTGTCTCCTCTAGCATACAAGGAGGCCTCATTGTGATTTGAATAAATGACTGAGGGCCAGGGTGTTTTCCCCCTCTTCTGCTTATCCTCTTCACACTAAGCCAAAACACCAATTATACCTGCTGACCTCTTTTTCGTGGAAAGGTTTGACAAAAATTCTCTCAGGTTAGAGGCCCAGGAAACTCCCAGTAACATTAGAAGTGTTATGTAATGCGGGCCTTCCTCCTGGGTCAGCAACGTTGTGCTGCACAGGAGAAAGAGGGACTATAAACACTGTGTTTGCACATGTAAGGGTATTTAACAAACAAGGACAGGAAAGTTGACCGGATATCTTTAAAAAGTACCCTAACCTTTGCTCATACGTACTACACTAAGATAACGGTAAGCATTCTACAACTGAATAAACCATCATTCGACTAAAGAAAAACCAGAAGAGAAAAACAGGCTGATGACTTGAAGTAAAATGATAAAGTGATTCAAAAGATGACACCGTCTTCTAAAAATGACCTGGGTCTTAGTAATTGTCTATAGAATTCTGAACTTTGTGTCTATAACAGTTATTTTCAGTGCTGATTACAGGTCTTATAGTCTGATCCATTTCAGCTTTTCTTTTTCATCTTCAGGTAGAGTAACATCATCAGAAAGTAATTTCCAAAGCGAGAAAATACACCGGTCACAAAAACTACCCTGTGAAAAGTAAACATTTTTCATTGATTTTGTTCAGATTTGTAGTCTGAGTTTAAGTTTTAAACAATCCAAGATATTACAGACATGATATAAAGCCAAGAAGGTGCCATAAATTGCCTCAACTATTTGTTAAATTTCAGCTGGTGACCATATGCTGCATGGCTGAGAGCGGCCGGCCCGGGTTCGAGTCCAACCTGCAGCCCTCTGCTGCATGTCTCCCTCTCTCTTTCCCACCAGTCTTCACTGCATCTAATGAAGCTGAAAAAAGGCCAAAAAAAACAAAAAAAACCCACCACAAGTTTATGCTTGATTATTTTCGTCTCTTTTTTTTTTTTATGTATTTACCAGCAATCTTACATCTTGCCTTTTTTTCTTCTTGATTATGTGTAAACCTAATCGAGGAAGACCTGTGTAAAATTTCATGTAGAAACCATAAAAGCTAGTTATGGATGAGTTAGATTTCTCATGTTGACTGCGATCAGCTCTTCAAATATGACTCATGCCTTATTTGCAAAATGTCTATTAAAAAATAGTATATAGATAATTTGATGAAAGGCTGAGAGTTTAATTTGGTCCCCTGTACAGGGGGTGGAAAATAAGACAAAATGTGAGTATTAGCATCCTGCAAAAAATATAAATTTCATAAAATAGCACAATACAGAGACAAGATGCGATGCAAAAAGTTTTTTAATGCGGCAATTACACTACAAGGAGAGCAGTCAAAAATAAGAAGAAGACGTTTTTTTAAACAAGCATACATACGACTCCAAAGCAGAACAGATAAATAATTTATATTTAAATGATCGGTTCCATTTCCCCCTTAAAAATTTTACTTTTTTTTTTACAGAAATAATGGATTCACCTACCGGTGAACGATTTTATGAACTATTAAATCATCTGCAAAATTAGGTCATGCTAATATAAACTACTTAGAACTCCATCTATCACAAATCAATTCTGCATAAACGGTGGTACAGACCGGCTGTAATAAAAGGAGACTGAATATTAGCCTGTTCAGATGTTCTGTTAATGAGAAATAGGGCGCTTCTGTAATTTATTAGGCTACACATTAACTCTTACATGTGTATATACATTATGGAAATACATCTGTATTATTGGGTAGAGGGGTTGATTCAGACACTGATAAGCTGGGGGAATAGTTCATTAGCAAACATGTCATCCCAGGCGCTCTCTGCACACAGGGGGGACGACATGTCGCTGAAAGGGGAAGGGGAACCTTCATATCCGGAGTCGCTGTAGGTGTCCGCCAGGCAGGCTTCTTTCTCCAGGCTGTTGAGGGCAGGAGAGGAAGGTCCAGAGAAAAGCTCAACTGCCTGACTCTGACTATTACATGCAGGGATGACCACTTCCTGTGGTTCATCTTTGACGCAGATGGTCTCCTCCTCCACCACAACCTCCGTAACAGGAAAGGCCACCTCGTCATTCTTCTCACTTGTGTCGCTCTCCAAGTCGGTGTGCTGCCCACTGCTCACCTCCTCCACGGGCTTTGTATAGATGTGGTCAAAATGAATCAGTTCATTAAGGGTCTCCAGCTTAACTGATGTGGGCCCCATAGTTGGAGATGGGGTGGCAGGTACTGGCTCACTCCCTCCGAGCAACAGGACCTGCGGCTCCTGGCAGTCTGGTTCACAAGACTTGAGAAATAACTCTGGGTCAAGGATGTCCAGAATGCCCAGTAGCAAATCAGACTAGGGAGAGAAAGAAAGGGGTATAAGTATTCGTTCTGGGATTGTTGTGGAGCTTTGGTGGAAATCTTAAGACCCACACTTTAGCAGGAACTCACCTCATTGTCTGAAGAGTCAGGACTATCTGTATCCATTGGGAAGTCTTCAGATTTAGGGACTGCTGGGCCTGCACCTGCTGCGGAGGCACACGTAGCCTGAGTGCTGCGGACTCAGAAGACCCGATTCCCAAATCTGCATCGTTCCCGGTGGACAACATAACCTGAACCTTCGAGAAAAAACAGATTTCAAAAGAATTACTACAATTTTCAAATCCCTGCAATCCAGCCCACACCACTTCCCCTCTCAGCTCTCCATTTTTTTTTACCTTCTCTTTTGAGTCAAGAGTGTCCAATCCAAGTCTTTGTCTCAGTTCCTCATTTTCTGTGAGCAGGCCATTTGTTTTTTCCCGAAGTAGCCTGTTTTCAATGTGAAGTTTCTGATTCTGCAGGAGGAAACAGATGTCTGTCAATGAAACTTACAACAGTTTCAGGAACTAAAGCGTGAAGTATCACATGAAATGGCACAAACGGGGGGAAAAAAATTGCTTTGCATTTCTTCATACTAAGACATACATTTGATGCAATTACAAATTAATGCTATGGCTATAATGTATAACAGTGTATACCTCCAGCTCCAACTCTAGGACTTGTTGCTCCAGCTCCCCCATTTTTGCTTTTTTTCTGTCTCTGGCTGTCTGAGCTGCCACTCTGTTCTTGAGTTTCCTGGAAAAAAAAAAAAAAGGAAGGAGTGGGGAAAAAATGAGTTTCCACGATGCTGACTAAGCCCTCTGACATGACTTTGAGTTCACAGTACTGCGCAATCACCGGCCATGTTCCTGCCACGCAGGCAAAGCAGGATATCAATGTCCTGCTCTGTAACAGCAGAGCCGGGCGGATCCACCAACATTTAAATCCCTCACATAGTTTTGACGAGCTAGCTTAAAGTACAGCGCACATACGATAACGTTTATGATATTTAACAGCTTCACATGACAGTTTTTATAGTGCTTAGATAACCTATTTACACCGCTAGTCCACACAGCATTTGAGCTTGTATTTATATTTTCTTGGCATTTTAACTAAACCGTAAACATAGCACCTATTGTCTTGCTAGGGGATCGTTATCTTTGGGTGTGTCTTAATTCTTGGAATAATGGCCCCATTTACGCTTTAGAAATAAGTAATTACACACAGATATGATTATAGATAAGGGTTTATTTTTGAACAAACCTGCGAAGCGCTTTCTCTTCAGGACTCAAATGTGTGAGTCTCTGTCTTTTTCGCACCGGCGGCCCTGCAGAAGAGTTGGAGTCTGAATCCGACGACACTTGGCTGGCCGTTGACGGTAAAACGACAGAGATGGGCCGGCTGAGGGCCGTCTGTGAGCCGGATTGCTTCCCTGATATGAGAAGGACTTTGTGGGCTCCTCCAGCCCCAGCTGCTACAACCACCATGTTGATGTATCCTGTTGTGTTGTTGTCTGAAATCAGAAATTACCGGGTGTCCCTATTAAAGTCAGTAGAAACCTTTAGGTTTCCCTATTGACCCGATCCCCGACAATTCTCAAATGCCTAAAGAAAATGGGCTGTGTCTGCGATCTTTTCTACCATCGTGGTGAAACCTGATAGGCTTTCAGCTGCTCTGACGCAATCAGCCTGAAGCTTGTGATTGGTCGCAATGCTGATGTAATTTTGCACATAAAGTGTTTCACTCTGTTTGCAAAGTAAAATCGAGTTCTCTGTAATTTCCAGTCAAGCCTTGGTGTCACACAGTGTCTGAGTTTTCAGTCCCTTATTTTTGCCTGCTTGCATGGGACTTTTTATCAAGTCCACATTAATATATTTTAAACATATAATAGTCTCACTCGTGGATCTCCAAGGCTTATTTTGGCATAGATGGACCCAGCCTTATTTCCATAGTGTGTGCAGCATTTACAAGCTTTCTATTCAGCAAAGTAAAAGTTCCAAGCTACTATATTAGTCTGAAAGGCAAAGGGTCTTTATGCTAACTTCACCTTTTTACCTTAATTTGTTTCCTTTTTTTTCTTTTTCTTTTTTATTAAACATTTATTTCCAGCTATTTGGGTAAGTTGTGCTGGATAGAACAGTTTCCTCATTCTTTTCTTTTCTAAAGGATTCTAATGAAGCAACAAGCTTTACAAGGCCTTCCCTGAAATGTACATTTCCTTTTTCCTGGACAGGTGCACTGATTAGCTTATTATTTTGTCTGTGAAATAGTTCCTGTCAACAGACATTTGTATGTCTTTTAGAAATTCATTTAAATAGTATTTTTTAGCCATATTTTATTACCTGCATGTGATGACTGTCAGAATTTAAAACTGAATTAGTCAGGCAACATAAATCTTGTTCCAGTGCCAAAAGGCCAGTGCTTTATGAAAACTCTTTTTAACTTTAGCAAAGCAATATATGATCCAAAATACAAATTCTGATTTCTTACATGAGCCTTGAATACCAGATTGTGATCATTAAAAAAGTAAAATTGACATTCCTTTCATTTTTATACATTTAGAATTTAGGGATTTTTTTCTTTTTAGCTCAGATAATGTTAATAGCATGCTCGCTTTATCCATTATTTGGACTAATAATAACACAAAGAGGTAATTTTAACACCTAACAAGCAATAACTCATCTCAACACTGTTGTTCATACAGAACAAAACAAGAGGTGTTAAAGGGTGAGGCAGCAGTGAAAGATAATAATTTATAGGACCAGGCGTAGCTTATAACCTGTTAGACTTTGTGTAGCACTGCGTTCAACCACAGTAAAATTTCTGAGATGGCTTACTGCCAACAAATACTCATGCACTGTTTCAAATGAAGCTGCCACCCAAAAGTAAACAGGCCACAGTCAGAAAGAGAAAAGACATCGATCGACTTCACAAGTACGCACTCTTCCTCAAACTTCAATTTGTCCTCAAACAGGAATTCACATTTTTGCAGTAACTGGCCACCATTATTGTTTACAGCTTGTAGCCCTTTGCCCCTACAGTTTGTCACCTCAGCAGGAGTAACTGCAACAGCTAGAGCAAACAGTGGCCTGTTTGCGAAGCTTTACAGGCGCTACAGAATCAGCATGTGAGAAAGTGAGAGCCTCGGTTTATGATTAATTGAAGAAAGGAAACAGGATTTAAAAACAGGATGTGCTGTATTTCCAGATATAAACACAATAGGTCAAAGCAAACACGAAAAAATGTGTGAGCGTTCCTCTAAGTTCCCAAATTGTAAGTTTCTTTATGTCAAGAAAGTAGGCAGTAATACAGCAGTTAATATTACACACTAGCCTTTAGCTCTAGAATGAAACTGTTATTTCTGACTTGGGGATGTCCCATCACAGTTATAAACAAGTGTCGCATTTGCCATCAGTGAAACGACCTTCTATATTTGCAGCATGTAGCTGTCAAGTTAATGCTGGAGGGGAAGAGAGGTTTAATAACTCTGCTAAGGGAGTTTCCTTACTGTGTCGTACTTTACTCTCACTACATTCTGTTCTCGGTGGATATCTGTCATCAGTAAGTGTAAGAAAATGTCCAGCGTGTCAGTTAACATTCAAATGCCACTTGAAATTGTTCTGCTGAGCATTTTAAATGCAAATGATGCCTTCAGTCTGCAGTATTTCCCTGCACTTCACAGCAGAATGTCCCAGTGAATCCCACCACAGATTTAGACTATACAACAGAGTGTGGTAAGTACCTAATGAAAATCCTCTTAATGCATGATTTGCTTACATGGGTGTAACAACACAATGCAAGCACAAACAATAACACTCAAAAAACACAATTTGAGACGAGGAGATTAAAAAGTCTTAAATTGTGAAGGTCACTGCTGACCAAGTGGATAAAAAGAATGTAAAGTGTACTTCAGGAATGCAGGAAAAGGGGTCTTGAAGAGCATCCTGAATTCTTATGTAACCTCTCAGGCATTAAAAAACAACTGCTTCAAATCAGTGATAAACCACTTACCAAAAAACAGTAAAATCACCCTGTTTTGTTTCATTTTCTTTTGTTATTAGGCCACTGGAATAGCTCTGTACATTGTTTAAAATGGGAAAACTAGGCAGGGTTTGTCTATTGATTTAATATATAGTTCAGAATTTTGAAGTCTGGACATATTTGTAAAGTATTATAATTTCCTAAATCTAAATTTTTCCAAGATGTTAGTATTTCAGGGTTCAAGTTACATCACAGAGCTTGTGGAAGTATTTCTGAGATCTGTAAAGTTTCAAGTAGGAGTTATGAGCCAAACAAAAGCCGTCTCTGATATGAATAAAAGTGTGATTGTTTGCACCTGGCTTTAATGCGTCGCCACCTGAGATTTCACTGTTAGAGTAACAATAGCAGGCTCATCAGCACACCATCACATGGAGTCTGCATTTACATTGTATTAGCATAAGAAGGCAGCACCGCTATCAGCAAGGCTATAACATTTGACCAAACACATTCGTCCTCTTACAAATAAGAAGTAAATATCCTAAGCAATAAAAGACACCCTCCCTCAGTGCAGTTCATCCACGAGTTTTGCTTCCGTAACTGTCTTATGTCTGTTGTATCACTCACTAAACAAGCTTTGCATAAATAATGCTTTATTGGACACAAATGACCCCACTATATGTGTGCTGCAGTTGCTTTGGTTGTGATTTACTATTAACCCTTCAAGTGCTGATGCCAAACTTGTCAATGCTTAGAACTGGTAGCATTTTCAGATTTTTTTATTCTTGTGATTGTTCACAGATGGTGGAAATAAGTCATGTGATTTTTGAAAACGGTCTTAACAACATATTTAATGTTAGTTTCTGTACTGTGAAAAAAAAAAACTTTTATTGTAGGACTGAGTATTAAAGTTGTATTTTAGCCCTGACCTACTTCATTTCTCTGAAAGAAATTAATCTTCATTGGAAAGAAGAATTGTTTGAATCTGCTGACAGACGTTTGGGCTTAAAGTGTTGAGAAACTATATTCTAAGTGTTAGCACAACTCTAACTGACTGACATTATTGGCTGCTTTAAATCATTGGTTACACAACCAGGCTTCAGATAATCTTCCTTGGAGGCCCGGAGAGGGACCGTGTGCAGAGTTAAACCTATGTATAGTCCGCCTTGTCGCTAGACTCGGCTCAGCCAGTACTTAAACACACACACACACAAATGCAAACAGTGATAGACTCACAAACTCAGAAGTGGGGATCCTCCCTGGAGTTCAGTGTTTGAGTCTGTGATTAAGGTGGGTGGATCCACAAAACCACAGTTTAAAATGAAAGAATCCCAAAAGCATCAAAAAGCCTCTCGGGGTGTATGAATCACATCTATTTCTTCCAGATGGAGACATACTGTAACTGTGATGCAAGATATAATCAGGCCTTTTAGATTAAAGCTGCAGCCTGCTGTAGCCACACTGTTGTGCCAAAGGAGGACATACTTACTATTCTGTTTGAGTACACTGTGGTATGTCAACCACCCGCAACTTGCCTCTATGCTCTTCACTTGGCCAAATCTCTTCCGAGAAAGAAGAAAGAAAATGAAAACGAATAAGCTTGATTTGAAAAACTACTGAAATAATACGTTTAAAGTGAAGCAAATATGTTCTTCCTTTTATAACCTACCCATGGATTTGATACTGGTTATGTAACTCTTATGCTTGTAAAGAGGTAATTAAAGTAATTAAATTTTCTGCCACCTTTATTTCATCTACGTGTGCAGTTAAGTATTTTGTGTGCTTCCATGAATGTGAATTTAGCACCAAGGTGGGCCACCATGCTCCCCAAAATAACTGGGATTGATCACTATTGAAATAACTTTATAATTTAGATTTGATGGCTAGTCCAGCGATCTGTATTGTTGGCTCTGAAGACAGGCAAAATGAAGAAATGTGAATGCCAGCTTTAAATAACTACTGCTCGTGGCTTTGTTTGCTGTCAGCTGCAACAGTTCTATCCTACCCTGCACTCCACAGCGTTTTTTCTTCATTACAATCTTAATTAAAAACAATATTACTAGATTAAAGCATGTGTCAGCACTCATGATTCAATTAAGAACAAAATACTAGTATGTGTTTAAGTAGAGGCTGTTATCAGCTTAGCATCAGTTGTTTTTCTTTTCCAGGAAAGGCCTGGTCTGTACAGTGACGGCTAAGCATGCAGAGTAAACAGCAACACCCGTGTGTGCTCATCAGGGCGGCCACTCTTGTAAATGATGGTGATATGGGGCAAAGCCGATGTGAACAATAGGGGTGAGTGGGGTTACACCCTGGGACCACAGCCAGCTGCAGAGGGAGGTGGGTCGATGTGTCTGCAAATACCTCCTTCCCACTGCACATCTCGCTCCCTGTCCACACCCACCAGGGTGTTTGTCTGGCCTGGAGGTTTCCCACACCCTCCACCTCTTGCTCTCATCTTCTCTTTCTCTGTGTTTTTTCTTCTGTCCGTTTCTCTTCTTAAATAAATAGGATGCTAAATATTTATTCAGCATGCATTTTTTGTCCATATCTTTTTACATCGAGGTGTTATTTTAACTTCATCTTTTCACAACACTCAGGTCTGTGTTGGCGAGAAAGCTTTTGCAACTCTGCTAATGCAGAACTGTTGACTCACTGCAGGGTTATTCCGCTTCTGCACTAATGCTGCACTAACACATCATCCAGCAGCTCATTCAGCCCTTTGAAACAGTAAAGTTACTAGCAGGTGGTTGTGTATCTGAGTTCACGTACCTATTTGCTGGCCTGTCTACAGATAAGGCTTATAAGACTTTGCATATGTGACAGTTAAGACTAGAGGGACACTGCCAGTTTTGAGCAGTACACACATGGCCTCACCTTTGGTTCAAAGAAACCATGTTTCTCTTTGATGCATCACAAGTTGGGGGGTTTTTGCAGTGAAGAATTAGGAGATATCACAGGAAACAGTAAAACTGAATGCATCATTTTTCCTAAATCCAGCATGTAACCTTGTTGCTCTATAATTGTCTTAGAGTCTCTGGGAGCACTTTGTTCACCCAGATAAGCCATGCTTTGTTAGTACAGAGGCTGACATAGCGCTCTTTTTGTTTGATGGGCCACATTTACTCTGCTCTCATTGTACTGCCAGACAGACGACAACAACAACACTTTTTGCCAGTAACCACACAGTAATGTTCAGATACAGAAGAAAACAATCTTGCAGGAACCTCATGATAACCTGAAAACACCCCTTTTGGAGGCGTTAATATATGTAGTTATAGTGCTTTGTTGCTGTGCAGCCACCTCAGCTGTTATTATGTTTAAGAACAAGATTAAATGGTTTTGCACTTGTGGTTAAAATCAACTTCCTGACCATTTATGTGTCAAGTGAAGTATCTGAAGTCCCCTGAAGACTGTTGTACAATTAAACTGACAACAATGTGCTAACTTACTTCATCAAAGACACATAAAGAAGAGTGAACAAAATTAGAGTGCCATGTAAAGTAGATTATAATTAGAAGGAAAAACTATTACAAATTCCTTATATGTATACATTCAGCACTAACATGCATGAGTCGGTCTGTACTTGGACAGATTTGATGGATTGGCTCCACTATGATGCAACACAGAAGCAAGAAGGAAGACGTCTGCCCTCAACATGATGAAATCTGTCTTAATCTTGCATTAATCATAACCTACGCCATTGGTCATGACTGTCACTTCCTCTCTGCCTAGTCGGATATGTGTGTTGCACAGATCCTACAGTGGCACTGTTTTTAAGGCGTAATATTCATTTTTATATAACATGTCACACTAATGTCCCGGCTGCTCATGGAGAAGTCATGTGTGCTACTGCCCCCTGGTGTTTGCAACAGTACATTGCAACCCTGTATGAGTTAAGCTATTTTCAATGGAAGGCGGAAAAAAAACGTTTGAAAGTAGCTACATCTTTATTTATAATCCCATCTCTTTTTTGTCTCTGGTGTTTCATTCAGCTAGAGGGAAGAGACAAACCAGTTCAATTCAATTTCTCATAAGATATTTTTAAAAAAATACCTGTGTCTAATCTCCGTGTGAAACAGTTAAGCCGTTCTTAACCCAGTTCTGCGTGTATTACTACAATTTTCTGGTGCATTTGTTACTTCTAGGATGGGCCATGGTAATTCCTTATTTTTATTTTCTGAAAGCTCCCTCAAAAATCTTCAGTTGATCCAAAATGTTGCAGATAGAGTACTAACAAACTCGAGACTCTGCCTGAATACCTTGTCTTTATTATCCCCACCCCCATCATATTAGAGATCACATGGTATATTACACCAACTGAGCAATTTGCTGGAGTTTCCAAAAATACAATGGGAACTAGAATCTTCAGCCACAAGGCTCCTTTCCTGTGAAATCAGCTCCAAGCATGAATTCAGGGGCGAGACAGCCTCTTTACATTTAAGATTAGGGTTCAGACTTTTCTTTTTGAAAACGATTATTAATTGATTTGGATCAGGTGATCTTGAACCATCCCTGCTACAGGTCCAGGCTACTGGGGAAGCTCCCATGATGCAATGACCTCTTCTCTTTTTCACTCCCTGTGTGTTCATATGCCACTACTGTAAGTAATCTAAACAACTCTCTCTGTGTTGTTATTTGTCATCTGTCTATTCTCTTCACATCCAAAACCTGTCACTACAGATGGCTGCCCCTACCCAAACCTGGTTCTGTTGCAGCACTGTACCGTCACTTTGTAATAGGGAATTCTTGCATTTGTCTCTAACACAGTATTACTTTACTTACATAAGGAAAACTGACCTGAATGCCACTTAGTGTTTCTTTACTGACACAATCCACATAGGAGATTATTATACTCCCAAGGCAAGGCAATTAATCCCCTTTAATGAGATTGAGAGATGATTCAGTTGTTTATTTATCAGGAAAAGATTCAAATCCACCACATCTCAAGCTGTAAATTCACCGAAACATGTGGTGGCTTGAAACAAAGGGCACAGCTGACAAGGCTATGCCAAAATGCATGCTTAAACAATGCAAAACAATAGATATACATATATATTGCATACACATATAATACATATATAATGCAAAATGCAACATGTTTGTTTGTGTATGCAAATCAAACAATTCTGGAGTTAGGACATGAGGTGAAAGCTCAGAAATGCTGGGAAATGATCTTTGTATTAAAAAAAAATCCTCATTCTCCTTCTTGGTGGTTCCCCCTTTAGGGGTCGCCACAGCTGCTAAATCCTCACTGGTGCAGAGTAATGGAAATGGGCTGACATTTATAGCCACACTGATCACTCAAAACATTTTAGACTGAAAGCCACATTTAACTGTACATTCTTACAGGGTTTTATTCAGTACACCATATCTACCTCACATCCATGCCCAATTTATAATCACAAAACCCACACAGGCACAGGGAGAACATACAAATGCACCACAGAAAGGAAACCAGGAACATTCTTGGTTTGAGGTGACAGTGCTAACCACTGTACTACTGTGCAGGGCTGCCTTACATTTACCAGTAAGAAGAGCCTCTCAAATGCTTCTAAAGCAAAAGATTCCTGTGGTCATGTGGTAGATTTTAAATGATTTTGCTGGTTATAGTATTTTTAGGTCCTTTGTTTATAAAAACGAACTTCTGCTTGCACTTAATGACTCAGTATCATAATTATTCCTGGTAGCTAGATAATGTCAGCACTCTGCACTCCCTGCTAGTCAAACGGGATTGGAAGAGCATGTAATGCGATTGAAAGCTACACAGCTGTTGCATGTGTTGCCATTATTTTGTCAAGTGCTGATTCCGAGGTCAAAGGTCAACTTTTAAATATAACCTTTGCAGTTGAAACGCATTTAAAGATAAAATAGACTTCAGAGGTTTGACCTACATGTGAGCTGAAATCCATTTAAGTCGTAATGATTTCAACAGCGTGAGATAATAACTAAATTTCCTTCTGCTTCACACAAAGCTCTGATTTCCAAGCAAAATTGAATTTGTGTTTTACCAGCTACTAGTCTGAGCTGAAGTCCCTTTGATGTCTCCTTTAACTGGATCCTGTATGTGTGTGAGTCTATGAGCATATGTGCGTGAGTACCCATTACCACAAAATCAGCAGAAAACAAAATAAGTCTCACAGACATCAAAGAGACCCAGGAGGGAAGATGATCTGTTTTGAGTCATGGTAAACCACATTTCTCTCCCCGACCAGTTCTCCAGTCATCCCTCACTCCAACCACGATCCTTACATCTCTACTGCCACCCAACCACTGGGTGGCACATGCGGCAAAGTGTTGTACTATGTCAGCATGTCCTCTCACGCAAGATCCCTCCTTTCAAACCAGAATGAGTGATGTGCAGAACAGCTTTTCATTTGGGGATTTAGATGTTTGGGATTTGGCGATGCCTGTAGTCAGAAGCAACAAGAGAGCAATGAAATGGGAGTTTTGGGGGATTTGTTGAACCATCTGAGGGAGTGAAAGGGCCTTAATAAGGAAGAAGAGTGAGGAGATGGGGATAGGGGAGATGAATGAAGATGAGACAGAGTGACTCAAAGTTGGTCATTTGGTATCTGCAGTTTGGCAGCTTCAAACTGAATCTTTTCAGGTTTAGTGCTCAGTGGGATGTCAGTTAATGACACTGCCCTGCCAATAAATACATTTAAAATATCTAAGAACAAATAAAGCAGTTAATTATAGATAAGGATATTACAGAAAGATTTGTGTAGGTCCACAAATGTTTCTCAGTTTGGAAGCAATAGTTGATTTTTTTAAGATTTATTATCACTTTAACACTTTGGGAATGTTGTCATTGCAAACAGTTCATTTGATGCTCTGTGATCCAAGTCACTGTGGGAGGTTTCTGTATTAAACAAAAAAAATCCCTTCCTACCAGCGGGCTCCCAGCTACTTATACAAACACCGAAAGCCAGTCACTGCAGGCAGATGTGGTATTGGATAGTCTACTGAAACAAAACAAAAACAAAACTAAAACTGGTCTTTATCAAGGTTTTTACAAATTGCCTCATTGTATTAATTATTGGCATTAACTGTAAAATAAGATTACAATAATTTCAATTATCTTAGCTTAAAATAAAGTCAGTAAACTAAGGGCGATAGGGAGAATGACTTGTCTAAATCTGCCAAAACCCACATTTATAGGTTCATAACGCCATCATAAGAAAGGCATAACTATCATAACTAACACTTTACATTGGCTTTGTTTAATATCTATTCAAGAAAACCTGTTTTTATTGTGCTGGACTACATCTTTTCAGTGGGCATTTAAAGAACCAATATGAGATGGTTGCAAATGCAACACTTCAGTACCTCCTAAAGTTAAACTTCTGCCACATCAATGTTTTCTGATAGAGACAATAAAAACAGCCCTTTTTAAATTTATAATCATACTAAAAAGAAAAAACAAACAAACCCTGATGTTTACATCAAAGAAAACTCTTGCCCACTGTAGTATTCTAAAGTAGAAGAAGTTACCTAAGAATGATATTTGTGTCCACGCACATGCACGCCACTCTCCTGTGGGCTTCTCATCTGTCTCCTGTTTCTAAGTCTTGCTTCCTCTTCCACTTTCCTGCCACGTCGCCATCAGCCAAACCCCTCACTCTTTTACTTTGTGCTCATTGATGAGATCAGTCACTTTTTCATTTTGTCCCACCCCCCTCTGATGTATTGTGCTTCCATTTTTCTTCAGATAAAGGCATGCCTATACGTTGTTGTTTTTTCCAACATTGCTCACACTCCAATCAGTAGAATAGACATTTCCATGGCTGAATAAGCACTCTGCTTGCTGCTGTGTGTGGGCATTTGCATGTGTGTGTATACATATGAGAGAGATTCCTTCCATCCACCCAGCAGTCCT